>NW_020954599.1:10284194-10315143 GCF_900497805.2 Vombatus ursinus
TTCTCTTCTCTTCTCTTCTCTTCTCTTCTCTTCTCTTCTCTTCTCTTCTCTTCTCTTCTCTTCTCTTCTCTTCTCTTCTCTTCTTTCTTCTTCTTCTTCTTCTTCTTCTTCATCGTCTTCTTTGCTCTCTCTCTCTCTCTCTCTCTCTCTCTCTCTCTCTCTCTCTCTCTTCCTTACTCTTGTCATTAATTTTATTTGAAGAACAGAGTTTAGGAGGTTTGAGGGTTTGTTGGTAATACCTTCATCTCCCCTCCCCCACCCCAGCATTTCAACAGAAATAATAAAATGAACAGGTTCCTTGATCCCACTCCTTCATTAAATGAACCACCACAAATGTGGTCAGGCTTGGCGCATTTGTTCCTGCACATCAACTTTTTAGACTACCAAAGGAAGCTAATGTTTCTGAAAAGTATTGTTAAATTCAATCTGCAGCTAAAGTGATGATAATTAGTATTTAGCATTTATTGAATACTTGCCAGGGTTAGAAGCTATGCAAAAGAGAAATAAGGAATTGATTTTCTCTTATTTCTCAGGAGTTCAGTTTATATACAGTATAAATTTATGTACACTTCTGTTTGTAGTTACGAAGGAAGAAAAAGCTAATTCAAATTAATCCAAATAATATCTGTTGATTACTATGCACATCAATAGGAGCAGAGTGTTATCAGGACAAGAACTCTAGATTTGGAGTCAAAAGGTTTGGGTTTAAGCCTTGGATTATTCACTGGTTTATTATGACATGGATCAAGTCATTTCATCTTTTGGAAGTTCCAGTTACCCTATTTATAAAATGATAGGACTGGACTAAAGTTCAGAAGAAGTTGCTTCCAGCTCTAACACCTTCCAGGTCAGGAACTATCTCTACTGAAGTATCCATCATAGCCTTTTTTTTTGTCTGTGAGTCCATAATGATGGAGATGTATTGATATTTTTGTCCAGATGTGAGATTTCATTAATCTAGAATGAAAAAAAAAAACCTCACTCTATTAGAACAACAAGTGCTCTGTAATTCCAAGTTTGAGATATTTGCCTAAGGTGTGTGAAGTGAAGTGAAAATTGACGTGACTTGCCTGGGGTCTCAGAATTTACATCTGTCAAAGGCAAGACTTTTACCTAGGTTGACTTAATGCCAAGGATGGGATCTCTATTGACCTCATCTCAAGGATAGGGAATGGGAAAGCAAATTATGGTTTTCCTGTTAAGCAGAGACTGAAGATGCATTTCAAAGTGAGGAACAGGTAGAATCAGGGTTAAGGAAGCAGAGAGTGGAAATAAATTCAGATACACCTGAAGTGTCCTGTCCCAATGCATTAATTTGACACTTTGCTCCAGGTATATAATGTAACAAAAGTTGGAAGTGAAGAGAAAGCATGTAGGATCCCAAATGTAGTCCTTGGCACTCATTTCCTAGGCACAGAAGGAATGTGGCATCAATGGTTTCTCTTTGGTTAAAAAGAAACTCACCTTCCTTGGATTGACTTTCACCCTAGTAGTGGTAGCCATGTTATTCCTCATACTACCCCCCCCCCATATGTCACACTGTTCCACCTCAGTGTAAACTGACCAGTACTTTCTTTTGGAGGTTATTGAGTTTGATGCTCTCCTAAGATGGGGTCAGAGTTAGAGTTAATAAACATTTATCAAATACCAGATATTGTTCTAAGCACCTAAGCCATGGGAACATAAAGAAAGGCACAAAATAGTTCCTGCCCTCAAGGAGCTAGCAATCTAATGGGAAAAACAATAAATAAAAAGAAACTAAAAAGAGACAGGGTAGGGGAAATGTCAGTGGACAGGGCATGACACAGACCTATATCTAGGATCTGCTGAGGTGTAAGTAGCAATGCTGATTTCCTCATGCAGGATGATGAGTTTCTGGAGATCATGTAGACCAGGAAAGCAACCAGGTGATAAATGACCATATGTGTGTACCCTGAGTATCTTCTTTAAATGATGGAGGATGAAGGAGGTATGGGATCTCCACACCTCACCATCTCCAAAAAGAGGGAGAGAGGGGCCTCAAGGGCGGGGCTCCTGAGTTGATGTTAACTTGCAAGATAATGAGCTTTTGGAAATCATGAAATCCAGGGGAGCAAACAAAAAGAAATGATGGTAGCTTGCTGACCAGCCCACTTCTGTTATGTGTTAAGAATGCAGTTCTGTTGGCCCAATGGTAATGCTGCCCTTCCTACTGATAAGATTCCTTCAGGGAGAGGACATTTCTTATTTATTTGAAATATGTAAATATGATAATTTGAAGTATCTAAGTAGAAAATAGAAAATCTCTCTGTAAGCCTTACAGCACCATATAAAAGTAGTCTGTATGTGGATAGAATTCAGAGTTGTGACAGCCTGATAGGTAAGGCAGTTAGCTCTCAGGTTCAAATTACAGAGTACAAGAAATGAATACACCCAAGAAACCTCCAGGTACAGAGGGAAGTGAGGTTTATGGCAGGGATGTGTGGGGACAGTTGTCAATCAGCAGGCCCATTAGCAGAAATAGTCTTTGCATATCTCAGACTAGCAGCCCTACCAGCAGAATGTTCCTGGTGGGTTCTAAATCAGAAATCCCAAAATCATTGTGTCCCAGCTTCCCAAATGATGAAATACATAATAAACCACAAAAAAATGAAGTAGAAATCTGTCCACAGTCATACCCACTAACCCTGGGATGAGTGCACCTATGTAGCTTTGTTCCAAATTGCCCAAGGTATAGGTTTTTATCACCCTTGGAAGATTAATAGAAGAGATTGATATGGGTAGAGTGTTTTGTTGTTGTTTTTTTTTTCTTACAGAATGTAGTTCTCACAGGATGAAGGAGTATAACTAAGTCTATGACCCTGATGTGGGTTTTATTCTGTTTCAAGGTAAAACCTTCCCTAGTTTGTCTTTATACATAGCATTTGCTAAATGTGGGAGGGATAAAGCAGGGGGTGATATTGAGGGCACCACTATCCTCCAAATCATCAAGTATTTTATAAGAATTTCAGTAGCCTCCAACCCTGCTAAATGAAAAAAAAAAAGCCAGGAGAATCTCAAATCCCATGAGTCACTGGGTAAAAGTAAGGCCTACACTAATGGTTGACAGTAGCTTTTTCCTCCAGCGGGAAAATTCCCCAAATATTCTCACCCCTACCATGAATTAGCAACAGTCTGGAATCTTGACCTATATGCCAGGTCTGGGATTTCTCCTTCTTTCTTCCCAATGCACCATCCTATTAGTCCCAGATAAGAACCCTATAAAAACTCAGTAGATTTTAACCAGCCCAACTGTACTTGGGGCCCCCAGTGAACTTGTTTCCTTTTGCCTTGACTGTCCTTCTTCATGTATTTCCCCTCAATAAATGTGTCTTAATTTACTTATTCTCTTCTGTCTTGTGCTCTTTGTTTCCTTGTACTGGACTTTGAGATCCTGAACCTTACTCAACATATATTAAGACAATTCTTAATCTATGTCAGCCTCAATCTATGACAGCCAAATCTTGTTGTCTCTACCTTAATAACATCTCTCAAAAAGGTTGCCTTCCTTCCACATAGCTAGCCCCCACCCCAGCTCAAGCCTTCATTAATTCTCCTCTGAATTATTACAATAACCTCCTAATTGACCTCCTTGCCTCCTCAGGTCTCTCCCTATCCTCCATATAGCTGCCAAAACAATCTTCCTAAAACACAGGTCTGCTCACTCCCCACCCCCAAACTCTAGTGGCCTCCTATCACCTCCAAGAACAAATATAAAGTCCTTTATTTGTCATTTAAAGCTCTTCCCAATCTGGGCCCTTTTTACCTTTCCAGTCTTTTTTATACTTTATTTAAGTATAAATGAACTCTCCCATCTAGCCATACTGGCTTGTCCTCCCACACAGAGTACTCCATCTCCTTTGTACTGGTTGTCTCCCATGTCTAGGGTACTTTTTCTCCTTGCCTCACCTTTTTAGCATCCATGGCTTCTTTCAAGATTTAATTTAATTCAAAAACTCCCTTCCACAGGAGGCATTTCCCAGAACTCCTTGCCTTCCTCTCTGAGACAGTCAGTATATGTTTTCCATTTAACTAGTCGTTTTCGTGTTTATCTCCCCCATTAGACTGTAAGCTCTTTGAGGTCAGGGACAATTTGTTTGTTTGTTGTTTGTATCCCTGGCACTTAACACACTAACTGGCACAAAATAAACACTTAATAAATGTTTATTGACTGGAAGAAACTGACTCTTGGGCAACAAATTCAACATATGAATATTTATCAGTGTGGTATACTGGAATCCTTTCTCTAGTCAGAAGCACTGGGATTCAAATTCCAGCTCTATCATTTATCTGTATGACCTTGGACAAGGCACTTATATTTCCTAGGCCTCAATTTGTTTATCTATAAAACGAAGAGGTTGGATAAAATTTCCTTTATGTCCCTTCTAATCTTAAGGCTATGGTCTTTTATGGGGTATGGAGATTCAGGAAAAGGGTAGGAAAGGAGACCAAGATGAATAACATATGTCTGCCACACAGGTGACATATAGAGTTAAGTCTCTCAAGAAAACTCGCAGGTCAATCATGTGACAGTTGTCCCCCATAAAATCCGATGACAAAAACTGAAATAGCACAGTGTCTGCTAACAGTAGGCACTGAATTCTGCTTGTTGATTGATTGACCTGGAATGTCCAGCTAACAAACTCTATCTGCTATTGTCTATGATTCCTTTATACTGTGAGCAAGGCTAAGGCTTGGCTTCACTTTGCACAAGGGGCATTAGCTTCTTCTTGTTCTGTAGCTACAAATTGCTCCTTGAACCTGTGAGGTGGATTAGAAATGGAAACTATTTGACAAAGAAGAGAACCAGGTAGAAAAGAGTGGCACAAGTCCATTCCCACAAATCAGGAAAAAAAAAAACCTTCAATACCTACACTTTAAGGGTAGTGACTGGCTAATGGCATCTTTGTGCATGAAGGAAAAACCGTTATTTTGTACCAGACCTGTGATTGTATAGATTTGGTAACTTCCAATAGAATTTCTCCTACCAATACAAATTGACTTCTGTTCTTCAAAGTATGACCATAGAGAGCTGCCTATTTCACTGAGAGCTTAAGTGAGTTGCCCAAGGTTACATGGCCAGTATGAGTCAGAAGTACCTCTTAGACCCAGGTCTTTCTGACTCTGAGGCTGACTCTCTGTTCACTCTTCCATCCTGTCTTATTATCCCTAGCTAACCTCTTGAGCTTCCAAGTCTTAAATATTTCATGTACAGGTACATTCTATACTACTCTTCAACATTTTCTTTGACCTTGCTACAGCCATCAGAGCACAGAAGAAAAACATTCTCTTCCCCTCCCTTTTTCCCTAGTCCATTGATGGGAGGTACAATGCCCTTCCCCCATTCCCATTGATTTACTGCTGTTTGTATAGCAAGGTATGACTTTTTTTGTGAAACACGTTCAAATAACCACTCCTTGCTGAAAATTCAACAGTCACACAATCAGATCTTCCATGGTCAAGGCCTTAAAACTGCAAGCTGCAGCCTTGTAAAAATAGTAGGCCACTTTATCAACACATAAAAGCCCAGAAGGTTGGACAGGAGACAGCTAACACCCTGACATTCTGTCTTCATGTGACTTTCATTAGATTTGGGGAAATGTATACTTGTCACCAGTTTTGGCTGTCTAGAGGACAATGAGGAAAGATGCAGAGATGCATTATATTTGTTTCATGCTGAAATAGCATATTGGGTGAAATGCCTCTATACCATAGTAATAAGCACAACATATAGAAAGATATAAAACTAAAGAGAGTCATAGATTAATAAATAGGCAGAGAAGGGAGCACACGGAAATGAAAAATGAGGCTGGTCAATCAAACTACCATTCAATATATTCTGCCAATCAGGTCACTGGTTGAACTTCCTACAGGCATCTTTCCTTGACTTTTCATTGAAAAGAAATTTAGTTCGATTTCCAATTTATTTTTCTTTCTAGTCGGGAAGGACTCATGAGACTTGGCAGTGAACTCAGCATGCTGTGGAAATTTTTTTTGGCTACGGTTTTCAGAGTAGTCCCATTTGAGTAATCACCTATTCTCAAGAGGAGAGAGCTTCTCTGAATAGGCATCAGACCAATATACCTTTTAACAAAGCACTTTATTTATAATTATTAGAAATAATGAGACTGCATCAGTCCAAACTTCCTGCCTAAATTGGTATAAAAGCCATAGCCAGACAAAAATGAAGTCTCCAATTAGTAATATGCTTTGCAAGGGAGCTATCATTTTCTTGTTGCTTCATAAGAGTTCATAAAGCAATGTGATGAACAGGATAGAAAGCTGACCTTGACACCAAGAAGATCAGGGTTCAAGTTCAGCCTCTGGCACATACTGGTTATGTGACCCTGGGCAAGTCATTTAACTTCTGTGTTTTAGACCAGAGGTGTCAAACACCCAGCTGTGGGGGAATGTAAGCAGCAACATTCTCAATTATGACCTGAACCAGATTGAAATATAATTGGAAAATATTTAAGAAAATAAAATTACGATAAAACAGATAGTAGTAATTTGTGGTTTTCTGAATTAATATGTGGCCCCTGGGATCCATATTAAGGGTTAGTGGTTCCCGTTTCTATTTGAGGTTGATATCACTGTATTCAGATTTGAAATTGTAAAGAAGGTGCTGACCTATATTTATAGAGTTTGCTTACCTGAGAGCTACCTATATCTGTGAAATCATAGGTCCAGTCCCTATCCTTGTCCCTTCAAAAGAGTTGGGGTTGATTGAAAAATGGAGGGTATAGATCAGCTACAAATAGCAATCTATAAACAAACCGTATATGAAGCACTTTTTTTTTTTTGCTGGGCAGTGTTAGTTACAGGTAGCCAGATGGCACAATAGACAGAGTGCTAGGTCTTGAGTCAGGAAGACTCATCTTCCCGAGTTCAAATCTGGCCTCAGACTCTTATTAGTTGTGTGACCTTTGTCAAGTCACTTGACTCTGTTTGCCTCAGTTTCCTCATCTATAAAATAATCTGGAGAAGGAAATGGCAAACCACTCCAGTATCTTTGCCAAGAAAATCCCAAATGGAGTCACGGAGAGTCGAAAACAATTGAAAATGATTGAACAACAAAAACAGTGCTAAGTACAGGGAATCCACAATAGTTACTAGCCTCAAAGAAATTATACTCTATTGAGGAAAATGATAGAAAACATGTATGCATACCTATTTATAAAGAGCAACCTGGCCCTACTCTGTTGGAATTTTCAGGTATTGAAAGGTGACGGTCCCATTTTATCCTCTTATGCCTCATTCAAAGTGCAATAAGGTTGGGTAGAAAGTTCTCTCCTGTCCCCAACCAGAAAAGGTTGACATGTAGAAGAATCACATGGACATTGGAAACTTATGTATGCCTACAATCTAAGAGGGAAACCGAACAACATTTCTTCCTGAACCTCAACGTTCTGTGTTCTAGAAGGGGAGGAGGGGAGAATTCTGAATCTAGTTTTCTAGAAGATTTCTAAGGTGGCACCAAATTTAAGAGTCACATCTTTTGGTAACTCCAAATTCAAGAGTCCCAGAAACTACCTCAACTAGAGACAGGTAGCTTGATGCATCATAATCTATGGGGAAAGAAGAAAAGAATACACACCATTCCTGTTCAGTATCCTACATGTGGAACAAAGCCAGATAAGGATGCCAACTCTTTCAAATTAGCAAAGTATAACCCAATTTAGGCCCTTTGAGCTAGAAGCTGGATACAGAGGAGACTACAGCCAAATGGCATACATTGAAACACCTGGTGGCATACAGTAGAGCAGTCTCTAGCAAAGTCCAGTGCAGCAGCATCAGTAGAGACTAGAGATCAAAGTTAGCAAAAGAATTATATTATTTTTTGGCATCCATATTGCACTCATGACACATACTGAGCTTGTAGTCCACTAAAAACTCCAGATCTTTTTCTTATAAGCATCTAGCTAACCATGCTTCTCTCATTTTATACTTACAAAGTCAATTTTAACTCAATCATAAGACTGCATTTAAAGCTAGTGAATTTCATCTTATTAGATTAAATTGACTTAGATCAGGCATTTGTTAAGCATTTACCATGTCCCATGAACTATGCTAAGCACTGGAAATATGAAAAAAAAGTAAAAAAAAGGGGGGGAGGAGGCTGTTGATGAGGATATGGAGAGGAAATCAAAAGAAGAGATTAAGTGGAAAGTAAAGTAAGCATGGTGAGAGTCCCTTTTATTTAATTGTGACTCACCAATTAGGAGACCGAACCTCCTGGCAAAGGCATCTCCAGAGTGGGAAGACTGAACCATTTTTGTTCTGTCCTTTCTCATACAGAGGTCATTCTCCATAGCGGAAAAACAAAAGCAAAAACAAAAACATATGAACCAAGTAGCTCTGTTTCTGTTGTCAGTTATCATCACCTCATCCATCCAGAAAATAGAGTCTTCTATTCCTTCTTTTGTCTTCTTTTTTCTCCTAATCTAACTAAATGAACAAAAAAAAAACCTTTTGTTTTTTGGTTTTAGCTTTTCTCATTAGCTAGTGCTAAACTTAAGCATTATTTGCAATATTTTTCCAGTACCACGACACATTATAAAATTCATCCTCCATTACCATCTTGTTTTAATGTTCTGTACATATTTTTAATATAATTTGGTTGAGATGGTCTGTGTACATGAAATTTAGTCTCCATACAAATCCCTTCCTTTTTTTTTTCTTTCTCAATGAAATTATCTCCATGTGTTTCTACAGGAATTCATTCTTGAGAGACTTCCAATCTTCCTGGGCTTACTTCTTTTGTAGAATTTTAGTCCATGGGAGCATACCCATCCTTGCTTAAAATCCTTTGAAATTGTCTTTCTCAAAATCAAGGATGTATGTCAAAATGTGCCTTGATTTACTATTCCAAACTCTTAAGAGGAAGCATTCTCTCTTCTTTCTTCAAGATCCCCATCATTTGCAATTTGTTCCTCATCATAAGTGAGAATCAGATCCAGAATAAAATTTTGCCATGCCATTCTACCCTCCTTTGGGGGAATGAAATTATGTTCCAATCAAGAAATTATTAGGTGTTCTACTTTTGGCAGAGAAAGAGACAGACAGAGAGACAGTAGATGTCTAAATATCTGAACTTCCCATCACCATTTTTTGGAGGCAATCAGAATTAAGTGACTTGCTCAGGATCATGTAGCTAGTAAGTATCTGAGATCAAATTTGAACTCAGGTCCTCTTGACTCCAGGGCTAGTGCTCTATCTGCTGTGCCAACTTCTCATCACTGTTGTATCATGCTTCTGCTACAGGCTTGCAAATATATTTCTGTTGCAGTGCCTGGCGCATAGTAGGTGCTTAATAAATATTTATAGAATTGAAATGAATTGCTTCCCAAGCCTTTCATCTATTTCTTCTTTCTGTCTAGACAATCCGTAGGATTCTGGTGACAAGATTTCCCCAAATGTTGTCCAGCATGTGTACCCTGTCTGATTTCCTAGAATTTCTCTCAAGAGTAACCATCATTAATAAATAATTCTACTTTCCTACCCCTTTGCCCCTTTCACCTCTCATTTTTCTTGGTGGATATATAGAGGCAGTTTTCTTCTCCTTCAATCTTTTTTTTTAAAGCCCCTTTGACTTCTTATCAGCCTTTTTTAGGCACACTCCATTCCTGTCCTGGAGTCTGCCATAACTGTATTTTTAAGCTTTGTTCCAAAGGATGTGGCTCACTAAAAGTGGCCTTGATTTTCTCAGAAAAGTGGAAAGAAAACTCAACATATTACCATGCCTCCCCAGCTAACTGGGCTGTGAAAAACAAAGGCAAGACAAAAATTGGTGCCTATGGAAGTACTGTCCTATTTAGTAAATTTAAGAACAGAGACTACTATGAGACTGGTTATGGTAATCTGATGAAAAGGTGAATAGTAGCTAAGAGAGAAGGAGATAGACTATAAAAAGGAGGACTTGGTGGTAGGAGATGATTTCTGGTTAGAAGTGGTGCTAAGCACAAATTCACCAGTCAAAATATGTCTTCTCCAGTCAGGAACAAAGAATAAGTAAAACTGAATAGGTCAAAAAGGATGATGCTCTGTAAACACAAGAATATAAAACCTGAAGCAGAAACTGTGGAAGTATGAACAAAATTCAGCATACTTAGATGACAGATTGAGGAAGTTTAGACACAGGAAAAAAAAATATATATATACACATATACACATGCATATGTGTATATGTATACATATATGTATGTATGCATATATACACATATATGTGTATATATTTGTGTGTGTGTGTGTGTGTGTGTGTGTATTTTCCTGCTAGGAACAACTGATCAACTGATGACAAGTACATGGAGCCCAGGTATTTTTTTCCTTTGATTTGGGTTATAATTAGCAAAGTTCACATACACTCATAACAATGGAAAAGATAGTCTTGTGTAATGCTGCACAATCTACTGTTCTGAACAAAATCTGGCCCTGGAAATACCTTCAGAGTGTGCATAGTACAATAGCAAATAAACAGAATTGCATAAAAAGATCCTTTCATAAGGATCAAGGAACTGGAGGTCGTGATGAGAACAAAATTGATTTAGTAAGAAAGAGTGGACCTGACTAATATAGAAATATGTTTTGCATGATTGCACAAGTATGACCTGTATCTAATTGCTTATCATATGAAGGAGGGAGAAGATGATGGAGGAAGGAAGAAAAATCAGAACCCCAAAATTTTTAAAATGAATGTTAAAAATTGCTTTTACATGTAATGGGGAAACAAAGAAAATATTATTTAAAAAAAGACAAAGTGAAACAGAAAGAGATATAGAAGCATAGGAAGTTATGATCGGAAAAAGGAACTTCAAAATTCAAGATCATGGAGTAAACACCGTTATGTGTTGATAAGATATTAAGGTCTGATCATCACTGAGTATGACTAAGCTAAGTGAAAGTGTAGGACACTGTAGTTAAGGGCATTGATGAAATTAGAGGCTAAGGGTACAAGAGGAGACCTCAATGTGTATATTGAATTCCCTGAATACAAAAATAGTAATTGGTCTAGAGAGAAAGATAGAGAGCCAGGTACTGAACTCCGAGAGAAAGAAGAGAGTGTGACCTGGAGATTGGTGGATGTCTGGAATGAGGATCTGGACCAAGTGATATAGATACATACAGTGAAACTTAAGGCGATTGTCAATCAGTGATGGTGACAAAGGGAGGGTCTGGAAGTGGAAGTGGGGAACGAAGAGTATGACTTCTTTCCTCCCTGACTCAGGGTCTCTGGGGACAAGAGAAGGAGCAGAACAGCAAAGTGAAGCAAAACAACAGTTTAATACAGTAGCCTTCTAATTATTGATGCTTCCATAGACAGGATGGTTCAAATATTCTCAGTTAAGTAGGGAACTGAACTGTCTTATAAATGTTGAAGGAGGGAAAGTAAATGAATGAATGAGGGTTTGAAGAGAGAAGGGTCAGCTTGGAATGGTTGTTGAGAAGAAGGGGAGGGAGTTAATAAAACCAAGATTATCAAAGAGCAGAGAACATCTCCCCAGACAATATGTACCATAAATGAGTAGCCTGGCATTTCTGGGACCTCACTGTACTGTACCTTTCCAGACTTGCCTCATGGTTGTCTCCTGTATTTCCTCTCTTGCTTAAGCTGTATGGACTCTTCGTTGTCCCTATACCTTTGCTCACATCATAAATATGACCTTGTTCCCCAATGATCCACCCTCATCACAGTCAACCATTAATAAGCATTTGTTAAGTGTTTATTAGGGATACAAATATAAGGAGAAAGAAAAACAGTCCATGCCTTTGCGGAATTTACATTCTAATGGGGGAAGACAATGTGAAAAAGAATGGTAGACAAAGTCCTATGGAGATGAAGGATGAAGAGTGAAGCTGAAGAGGAGTGAAGGCATGGTTGACTTAGACCTCCTTCTTAAAATGAAGGTACTAGGAAGAACCAGCCAATCAGAGGGAGAGGCCATAGGGATTACACATGGTTGTTAGAGTAGGGTCATAGATAGAGAGGTAGGGTAGACTTCAGGGGTTATGTAATTTCAACCCACTTCATTTTACAGATGAAGAAACCAGAAGTTAAGTGACTTGTCCAAGTTCACTCAGGTATAAGCAACAGAGAAGGGACTCAAACTCAGGACCCAGGACTCCAAGTTCAGGGATCTTTCCATGACTCCATCTTCTTAGGTGTTTAAATATTTAGTCCTTAAACAAGACTATAAATTGCTTGAGGACAGGAAAAGCATGAAATACCATCACTTTTTGTTAATCCGCCTCACAAGCTCAGAGTACATAGCTTCACTTTCCTAATAGATGCTAAACTTCTTGAGGGTAAGGAATAGGTCTTATTTGTTTGTCTACCCAGTGTCTAATAAAGTGTACATTATATATAGTGGATATTTGTTAAATGAAAGGATGAAATAAACAATTTTAAAAATATATTTAATTCACCTTAGATATTAATTCAATATAAACTGACAGTCACATAAATGTACAAACCTTGAATTATACAGGTTATAAATACACTTATAGCCAGGATAAATCCTAGCACAAATTTTTTAGGGTTGATTAAGACTAGAGTAAGCTGTAAGTATAATGTCAAAAAAAGAGATAGGTCTAATCTGAAATCATCACCCAATACCCAGCTCATTGAGGAAGGTTTTGTACTGAATTTCAAGAGGTCCTTCAATAAGGGAAAATTCAAGGAACATGGTGAGGAGTACACTGATTCAATTGGTTGCTAGGACTGAAGGACAGAAAGCATTGAACTGGTAATTCGAAGAAGCAGGTGATAAATAGGTCTACCTGGCCAGCAGATTGGGGAAGCAGGGAAAGGGAGAGCAAAGCAAAGTTAAATAGTACGAGGTGAGTGAGGTTTTCTGTTTGAGGAATGGGATAGATAGGTGAGGTGATGAATTCAGATGGGCAGCAAGCAATTACGTCTGGTCAAAACCCACAGTAAACATGAACGTGGCATAACAGTGTAACAAGCATTAGATTTGGTGTCTGAAGACTTTGCCGCCTGTGTGACTTGATAAGTCACTGGGCTACAGTTTTCCCATCTATAAAATGAGATAATGGAATGATATGACTTCTAATGTCTCATAAGATCTTAGAACTAGAGAGGGACGTTACAGATAATCTGGTCCAACCATCTCATTTTGCAATGAGGAAACCAGGCATAGATAATTTGTCTGAGGTTGCACAGGTAAGAAATAATGGAGCTAGGATTTGCACTCAGGAAACATACCACCAAGGTCAGCACTTGAAGTGGAGTATTCTCACTTCTGTATCAGGCTCTTTCTTAGCTCTAAATCCTGGGGTCCTTGAGTAAAGATTTCTGGGCTTTTTAAGGACCTTGAATGATTACAGTCCTTTCTTTGCATCCCATCCAAATCGTACTGAATCAAGCAAATTTTAATCAATGACTACCATGAGGTGTGTTAAAAACGCTTTTGTTAATTTGCTTCCTTATCAGATAGTTTTGTCTCAAATTAGCACAGGGTGTACAATAACTCTGTTAACACTGGAACAGCCTAAGGGTATTGGAATTTGTGGCATATTAGAGCTATCTCTTGAAATGCCACATCTGACTTCCCATTTTCCTGGTGTTTTTTTTATTGCTCTGGGCAGAAAATTACCTTTCTGTCACCCCAACCCCCTCTGTGAAGCATGGAAAATGTGGGGAGGACCAAAAGATAGTGAAGGAAATTAACTTAATGCTTCAGAGAAAATAGGAGATACTCTAGGAAATGGGACCTTACATTAACAGTGGCTATGAGGGAAAAGAAGAGGACTAATAACAATACTTTACATTTAAGTAAAGCATTCCTTCTAACCCACTCTGGGGACTTTGCAGAAATTATTTAATTAATTCTAATAGCTTGCTGGGGGTTGGGGGTAAAAGCTGTACTATTGGTCAAAATACAAGAGAACAGATAATCGGAAGGTGACCTCATTAATATTAACATTATAATAACTCAGATTTGCTAAATTATTCTTGTGACACACTATTTTAAAAGTTATATTCCACCACGAATCAAAAGCAGCCTGCCTTGGGAATAAATGGTTCACCCTGAAGATAAAAAGAGCTGGATTCAAATCCTGCTTTTGACCCTTATTAGCTTTGTGACCCAGGATAAGTCAATAGGCCCCTCTATGCTTTACGCAGTTTCCTAAGACTTTGTTATTGTTGAGTCATTTTTTCAGTTGTGTCCAACTCTATGACCCCATTTAAGATTTTCTTGGTAAAAATACTGGAGTCATTTGTCATTTGCTTCTCTACTCCATTTTACAGATGAGGAAACTGAGGCAGAAAGGGTTAAGTGACTTGCCCAAGGTCACACAGCTAATAAGCATCAGAAGTAGGATTTAAACTCAGGAGGCTGTCTTCCTGAGTCCAGGCCTTTAACTCTATCCACTGCACTACTAGCTGTCCCTTCCAAGCCTTAGGATCCTATATTTAAATCTTGGAAGTACCTTTGAGGTCATCTAATCCAACCTCTTATTTTGAAGATAAGGAAACTGAAGCCCAAAAGAGTTAACTCGCCAGAATCACACTGCTGGCAGAATAGGTATTTAAAGCCAGGTTCTCTGAAAGGGGGCTTGTGCAGTGGAAAGTCTGTTAAAATCACTGACACTTCTTGCCACCTGCATTGAAGGAAGGAGTTCCTACACAGAGTTCCTCAGGCTAACAAAATCCTAGGTCTTTTCCTTACTCTCTAGTCCACCACAAAATTATCAGCAAATGCTTAGCCTTTCTGCCTTTGTGTACCCCCCCTCTGCCTAATAATAATAACAACAATAACTAGCATTAACATAGGGCTTTAAGGTTTGCTAAGTATGTGTATATGACTGATTTCTCCTAACCTTTCATGCCAAAGTGGCATGATTTCTATCAAGTATTTTTTAATTCATCTGTTAAAGTTCTTCAAGAGAGTAAACGTTCATAGAGATAAAGGGAATCAACAAAAATATCTTTTCACTTTTAAAATGCCTTTGACAAGGCTCTATACTAAAAGCTATTAAATAAGTGAGTCACTGAAGGATTACGGGCATTGTTTTGTTATAGATAACTGAGAAATAAGGAAAAAATATGCAGAAATCATGTATTAAGAGTTTAAATAAAATCTATCTAAATTAACTAGTTCTGAGACCATATTATATTTAGCATTTTGATAAATTATATGAAGGGGAGATACAAATGAAATATATACCTTATTAAAATAGTATGTAGGTAATACTGAGAAGCTAAACTAATGGACATATCCACCAGAATCACAAGATCTCACATTTGGAAGACAATCTAGCCCAAACACAGCTTGAATAAGAATCCTGTCTACATCAGACCTACCAACAAGCCATTAGACCTTTGCTGGGAGCCCTTCAATGAGGGGAAATCTACTACTTCCTGAGGAAGTCCATTACACTTTTCTAAAGCTCTAATTCTTAGGAAGTCTCTCCTTATACAAAGCCTAATTCTCCAGGAAAACATGAGGGTTATATAAGTAGATACAAGTGGCAAATGTGTTTCAATAGGAGCAAATGCTACTGTATTATTGATGGCCCAGGACAGACCAGAGTACCATGGAAGAGTCTACTTACGTGACAATATCCACCTCATCTGCAAAAAGAGCAACACGATACTGAGTCTCATCAATACGGACACTAGAAAGACACAGAAAGCATTACCTCCTTCCCCATTTGTCTCCCCCCATCAAATCCCTGGCGTGCAGTTCCAGTAATTCAGAACAAATAGAGGACAATTGGAAAAGGTCCAGCAATTCACAACCAAACTACTCAATATTAGTGCTACCATATGAGTACATATTAGCAATCTTCAGTCTGGAAAGAAAACGGAAGATGGAGAATGGGATAAAAATATAAAAAAAAAATGGATAGGGACCATGAACTTACTCATCCAACATTAGCATAAATAAGTGGGCACCTTTTAATCTTGAGAGAGACGTATTTAGGATAAATACAAGGAAGTACTCATTCACACAGTGTGTAGTAAACTTATGGAACACATTACCTCACAGAGTGTTATGGACTTAAAATAGAAATCAATTCCAAAGGAACTGAGGTAATTTCATGGATGACAGACTCATGATGGGTTACTAAGAGAAACTTGGGAAGTTTAAAGAATGTTCTGAATTTCTGGGAGTGATATCCGGCACTCGATATAACATCTCCTTGGTCATTCTGTCAAAAGAAAAAAAATCTTGTACTTAATGTTAATTGATTGTCCAAAATCATACCACATCTCTGAAGAGACTCAGACAAACACTTTGCCCTAAAGACCAATGCCGTGTCTCTGTCTATGAGAAATTTCATTATATTAACCATAGTGCTTCCTGAGTAAGTGAAAAAGTCAGAGCGATGGGATAGAAGATGCTACTTAACCCACAGGCCTAGGAAGTAATGCCATTGTTTTTCATAGGATTCTGTGAAACAAATTAAGCCTCTTCATTCAGAACAACAGATAATGGGTGCCCATATCTAGACTCTACTCAGATGTGTTTAAAACTCTTGTATACCAACAGAATGGGGTAGCTTTGCCACAGAAGGATTTATGTAGATACTTTAGAGTTCTACTCTGTGTTACTGACTTCCTTCAGAGGTAGCCTGGTAGAATGGGAAAAACATGGAAGACTCAGTTATTTAATCTCTATTAGACTCTGTTAAGAGGCAGCTAGTTGATGAAGTACATAGAATGTTCTACCTAGAGTCAGGAAGACTCATCTTCCTGAGTTCAAATCTGACCACAGACACTAGCTGTGTGACCCTGGGCAAGTCACTTAACCATATTTGTCTCAGTTTCCTCATCTGTAAAATGAGGTGGAGAAGGAAATGACAAATTAATATCTCTGCCAAGAAAACCCAAATGGAACACGTCTGAAAAACTACTTAATGATATAAGACTCAGTTTCCTTCACTGTAAAATGAGGATAATAAAGGCTGATATTTATATAGATGTATATATTACAACATTTAATCCACAAAATAGCTTTGTGAGGCACATACTTATGATTCTTGTTTTGCAGATGAGAACACCAAGTCTCAGAAAGGTTTGGTTACTTACCCATAGCCATGTAACTAATATGCACCAGAGTTAGGATTTTGAACTCATATCTCTTTTGATTCTAGGTTGTGTTCTTTCCCCTTCAAAATATTGCCTCTAGTAATGATGCTTGCACTATCTATCCATTGTGAGAAAAACACTCTGCAAACTGCAAAATGCTATAGAAATGTGAGTTTCACCATGTGAGTATTATTGTCCAGTCTGGGACAATGATAACAAAAACATTGATAATCGCTGATTACTTGATTCTTTTTCCTCTTACACTTTCTTAAATATTTGCCACAATAACTCAAAATGTTAATAGCTAACATTTGTATAGCACTTTAAGGTTTACAAAGCACTTTATATATATTATCTCATTTGATCTTCCTAATAATCCAGTGAGATAGATGCTATTATCCCCATTTTACTGATGAGGAAATTGAGGGTGAGTGGGGTGAAGAGGCTCTCCCAGGGCACACAAATCCTGAGGCAGGATTTGAACTCCAGTTTTCCTGACTCAAACTCTAGCACTATCCACTGTATGACATAGCTACCCTCAATTTTAATCAATGAAATTCAAGTTGTTCTTGGGATTAAAAAGCACTTTATTGATTGAAGACCAAAAACAAGAGGCTATATGGCATAGTAGAAAGAATGTTAAACTAGAAGTTGGGGGAGTTAGGTTCTTATCACAACTCTGCCAGCTCCGGACCCCTCCTGACCAGATCTCCAGAGATAATTTTCCACCCTGATCCAGATGGAGATGACTCATTCAGCATTGGGATTCGCTTTCCAGTATAGCTGCCTTCATTGGCAGGTAACAAAGCCAACCCACATATCAGCTCTTTCTGTGTGTACACGCACACATGCACACACACACACACACACACATATATATACATGTGCTTTCATTTATACACATATGCATACATATATGTATGAAATAGTCTGGGACTAAATTAATATAGTTCTTATGTTTTATTAATTAAATATATTGATCATATTGGTATTATACAATATATTTTACATATATATTTATATAGTTTCAGACCATGTTTCATATAATACAACCTTCTACCAGAAAACACAGACCAAGTCAGAGGAGGCAAATTACTATCTCCCCTGCTATCAATGGCAAAAGTGAAAGGATGAAATAGATGGTCCCCAGACCCACACAACTGAGCTGACAAATTAAACATACCCTTTCTGCTACACAGGAGCATATGTGCATTTATACAGCAGCATGTGTGCATACACATATACCCAAATATAGGCATATATATATATATATATGCATACACACAGGCCCCATGATTTATTCACTGAAGTTGGGAGGACCTGAGTTCAAATCTGGTCTCAGATACTTCCTAGCTGTGTGACCCTGAGCAAGTCACTTAACCCTGTTTGCCTCAGTTTCTTCATCCATAAAATGAGCTGGAGAAGGAAATGGCAAACCACTCCAGTAACTTTGCCAAGAAAACCTCATATGGGTAAACAAATAGTTGGACGTGACTAATTGTCCTGGTACATAGTAAGTACTGAATAAATGTTTGTTGAATGACTGACTGATTGACTTAAGACTTTGATCACTGTCTTAATAGCATAATTATCCATTTCTGTTTGCCTAACCCTTTGGGTAGCAGAGATACCACTAAAATGAATATAGAAAAGTCAAAGAAAGAGACTAAGACTAATGAAGACAAACTTCATCAAGCCTCCAATTTTGCCTGGGGCTACCTGTTTATTCCCAGCTGTAACCAAACAATTATAAGCCTTAGAAAGGGGTACATTTTTCCTATTAGACACCTTAAGAGAAAACTGATTGAGGGGAGGAGGAGAATGGAATAAGCAATTATTGAACACCATTTATTAATGTGCCAGTCATTGTGCTAAGTGTTATATGAATGTTATCTTAGTTGTTCCTCACAATGACCCTGTGAGGTAGTTGCTATTATAAGTCCCATTTTACAGGTGAGGAAACTGAGGCAGCAGAGGTTAAGTGACTTGCCCAGCATCACACAGGTAGTAAATGTCTGAGGCCAGATTTTCATTTAAGTCTTCTTGACTCTGGGCCCCATGCTCTATCCACTGCACCTCCCAGCTGATGACAATATTTATAATAGGATTTATAGATCACTCATGGTTCTCTCATTATTCCACTTTGGGATTAATCATTCACTCCAACATTTAGGCATATATTAAAACTACTACATGCCAGGCACAGTACTAGTCACTGGAGACACAAAGACAAAAATCAAATAGTCCCTGCCTTTAAGGAACTCATACCATATCTGCAGAGATGCCATGGACACCAGTAAGTATATTCAAAATTTGTATAAAATAAATGCCAGGTAATTTTGTAGGGGGAGACACTTGCAGCTGAGGTGGAGGAGGTGACTGTATTTGTTAGGAAGTTTTTGACTGCCTCTGGGCTCAGAGGATCTGGGTTTAAATCCAACCTCTTCTGCATGACTGTGATTGGATCAATATTTACCGGGGTCCCTCCCCATCATTGCTTTTTATGTCATGGGTTAGGTTAAATTTTCCCCCAAATGGTGACAAAATCAGGATTTGATACAGTTTCCTGATAATCTGCGGCTATATTAAAGGGGCTTCTGGACCCTCTAAAGCTATTAAAAAGTCTCACTCACTTGAGGGTCTGTGCCCTTCAGACATGATGCCACATCAATCATCACACTCTGCTTACTGATCAGGCACTATGGAGATGGCAGTAGGGGATGCATTTACCAAAACTAAGCATGACTATATCCTCATTAAGTTAGAACTGAGCAAACCTCTTCTTTTTGAACATTCAATCACCAATGAGCACCTCATTTCCTCCCAGCATCAAACCCTAACTAACAGTGAGAACATTATGCTTATCCTTAACCTTGGGCAATTTACTTAATCCTTCTGGGCCTCTGTTTCCTCATCTGCAAAAAGGGACTTGACTTAGATGATTTCTGAAGTTCCTTGTAGATCTAGACCTGTCACCCTAAGTTGGAAAGAGAAGGACACAAGCTCTAAGCAGGGAAAAACTTCCTCCCAATTATAGTCGTTCAGTCATGTCCAATTCTTGGTGACCCCATGCACCATGGTACACCAATGTTCTCCATGGGGTTTTCTTGGCACAGATACTGGAGTCGTTTTCCATTTCCTCCTCTAGAGGATTAAGGAAAACAGAGGTTAAGCATCTTGCCCAGGGTCACACAGCTAGTAAGTGTCTGAAGCTGGATTTGAACTCAGGCCTTCCTGATTCCAGGGCCAGGGCTGAGCCACCTAGCTTCCACCTTCCTACCAATTAGCACTGTTCAAAAGTCAAATGGATTGCTTTGGGAGACAAAGTATTCCTTCCCATGAGTGATCTTCAAACATAAGCTGATTCTCATTGAGGTAGCTGCAAGGACCCACTGTTCAGATGGATGTTAGACGAAGGGGCCTCTTGAGGTCCCTCCCCATCCTCAAATTCTCTGATGCTATGGTTCATTACAGAGAGTACATATAATTCTGTCCTATAGGAGCTTCCATACTAAAGTTTATGCAAGTGAAGATTGAATATTTAGACCTGGACTTAGTCCCTTTGATTAACCATTTAATTTCAGGGATAGGTGAAGATGATTACATGTAACTCACAAATCTTCATTTTAAAGTGGCCCCAGGCAGTTTTCTGAGCTGAGTCTAAACTCCCCTTTTTCAGGGATTGGGGGTGGTGGTGTAAGCGGAGATGGGGAAGGATCTTTTAATTAGTGTGTACTGATGATTGCAGAGCAAATATTTCTTCACCATTCTGCAAATAACACTGAGCCCCTTTTATCTCCATCAAGCCAAACCACGTGCTGCTGTTTTGCGTGCAAACTGCTGAGGCCGAGGAGCATTAAATTTAATTTGCGCAAAAGTTGAAGGTGGGAAAGCGTGAAATTAACTTGACGCATTTTTATGGCATTTTCTATCTCCCAGCTTTTCCAATCCAGAATTCTGTGATGGGCTGTGTCAAGGTCTCCCTATCCCTGGACCTTCTCTCCACTCCCCACTCAATGAGACTTGAGGTCACCTGAATCTGTGTAGCCCACTTTCTGCTCAGGGACAGTGAACCCAGGGAAGGAAATGCTGATTTCTTTGGCCTGGTATTTACTTTGGCTGAGACTCAGTCTCTGGGCTGGGCTTGCTTTTCCCTCTGATTCAGCTCATGCAAAAGCATGTTTGTGTGAAAAAGCTAAGCATGAGTCAACTCATTCAGGGAATCATCTAGCCAGATCCAAATGGGTTGGAAAGATTTTGAAGAATGATGAGTCTTTTTTTCTCCAATAACAAGCAGCTACTTCTGAACAATCATTTTCTAGTACATTAGGACATCTACAAATTGGCAAGATTGTATGGGATAAAACTCAACATATGGGACTGAAGATACAGAATGGCCTACATTTTATCAATCAAGGAAGGCTAGCATCATATTTTTTTTTAAATCGTTGTTCATGATGTCATTGAAGAAAATTATATTTAGAATGGGGGTGGAAGATAGAAATAAAATCACAGGTTGTCTAACTATAGATGTTTAAAAAATAGAATAGCGTGTAAAATTGCAATCATTGGCAAAGGCAGTAGAGGCTGCTTCTGTAGGAGTTGCTGTCATCCAAACAGTGTGATAGTGCAAATGGTTTTATTTGCATAGCATTGCAAAAGTTCTCCATGCCATGGTCTTTTTGTTTTGTTTTGTTACTATGGTGCAAATGTGAAGGAAAAGGGGCAGGAATCTAAAACTTCTAATCCTAAATAGCTCTCAGAAAAAAATACTGGTTCTGGAGTCAGAGGACTTGAGTCCAAATTCCATTGGCTGCCAATGTCTTCCCCACCCCCAAATCACTATTCTCTCATACCTATATAACAGATCTCTGCCAATTTCCCCACCCCCACTATTTCCCTTCCACTATGCTCTCTGGAATGCATGTTTATAATTAACAAAGTTACTTTCACCTTAAATCTTGTCCTTTCTCACTCCTACTTCATGACCCTAAGACATGGCTTCGTTACTGATAAATCTGCTACCTTCACTGATGCTTTTTTCTCCTGTACTCTTCCCCTCCCACTAACTCTCTCCCCCTACCCCCATCCCTTCCTCACACATGGGTCATGGTTGAGGAGTCAGGATACATATTATCCCTCTCCATTTCCAGATTTCTCTACAACCTTCACTGAGTAAGCTCTCTTCTTAGAGTTGACACAATCCAAATGTATCATCTAATACAGATTCCAATAACTATTATCTCTTGATCCTTATGACATTCCCCTTCTCTCCTCAATGAATTAAGTGCCTGAATATTAGTTTTTTCTCTCTTTCCCATTTCCTACCCTCATGCTAGGGAACTTCAACCTACATACTGACACTTTTTCAAATACCTGAAAGTTTGTCATTTTACTCAGTTCCCTTGACCCACTCCTCCACTCCAATTTAGCTATACACAAAGATGGCCATATCTCAACCTTGCTATCATCCATATTCGTGACACATTCATGACACAAAATTCCTTTGTATGGAGGTGATATTTTATTATTATATTTTGACCTGTGCCTTACAGCTGCTAACCCTGTTTTTTATTCTCACCATGACCTCAATTCCCTCTACCTCTCTGTTCTTTTCCAGTCAATCCCCTCTGCACTAGACATACTCTCCTCCAATCTTTGATCTTTGTCCCCTGGTGAATCACCTCACTTCCACACTCTCCACTAACATCAAACCTATTGCAACTTTCTTTTATAACCAATGAAAACCCAACCTGTAATTATTCCCACCTCCTTCACTCCTTTTCATATATGATACCTGAACAGAGCTGACTAGGTCCACTACAATTTATTTTATCTAATGTCAATTTTGTCCACATAATAATAAGACACTCTTCTCCTTCCTATTAAATCCACTGACTGCCCCACTTTACACAGAAGCTTTTCCAAACCTTTTCATCTCTTCTCAAGTCTTCCATATCATGACCTTCCTCTACCCTCTCAGCCAACGATTTTGCTGGAAAATATTAAGGCCATTCACTAAAGGCTGCTTCTTCAACCCTCCTTATTTCTCATCATTCAAATATTTTCCCCATTATCTCTTACATCACTTCAATGTCAGATGACCCTTCCAAGGTCAACCCCTCTACAAGTACCCTTGGTCCCATTCCCTCCCATCTTTTCTAGCATAATGTCCCAACTATGTTTCCCTCTCCTCTTATCTTCAGTCGCTCTCTATGTACTGGTAACTTCCCTGAACCCATAAAAATGTTCATGTCTTTCATATCCTTAACCTTCACTTGATCCTACTGTTTTCTAGTTATCACTCCATATCTCCCCACAAGGAGCTAAATTCCTCATGAAAATTGCCTATACTCAGTGCATCCAATTCTCCTCTCATTGATTTCTAAGCCCTCTACAATATGGCTCCAAAACCATCACTCAGCTGAAGCTATCCTCTACAAAGTTATCAATGATCTCTTAATTGCAAATCAAATATTTTCTCAGTCTTCATTCTACTTGACTTTTCTGTGGTATTTGGCACTGTTCATCACCTTCCATTACTGGATACTCTCTTCTTTCTAGGTTTATGCAGCACTGTTCTATCTTGGGTCTTTTCCTATCTGGCTAATCACTTTTCAATCTCTCTATCTTTTTTTTGGTTCTTTATTTATATCATATTCAGTTACTGTATCACCTATGGGTCTATCCTTGGTGCTTTTCTCTTTTCCTTCAATGCTATCTCACTTAAAGAAGTTATCGGCAACTATGGATTCAATTATCACATCCATGTATATGATTCCCAGATCTGTATATCCAAATCTTCTCTCTCTCTCTCTCTCTCTCTCTCTCTCTCTCTCTCTCTCTCTCTCTCTCTCTCTTTCTCCTTCTCTCCCCATTCAAACATCCCCAAATGCATTTTCAGCATATTGAATTATATGTCCTGCAGGGTATTTCGAACTTATAGATTAAAAATAGAACTGATTATCTTTTCCCAAAAAACTCTTCCCTCTTATAAATGTCCTGATTTCTGTTGAGGGCACTACTACTCTCTCAGTATCCCAGTCTTACAACCTCATTGTTATTCTCGACTCATTATTTTCATTCACTCCACATAGACAATCTATTGTCAGATCTAATTTTGACCTACATAGTATCTTTTGTACATGACCAAAATCATACTCACCATCTTTACTCAGGCCTTCATCACTTCCTGCCTATACTACTGCAATAGCCTTATAACTGGTCTCCCTAACTTAAGTCTCTACCACTCTGATCCATTTTCCACTCAGCTGCCAAAGTGCTTTTCCTAAAGTGCAGGTATGACTATGTCCTCTCCATACACACACACACACACACACACACACACACACACACACATGCACAGATACTCACCATCCACAGTGACTCCCTATTGCCTCACAGAATGAACATAAACTCCTCTGTTTGGTATTTAGAGCTCTTTATAACCTGGCCCCTTTCCAGTTTTCCTGTCTTCTTATACTTTAACTTTCTTCTATTTACTCTATGACACTGATAAGCCCACCTACTTGTACTTCCTTGAACAGACATTCCATTCCACATCTCTTTGTAACTGGACTGGCTGTCTCCCCCCTCCCTATCTATAATGTTCTTCCTAATCATCCTAACCTCTTATCTTCCATGGCTTCCTTCAAGATGCAACTGAAATCACACTTTCTTCAGGAGGCTTTTCCTGGTTCCTCTGCTGCTGGTCCCTTCCTCTCTGAGATTATCTTCCATCCTTTCTGTATATATCTTGTATGTGCCTAATCATTTACATGTCATCTCTTCTGTTAGAATGTAAACTCCTTGAGAACAGGGAATATTTTTTTGCCTTTCTTTATATCCCTAGTGCTTAACACAGTGACTGACACAAAGGAAACACTTAATAAATGCTTGTTGATTGGGTAACTGATCTCAAATGTTTACTACCTGTGTCAACTTGGGGGTGGTGATCAGACATCTTGTGCCTTAGTTTCTCATCTGTAAAATGAGAGGATTGGACCAGATGGCTTCATAGATCCCTTTCAGCTCCACATCTTTGATTGTATGACCCCATGTCCATACTGCTTAAGAAAGTAATGACTATTGACAGCTCTTGATTCTTTGAAATAATTATTCCCCATTCTCCATTTCTTCCACTCAAAACTTATTAGCTTCTTTTACAAGATCTTGTCTTCTTTGAAGTAATCCCCTCCTTTCTGTTAAAAGATCTCCTGCTTCAAGTAAAAGGAGAATGTCCTACTTACCTTCAAACATCTACTACGACATTCAATTTGGCAATATATGCAGGACACTGAGGTAGATGTTGAGTTCTGTGGATTTATTGTTGTTATTCAGTCATTTTCAGTGGAGTCTGTCTCTTTATAACTCTGGGGTTTTCTTGGCAGAGATACTGGACTGGTTTGCCATTTCCTTCTTCATTTCATTTTACAGATGAGGAAACTGAGGCATACAGAGTTAAGTAACTTGTCCAGGGTCACAGAGCTAGTAAGATTCTGAGGCCAGACTTTTGGCTTTTGAGGCAAGTTTAAAAAGATTAATCATGTAACTGCTATAAGCTAAGCCAAAGTGGGACATAATATCCACCCATCAGTGAAAATTAACCATAGTGGAGACTAAGGGAGGGGACCGGCTTTATTTGAACTTGACAAAAACATAAGAAAAGAATGAGGAGATGAAATTAAAGAGCTTCACCTTGAAGATCCTTCCAGACAAACATTCAGAAAATTCAAGTTATTGTGAAGCTATTTCCATAAGAACTAAGCAAGGCCAGATAGAATAGTTTAAATTATTCTTAAACATGTGTCTGCCCTAGAAACAACACTTGATTTGCTAGTTGGAGTTCTACTATCCTTAATTTTTTTTTGATTTGACTTTACCTATGAGACTTTTTTTTTTCCAAGTTTAGCTCTCAGGTTCAGGGTACAGTATTTGAAATTGAAAGTCCATCGCAAAGACACTTAGTCTTCAGCAGCAAGTCTATATGAAGTACTCTGGGGGAAAGTGACATGATGGCTGGCTCTGAAGTCTAAGGACTTAGCACATATTACTTGTATTGGTAAGTTACTTAACATGCATGGACCTCTGTATCCTCATCTGTAAAATGAGGTGGTTGGACCAAATGGCCTTTGAACACTCTCTTTAGATCCATGATTCTGTGAACCTGTTCTCAATTACACAGTTCTCAGGAGGGCAAAGAATGTCAAAAAGAACATTGACACAATTTCAATCTTCAGTCTCTGATGTAGGATCAGAAGTACTCAGGACCTCGACAATTTACAGTCAACTACAATCTTATGTAAAAAAGGCAGTAAAGAGCAGGGAAAAGACTACAGGTTCTGAAATCATAGAACTGAGGGGGCAGCTAGGTGGTGCAGTGGATAGAGCACTGGCCCTGAAGTCAGGAGGACCTGAGTAGTTCAAATTCGGCCTCAGACCAAACACTTGACTTTCTAGCTGTGTGACCCAGGGCAAGTCACTTATCCCCAATTGCTTAAAAATAAAAAGAAGGAAAGAAAAAAGAAATCATAGAACTTGGGTTCAAATCCCACATCTAATGCATAACAACATTAGAAATAAATGTAAATTACAAAATACATAAAAATATTTGGAAGTCATGCTACCAACACACATTTTATTATGAAGCAGCGATCATCAAAATTATTTGGCATTGGTTTAAAATTTAAAAAGTTGATCAATGAAACAGACTACATAAGGGACAATTAGAAATAAGGAGTCCCAATAACCCAGTGTTACAAAAACTCCCAAATCTAAATTACTTAGGAGAATTACCTACTTGATCAGAACAATAGGGAAATTGGAAAGTAGTTTGGCAGAAATTAGGCTTAGACTAGCATCTCATACTTTCACAATATATTCAAAATGGATACCCAGTCTAAATATTAAAGATGATACTATTAAAGAATTAGAATAGAAAAAGATCACATGCCTTTCATAGGGTAGAAGGTGTTATTATTAACCAAAGAAGAAATAGAGATAATTACAAAAAGTAACAAACAATATTGGTTATGTGAAATTGAAAAGCGTCTGCACAAATAAAACAAATTCATTTTTTAAAAAGGGGGGGCAGCTAGGTGGTGCAGTGGATAGAGCACCAGTCTTGTAGTCAGGAGAACCTGAGTTCAAATTGGGCCTCAGAAGCATAACACTTACTAACTGTGTGACTCTGGGCAAGTCACTTAACCCCAATTGCCTCACAAAAACAAACAAACAAATAAGCAAACAAACAAACAAATAAATAAATAAATGAAATAAAGGGAAGTGGTCAAATGGAGGGGGGAGGATTGCATCATTTTTCTTGGATAAGGGTTTAGAATCTATCATAGAGAGACAACAGAAATATCTAAGACCAAAAGTCATCCCTCAAAACATGAGACAAAACAATTCTCAAGAGAAGAATTACAAAATAATAACAACCATATGGAAAAATGCTTCCAAAAACTAATAATATGAGGAAAGTCTATCAATGCAATACTCATGTTTTACCTTTACACTCAGAAAACTGGCAAAGATGAGAAAAGATGAGAACAGTCAATGTTGGAAGGGGTTGCATGTAAATATGAAAACTAATACATTGTTGGTAGAGCTCTAAATTAGTACAATCATTCCAGAAACCAATTTAAAACTATGCAAATAATGCTGCCAAAGTATAGGTACTCTGATTTGAGAATTCCTTTGATACTCATATACCCCAAGGAGGAGATTAACAAAAATGAAGGTTCCATATACACAAAAATGTTTATAGCAGCACTTTTTTTTTTTAAAATAGCAACGAGGAACTCGAAACAAAGTAGATGCCCACCGACTGAGCTAAACAAATTGTAGTATATGGATGTAATGGAATATTGCTGTGGTATAAGAAAAGATAAATATGGTGAATATGGAGAATTATGAGAAGATTTAATGAAATGGTATAACATAAATTAAGCAAAGCCTAGAAAACCTATATACATAAAATATACACAGTGACTACAACAATGTAAATGGAAAGAACAACCCAAAAATTAAAATAGCAACAGTGCAAAATCACCAAAAACAAAACAAAAAACAAGCTTAGCCACAAAAAAAGAGAAATGAGAAGATATCCCTCCCCCAACACTCCTCAGCAGAGGTGGGATCCCATAAGTTTGGAATACAGAACCCATCGTCACATTTTTTTTCATTACATTAATCAGTTTTGATGATTTTTAAAATTTTTTTCAAAAAAATTTTTACAAACAATGGTTCTCTAGGAGTGGGGGGTAATATACAAGGAAAAATAGGTAATGTCAAAATGAAAGATATAAATTAAAAATGTATTTTTTCTCCAACAAAACAAATAGACCCTCTAGCTAAGAGGCAGCTTGGCAAGGCAGTAGACACAGCACTGGACCTGAAGCCAGGAAGACTTGAGTTTAAATTCATCTTTAGATACTTAATAACTGTGTAACTCTGGGCAAGCCACTTAACCTCTGTCCTGCTCAGTTTCATCATCTGTAAAATGGGTATAATAATGGCACCTACCTCCTATGGTTGTTGAGAGGGAGAAATGGGATAAAGTTTGCAAAGTCCTTTGCAAATATTAAGGTGTTATATAAATGACAGCCTTACAATTTACTGTCATATAGTGATTAAAATATTAGCAATACCAAAAAATAGGTAATATGGTTAATTCTTCCTAGACCTTTAAAAAAAAAAGTCTGTAATAGAAATACGCATACTCATATATAACAATCTTTCTTCTGTTCTTTTGTGTATACTTTGTTTTTTTATCTAAATAAAATTAAATTAATTTTAAATGGGTAGTAACAGTAATAAAGGAGGTAGAAAATAAAAGAAGGGAAAAAAGAAATTAATGTAGCATTCTTTGGAATATAAAAGCCTCTTAAGAAAACTTTAGCAACAGAGAAACAGGTGAAGAGTTGTATAAGAGTGACATAAGAGGCCAGATTTGAACTCAGGAAGATGAGTCTTCTTGACTACAGGCCTGGCACTTTCTCCACTGCACCACCTAGCTGACACATAGCAAGTGCTTAATTAGCAAATAAATGTTGACTGGCTGCTTGCCTGCCTGACTTTGTTCTAACTCCAAACCCAGTGGTTTTTTTGTTTGTTTGTTTGTTTGTTTGTTTTTTGCATCAAACCACACCATATGAAAACACTTGCAAGTATTTTGATGAAGTGGTACAGTGAAAACTAATACACCAGATGACATGGGGGCACCTTGTTCAGTGTGGGTAGTTGAGCTAATAAAAAAAAAAAATTCCCATAGGAAGCTTAGCTGATCTGACCCAAGATCTGGAGGAAACTTTTTTTTTTCCATCCTGAACCCATGAGGATGAGGATAGGTGGGGCTTTGTTCCACTGTGAGAACCAAACTATCACAGAGTCTTCTTAGCACTAAAAGAATGTCAACAGTAAAAGAGAACCCAGAAGCCATCCTATGCTTGAACAAAGATCCCCTTTAAGACATGCTTAAAAATTTATAGCCTTAGTTTGAAGCCCCCTGTTGAGAGGAAGCCTTCTGAGGCAGCCTACTTAATTTTTGAGCTGTACAGCTCAAATAATTGGAAAATTTTACCTAAAATTGCTGTTCCATAACTTCTGTCCATTGTCCTTAATTCTGTTCTCTGGAGTCAAGTATGTCTAATTCCTCTTCCTCATAATTGTTCTTCAAATACTTTAATCTATGTCTCACATAGGACATGAGTCTTCTCCATTCTAAGTATCCCCAGTCATTCATTGTATCTTTAGTGTATCTTCAGTACCCTCACCATCCTGGCAACCCTGTGTACTTGTCCCAACTTATAAAATATCTATTGTAAAATTCAACAACCATAATCAAACATAATGCTCTACATATAGTTTGACCGGGGCAAACTGTATGTTTAAAAAAAAAAAGCACAGCATATTGGGGCTATCTGTTCTCATGTTCTAGACCCTATGCTTCTCTTAGTAAGCCATGAGAGCATTAGCATTTTTTGACTTCCATGTCTCCTCTTGACTCTTGTTGAGACTGAAATTCAATTAAAACTCCTTAAACTTTTTTTCATGTAAACTATAGTCTAGTCATGCTTCCCTCATCTTCTACAAATGACATTAACATTTTTGAAAGCAAATATAAGACTGCATATTTATCACCATTGAACTTCAAGTTAGATTTGGCCCACCATTCTTGCCTACTGAGAATTTTACCCTGGTCTTATCATCCAATGGGTCAGCTATCCCTCCTAGCTTAATATCATCTCTAAATTTGATACATTTGCCATTGATGCCATTTTCCAAGGCATTAATAAGGCATTAATAAAAACACTTAGTTGTGTATGCTAAAATATGGATCCCTGGGGCACTGCACTAAAGTTCTCCCTCCAACTTGATATCAGTCCAACAACCCATAAACTCTTTGACTGTATTCATTCAGCCAGTTTAAAATTATCTATCATCTAGCACATCTCCCCATCTTGCCCACATATAGCATTGCAATGTTCTTTGATGGAATCTAGATACACAATGTCTGTGAACAAATCAACCAGTCTAGTGAAGCTTTGAGAAAAGAAAATAAAGTTAGAATGGAATTTTCTTGATAAAGTCTTATGGGCTTTACTTTCTTACTGTCTTGCATTAGCATCTCACTAGACAACTAAAACAGAGAACTCATCCCATCTTTAACATTACTCTTTTCCTCACCCTAGTTAAAAAACCTTTTGTTGTATCATTCAACATACTAGAACCTTGGTTGATTCTGAGCTTTAGTATATCTAGTACTATTTTTATAGGTCAAGGCCATGCTTTTGCATTTATTCTCTTTTACCTGGCCTTATTTTCATAGATAGATAGATAGATAGATAGATAGATAGATAGATAGATAGATAG
>NW_020954599.1:10315153-10315635 GCF_900497805.2 Vombatus ursinus
TAGATAGATAGATAGATAGATAGATAGATAGATAGATAGATAGATAGGAAGATATGTGTGTGTGTATGTATGTATAATCAACTTAAAATTTAAAGACATACACAAATACATACACATATATACACATATACATATGTATATGTATTTGTGTATGTCTTTAAATTTAGAAATTTGCCATATATACATATGCATATATGTAATTTATATATCTGTATATATAATTATATACATATATGTAAGCTCAATTATCTGAAAATAATTAGGATTCCCCTTTTTCATGTTTTAAAAGGAAGGCTACTCTTTCATTTGCAATCAAGATAAGGAAATTTGAGAAGGGTAGTTTTGGGGAAAAGATAATATAATAAAATCTGAGATAAGGGCCTGAACTAGAATTGTGGCTGTGTGAATGGAGAGAATGTGATAGACAGACAGATTGATAGATAGATAGATAGATAGATAGATAGATAGATAGATAGATAGAT
>NW_020954599.1:10315645-10317805 GCF_900497805.2 Vombatus ursinus
GATAGATAGATAGATAGATAGATAGATAGATAGATAGATAGATAGATAGATGGACATGCATGTATTGTGCATATATACATGTATGAAATATTATATAAATAGAAATGATGAAATTTGATTCAGTAAATCATTGCCTATGTGGGGCAAATGAGAGTGAGAGGTCTGGACACTGAGGTTAAGAACCTAGATGACTGGAAGGATAATGGTACCATCAAAAGGAATCAGAAAATTTGGAGGAGGGATAGGTTTGGGGGGAAAGATGATGTAATGATATCTAAAGCAGATCAAAATATACGTACTCCTCTGGTACAATTTACTTTGTGACTCTGATAATATTTCTTCTTCCTCGCAGCCTTTTAAAATTTATATTTTGTGTATAGTTTATAATTACATAGTCATTAGTACAGTAACACATGCATATAATTTCTAAATGAGGAAATATGGGGGATATTCAAATTTACTAATGGAGTGTTTCACTGAAAAAAATATTGGAGATCATTGATCTAGATGCATGCCTTTAGACAGCTTCCTGGTTTGTTTGTTTGTTTGTTTTTCATCAAAAGTGTTTGTATTTGAGTCTTCCCAATTTCTTTATTGATAAATTTCCATTCCTCTTCTGGGATTTTAGGCCACAGGATAGTGTCTATTCTCTTTCTGAATGTTTGGAAATCTGCTTTCCCAAAACATATGGAACATGTCAGACTATACCCACCTTTCTTCTCTTTCTCTTAAAGGAAATATGTGATGACAAACCATCCTGAACTCTGTACTTTTTTTCATCCACCCCTTGGCCCCACCAAGAATGAACATAAGTTGATTCTTTCAGGAGTTAATCATCTTTTAAGAAAATACTCCAAGAAATCAATGAGACAAGCTGAAAGTGTTAGTACTTTCGTTAATGAGAAGAGTGATTCATCAAATGATTTTTCACATTTTTAAAGGCAAGAGACTGTTATTGGTGCTTTATAAGTGTTCTGTTTTTAAGTGCTTTCTGTTAGAAAATTTGGTTCCTAGGACTCTCCAAGGTGACCAGTAAGGTTCTAATTACTAAATTCAGCAGCTTTTCTCAATTCTGATTCTTGACTTCTCCATAAAATATAACACCATGGACCAACACTACCAAACAAATTAGACCAGGGAACCAAAAGAAATCATGGAAGAAAGAGAATAACAAGGAGTATGGTCATACTGCTAGGTTGTGTTAGAAATAGAATAGCATGTATTTTATAGACATCAAATTAGACAGGACCTCAGAACCCTTCTTGGAAGCACAAATGTCCCTGCTCTAGCAATTCCTCCAATAAGTCTGCTCAAAGATTTCTAGTGACAGAGAATTAATTATTCTCTCAGACAATTCCTCTCTAAAGCATCCCTGGTTGTTAGAAAATATTTTCTTATGTTGAGTCAAAAATCTGCCTCCCTATAATTTTCATCCTCTGGTTCTTTCTAAGACTCAGCAGAGCACTATAATCTCTCTTCTCCATGACAACTCTTAAAATATTTGAAGATTGATGTTACTCCTAAATTGCAGCTACCTTTGAGTAGAATTAGCCTAAGAATAAGAAGAAGACCTGGGTTCAAGTACCACCTTTGACATATATTAGCTTTGTAACCAGACTAAAGTGGCATCAGCTCATTATTGAATAATATTATTATTCAATAAACATCTCACTATTGAATAACATTAAACTTCTAGATCACTAGAATCCCCAGAGTCATTTTCAAATGAACTGCTGACTCCTCCATCCTACACAGGAACAGCTGTTTTGCTGCTGTTGTGTATTTGTTTTTATTTCTCTGAATGTAGGACTTTACATATGCCTCTATCAAATTCAACCTTTTCTCTTCCAGTCCACCATTCTAGACTGTCAAGATATTGTGTGGCCCTTATTCTTTCATCCAAGGTGTTTTAGTTTTCTCTCCCACCTTCCTATTGTTAAAAAATAAATAATAAGAATGTCAGATATGCGTCTTTCAAGTTGCTGATAAAAAAGCTGAAAAGAATGGTGTTCCACAGAGTTACACAGTACTACATGAGAAATGGGCAGCCAAGTTGGTAATACTTCATTAAGCAATATTTGAGCGGATTTGGTCAATTAAGTAGCTCCAGAAATAGATAGATAGATAGATAGATAGATAGATAGATAGATAGATAGATAG
>NW_020954599.1:10317815-10331653 GCF_900497805.2 Vombatus ursinus
ATAGGTAGATAGATAGATAGATAGATAGATAGATAGATAGATAGATAAAAGATAAATAGATAAAGCATTAAACATTGTCAATCCTGTGCTAAACACTAGAGAGATAAACATAAGCAAACAAAATCTCCTACACTCATGGAGCTTACATTATGATCAGGGAAGACATTGCTATCATCCAAACTATGGTTTTAATTTTTTTTGAGACTGGGTCTCCCTATCTCACTCAGCTGGAAGTTCAGTAGCCATTAACCAGCCCAGTTCCATTACTGATCAACATAGGAGCTAGAGCCTGCCAGAGGTGGGGAACCTGTAGCCTTCCAGGTCCTAGTCTTTTGACTAAGTCCAAGTTTTACAGAACAGGTACTTTTATTAAGGGGATTTGTTCTGTGAAGTTTGGATTCAGTCAAAGGCCCATACTTAAGGACCTAGAGGACCACATGTGGCCTTGAGGCCGAAGGCTCCCCATTCTTAGATCTGTTTTCCTAACCTGGACTGGTACAGCCCTCCCAAGGCAGCTTAGTGGCCTCTTTGATCCTTCCCTGGGCTCACTATATTGAATCTGGATTTAATGTGAATACTTGATTGGTTTGGACACTCATGCAGCTCAGAACTCCTGAGCTCAAGTGATTCAGTTCAGTTCAGTTCAGTAAAGTTAAGCCTTTCTTGGTAGCAGAGATTACAGGCATACTCTAACACTCTTGGCTTCGTTTTCTCCAGAGGACATCACAAAGCATTTTGTAAAATTCCTTGCAAAAATCAAGGTATGATGCATTCACACATTTCCCACACTAAGAATAATAAAAATTTCCTAATTATATAGCACTTTAAGTTTTATGAAAAGTTTTACTCACCAGAACTTTGTGAAGTAGAGGCTCAAGTATTATTAATCCTATTTTACTGATGAAGAAAATAAAGCCAGAGAATGACTGATTTGTGGTAGTCATAACTTGCCTCTCAAGTTCAATGGCATTTATCCTTTTTTACTAACACATCTCAAAGATTATTCAATAATCCTGTCTGCCAGTTCTTTCAAGAGATTATTGGTGTGAAGAGGAAGAAGGTGAAAGGGAAAGACCATGGGATCTGCACTCAGATGTTCTGAGTTCAAGTCCCACTTCTGCAATTTAATAGCTTTGTGGCTTTAGACCAGCACCTTTGCCTGTCTTCACCTCAATTTCCTTTCATATAAAATAGATATGATCATTGAACTCACACATTTGTTTTGAGTATCAAATAAAGTGATTTAAGAGTGGTATTTTATTTCATTGTAAAGCTCTATATAAATGTAACCTATTAACATTATTATCCCAGAATATAATTCATTCAGGATGCATGATTTGAAATCACTGAGACCAAAATATTTGAATTCACTGAGCTCGGCCATATGTCCTTTGTAACAATCAGCAGTAAATGAGAAAAAAGGCCAGGAACATTGGAGATTAAGATTAGGATATGAAGACAAAGTAGAGCTCTGGGAGGCAGAGTCAAAAGAAAGCCCTTATCTCCTTGCTGAATTTCAATCACACATCACTGACTTCCTGCTCATTTCAAACTGACTGGCCAGTAAGTATTTCCATTTCAACTTGCCCCAAAGAGAATCATTGTCTTTACTCCTAAATGCATTTTTCTTCCTAGTTCCCATTTTCTGTTGAGGCTCTAGTCTTCTAATAACATATTCACAACCTCAGAGTAATCCTCAACTTTCTCTTTCCCTCATTTGACACATCTAGTCAATTGCATGGGTTCATGTAATTCTGTCTTCACAAAATATCTTACATGTCCATTTCTCTTCACTCCCATAGCCATCACCCTCATTCAATCTTTCATTATCTCTCACCTAGACTATTGCACAATGGATCTTTCCACCTGAGGTCTCTCCCTTATTTAATCTATCTCCATACAGTGGGAAAATTGATTTCTGAGGCACAGAGTTGACCATGTCACCCACCTGCTCAAAAATATCTAGTGCCTTCTTAATTGTCTGTAAGATAAAATATAAATTCCTCTTCTGGGCATTGAAAGCTCTCCACAATCTTCACCCAAACCATCTCTTGGTACTGATTTCATTCTATTTTTCTCATGCACTTTACAGTATAGTCAAACTAATCTCCATGTGTTTCTCCAAAAATGACATTCAATCTCCTACCTTTGTATTCTTGCCCAGTCTGTGCCCTATGACTGGAGTACTCTACCTTCTAACTTTTGCCTCCTGAAATCCCTAGCTCTTTCAAGACTTTGCTTGTTTCATCACTTAGATGGAGACTTTCTTGATTCTGCTCTAAGTTATCAGTGTTTCCTTCCCTAAAATTACTTTGTAATCAATATAGATAGGTAGATTATATATATATGTGTGTGTGTGTGTTTACATATATACATACATGTATATATGTACATATGTATACATATAAACATATGTATGTACATATGTATACATATAAACATATATACATATCTTTATATCTATTTATACAAAATACATGCTATTCCTTACGAGTAGCATGTTGGCTCACTGAAGAAGGATGAGTTCCAGTTTTTCCTCTGTATTCTAAGTGCCTTGAGGTATTCTTTCAAAACGATGTCTCCCATGCATACACCACAATTATGCAAGAGACAAAATCTTATGCAAAGAGCCCTCTGATCATAACTATCAGGCAAGGTATAAAACAGGGAGATGTACACTCACCAAAAGTGGTTCATGAAGGAGATTCACAGCAGAGTCCAAGGTGAACAGGGATGCCCTATAGATGATGGAGTCCCACTGAGGTTTCTGTACATCAGGTAGATGAAGATCATCTGTTGTATACATACAATTAGAAGAATATGTATTTAGACAAACTCTAGAACTGATCAATCAGTGTATGTGGGTACATGTATGTCGACGCATTTATTTTGTATAACTATAGAATCTGTATGTATGCATGCAAGTATGTATGTGTGTGTTTGTATAAACTTTGGGCTACTTTCCTTAACTCCCCCTCTCATTAGCAGGTTGAGAAAAGGTAGTTAATAATGTCACATGCTGTCTCAAGGTCAATAAGGATGTGCATTCAGAAAAAGCCATTAAATTAGACAATTAAAAGATAATTAGTAACTTTGGAGAGAACAATTTCATTGGAGTGAAGAGGTCAGAAGGATCAGGTTTCAAAGGGTTTAGATCATGAATGTATTGAGTGTAGATTAATTTTTCAAGGAATTTAGTTGAAAAAGGGAAGAGAGTTATAAGATGAGAGCTAGTAGTCACGTTTTGATCTAGTGAGGGTAATTATTGTTGTTTGCATTCTTTTTAGGGATGGGAGAATGGATAGGGTGAATTTGAGCATGTTTTAACTAATAGTTCAGGGACCAGTAGACAGGGAGAGATCAAAGATTAGAGACTGTGGAGATGATAGTGAGGACAATTGTGGAAAAAAGATGTCGGAGGATGAGGTCAAGAGCAAATGTAGAGGGGTTGTGATCTTTCCAAGGAGAAGAGCTACTTCTTCATCAGAGATCAGGGTGAAGGAAGAGAGAGTGAGGGGGAAAGTCTGAATGATGTGAGATATGGAAGAGGCAGAGAGGAATGGCACATGACTTTTCTCTTTTTTCGTGAAGTATGAGTTAGGGTCCTCAGATAAGAAAGTACAGAGAGGGGTGCTGTGAGAGACTTGAAGAAAGTAGAGAAGGTTTGGGACAGCTGCTGTGTGTGGTGGACAGGACAGGCAATCAATTAGGGAGAAATGGTATAATTGCCTTGCTGCAGCTAAGCTGGTTGAGGTTGCATACCATGTGCTTGTAGTGGACCTAGAAACACTGTTTAATGATTTTCTCTGTCTCTGTTCAGCAGCACCTTAGCTCGTAAGCTAAGGAGGAGGATGGCAGGAGAAATTCAAGGTTGGCATTTGAATAAGGTAGGCAGAAGAGGCAAATTACCAGTAGGGCAAAGAAGATCTGGTTGTCTTAAATATTGTGAAACGCATCAAAAAAACTCCTCTTCCCCCCCAAAACTGACTCACAATTTAATTCCTGAATCTGTAGCCTCCCCTGCCATCATGACACCCAAGACCCTAAATCACTTGGTATAACCCCAGGCCCAGGGCAATTTCCATCAGAAACAGAATCCAGAAGGAAAATCAGAAGCTGTCACTCAGATATATTGTATTGGACAAAATCTGATCTTATAGCTTTCATCAGCAACAGAGCTCACTCCATCTTACTGGCATATGCTGCTTGGTGGGGGAGGGGGGCTATTGCATCCAGGTGTCAGCCCTATCCCTGTGCTTATTTCTCTCTCTGTATACCCCTGAAACTCACCTGAGTGTCTCAAGCTCCGAGACATACTCACACTCACTTTGCCATCACTCCCCATGCTCTCATGCCGAGTTTCACCTACCCTGCCGTGATTCCGACATTTCATACATTCACCCTTCCTAAATCTCTCCCCTTCTTATCTCATGGCAATTTCTGGAACTCCTTCCTCACTACCACGCTCACAGCTCCCAGGCCAGTATCCTCAATAATTAATTGGCACATACCAGCACTGAGCTATTTTCTCCCTCTCCTGCATATTTCCTGGGGAATACAGGCATTTTCTTCCCCTTGCAGTGAAAAACAGAGAGAAAATCTCTCATGATGGGGCACACCTGTGTTTCTATTTTTCCCTCTTGGACTCACAGCATCTCAGACTTGTTACTCTACTTATCCCTTAGGATTCTTGAAATGTTTTTCCCCTTCACCTGAATACTACATTGCACTGGTATGGTTTCCATCCTGCATTTCTGCCCACTGTTGTGAAGTTCCATTCCTTTCACCTAGAATGTTAAAAACAAACAAACAACAAACAAACATGTATTTCTTGGGACTATGTGGTTTCAGAGGGAAAAATAGATAGCATGTTAACTAGCATTCATATAGTATTTACTTTGTGCCAGGCTCTGTGTTAAGCACTTTGCAATTACTTTATCATTTGAACCTCACAACAACCCTTAGAGGTAGATGCTATTATTATCCCAATTTTACACTTGAAGCAACTGAGGCAAAGAGAAGTTAAGTGACTTGCCCAAGGTCATATAGCTAGTAACAGTCTGAGGCCAGATTTGAATTCAGGTCTTCCTGACTCTAGGCTCCCTTGCTACATAGTCTCTCACTAGACATCACAAGCAGGGGAAAAAAGTATGTGGCTCATGCTGACGGGTCTTTTTGATGACCCTGCAGCCAATCAAAGAGCCTCCCTTCCACCAAATGGTTAGCCAACCAGAACCAGATTTAAAGGTCTAAGAATGATCCACAGTCTCTCCAAGGCATCTCCCTTACAATTCTTCATCAGGATACTCCTAGAAGCAAGCTCTTCAGCATCTGTCATATGGGGAGGTTGCATCAGTGAAATCTGCAGCCCCAAAGTCCATCACCCATTACAACAGCTTACATTTATAAAGCTTTTTAAGTTTTGCAAAGTGTTTTCTATAAATCATGGGGGAAATGTGTCATCAGGAATTTAGATCTAGGCTTGGAATCAGGAAGCCCCAGATTCAACTTCCTCCTCTGACACTTACTACCATTTTTTTTTCCTTTGGGCAAGTCATTTAATTTGTATTATCATTAGGTTATATTAGATTGTAGAATCATTAGGTTGTAAGCTTCTTGATGGGGGGGAGGGGACTTTTTGTAATACATCAGTGTTTAGCACAATGCCTAGCACATGGTGGGCTCATTGATTATTGATTGACTGATACACGTCTCCAACACATTTAGTAATACCCAACTGGGTTTCATTCAACATGTTTGGGGAGAGTTCTGACACTGGGAAGTCCCCATGCTAATAAAAATCACAGAACATTTGATACCTATAAAAACCTTTTAGGCAGCGTGATAGCTGTCCATTCCCAGGGCCTGGAGTCAGGAAGACTTGAGTTCAAATCTACACTCAGACAATGACTACCTGTGTAACTCTGGGCAAGTCACTTAACCTCCATCAGTCTTAGTTTCCTTAACAAAATGAGGATAATAACTAAAATGAGTATAATAATAGAACCCACCCTTTAGGGTTGCTGTGAAGATCAAATGAAATTGTATTTGCAGGTGCCTGGCACATAAAACACAATAATAAATGGTTATTGCCTTCTTACCCCATACTCATCTTACAGATGAGGAAACTGAGACTCAAAAAAATAAAGGAACTTGAGTTCAAGTCCCCATGGCTGTTGAAGGGAATAGTCAGGTTTTGAACCCATGCGTTTTAATTTTAAGTCCAGTGTTTTCTTGTTATTTTTTTCCCATTATAACAACCGGACTCTTCCTCCAAGATGTCTCCTGCATCTGTTCATTTCTTTCTTTTCCACTCTCATTACCATAATACAGACTCCTACTACCTCAGTCCTAGAATACTGAAAATTATTTTGTCTACTCTTCTTTTCTGCAAGTAAATGCACAGTGTAAAGGTTACTGGTTCAGCACCAGGGAGACTAGAAGGTGTATTCAACAGCTGATAGTTCTCATAATGGCATCCTGGCCTGGTCTATAAAAACAAATGATAAGAGTGCTCCGAGTTTGCAGATCTAATCTCAGACTAGCCTCTTACTTCTGTGATGATTCCGGCAGAAGGACACTGAGGCAAGGTGATAACAGGTAAGAACAAAGAGATCCTAGCAGTCCCAGATCCCAAACTACATGACAAAGCAGTGATTCAAATGATTTTGTACTAGTACAAAAATAGAAAAGTTGATAAATTAGATGAGTGAGACACAAAAGCAGATGAACATAGAGGCGTAATGTTAACAAACCCAAAGATTCCTAACTAATGACATAAGGATTCACTATTTGACAAAAAAACTTCTGGCAAAACTGGAAAGCAATCTGGAAGAAATCAGGTATAGACCCACATCTTATTTCATATACCACAGTAAAGCTCCAAATGGATAAATGACCTAGATATATAGTAAAAGGTTACATCATAAACAAATTAGAGGAGCATGGTAACTTTCATGATCATGTTTAAAGGAAGAACTCTTGGCCAAAAATGAACAATTCTGACAACATGGACAAACAAACAAATCTGATTCAAAAAATTGAAAAGCTTTTTTGCACAAACAAAATGAAAGTACTAATATTAGAAAGGAAACAGTTAACTGGGGGAAAATCTTTGCAGCAAGTTTCTCTGGTAAAGGTCTAATATCCATCTAATATCCAAATTCCCGATAGGGAGTTTATTCAAATGTATGAGAACAAGAGCGGCTCAATAATATGTAAGTGGTCAAGGAATATTAATAGGCAGTTCTTAGGAAAAAAGGAAATGTAAGCTATCAACAACCATATGAAAGATGTTCCAAATCACTGATAATAAAAGAAATGCACAGAGGTTCTACCTCCTAACCACTAGATTGGAAAAGATGAGGGGAAAAAAGGAAAATAGCAATTGTTGGAAGGGATATGGAAGAACAGGTACACTCATGTATTGTTGGTGGAACACTAAAGTGACCTAACTGTTCTAGAAAGCAATTTGGTACTATAATCCCCCCCCAAAAAAAATCATTAAACTAGGTATACTCAGACTCAGAAATACCACTACTGAATATATATCCCCAACACAATCAAAGAAAAAGAAAAAAAAGACCTAAAGGTACAATAATATTTATAGTAGCTCTTTTTATAATAACAAAGAACTGGAAACAAAGAGGATGCCCATCAGATGGGGAATTGTTGAACAAATATTGTTATGTGAGGGTAATAGAATATTATTACACTGTATGAAATGGCAAAAGGGAAGGATTCAGAGAAACACTGGAAGATTACAAATTTATGCAGCGAGAAGTGATCAGGACCAATTGAATAATTTATATGACTATAACTTTTAAAGAAAAATGACTTTGAAAGATTTAAGAATTCTGGTCAATTCAGTGACTAATCACATCTTCAGAGGAGTAATGATGAAAGAGACTTCCTTTCTATCTCCTTGCCTGGGAAGTGATGATCTTGAGATACACAAAGTGACATGCAATTTCAGGACAAAAAACCAACCAATGTATGAATTTGTTTTGCTTGATTATGTTTATTCGTTACAATAGAAGGTTGTGTTTTGAGGGGGTTTGGAGGTGAGTTGTGGCTAGTGCTAGTGAAGCCAAAAAAAAAAAAAAGAGAAAACAAAAAGAAAAGGGGCATCAGGGAAACGTTCAAAAGAGTGCATAGGGCAGCTAGGTGGCTAAGTGGATGGAACACTGGCCCTGAAGTCAGGAGGACCTGAGTCCAAATCCAGTCTCAGATCAGACACTTGACTCTTACTAGCTGTGTGACCTTGGGCAAGTCACTTAACCCTAATTGCCTAACCAAAAAAAAAAAAAGAAAGAGTGCACAAAAGAGGGAAGTTTAGAAGGAGACACAGACCAGAAGGACAATTTTGAAACTAATGTGCTGGTTGAATTGACCATATACAAAACATGTGATGTGCTTATTGGAGATCCACAGTTTCATGAAACTCTTTTCTGTTCTATTTATTTGGAAGTGTTCATGTTTGTTGGTGTTTGTCAAACACATAAAAATAACAAAATTAAAGTTTAAAAAATCATCAAAATAAGGAAGCTGTATGAAGCCATTTTTGGAAATTTGGGTGAAATCAATGACTCCAGCAAATGTAGTCTACTCCCAGCTGTCTGGCAATATTGATCATTTTCCCACATAAGTGAGTTTGTATGCCCTCCTCAGGGGTCCTCTCTGACAGAATTAGTCTGTCAACCCTGTTGGTCTGATAGGGTTATGTCAGCATTTTCCTGGGGGGAACAGTTAATTCTTTAAGGGTGCCACACTGGTCTGTGTCCCCTTGCCCTCACCTCCAAGAAGCTTCCAGGAAGGAAAGAAGTTCCCTCACAGTTTTCTTATCTTAAGGCCAAATCAAGTGAATGACTTTGACTAGCTCAAACCACTTCTGGAAAATCTCTACAATGGAAAGAACACTAACCCTTGAGTCAGACGACTTGGATTGAAACACCACTACCAATGATTACTACCTGTTTATACTTAGATAAGTCATTTATGCTGTCTCAGCTTCAGTTTCTTCATCTATAAAGTAAGTTATTTGGGTGAAATGGCCTCAAAGGTTCTTTCAGTCTCTACATTTATGATCTCGTGAAGTTACTTCTGTGTTGGGTCAATAACTGTACGGCAAGATGGTAGGGATTTTAAATTTGTAATAACATTTTAATTTTTTAAATTATTAATTAAAATATTTTTCATTTAATAAAAATCAAATTGTTATAAACAAATATGCAATGGCATGGAGGATTAGATTAGACAGACATGGAAAAACTTTCTTGATAGTGAGTCTTGAGAAAGTGTGGCAATCTAAGGGTCTGCATGGATGATGATGTCTATTTATATCATGTCTGCCTTTGGTCATAAGCTTCTTGCATTCAGAAGTGGTAGCTTTTCTATCCTTTGCAAAGCAACCTGTGCTTCCACCATCCAAAAAACAAATAGATGATGCCAATATGCCGGATGATGCTTTGTGCTCTCCCTTCCTTCCAGAAATGTGAAAATTAATGAGGAGCAATGTCTGTAAAGTGCTTCAGGTTCCTCAGGGGCACATGATATATAAAAAGGAAAGCAAGCTCATGTAATAATACCTCTGTCCCAGTACCTAAGTGCTGGCATGAGAGAGGCTTTCAGAGTACATAGACAGAGAAACATTAACATCTTTGAGATGCAGACAGATAAAGTTTATGATCTGTGTATGTCTGAACTTTAAAAAGCTACTTGGTCTGGTTCCAGTGGGCAAACACCCAGGTTCACTTGCCCTGTTTCTCATTGTTTACAAATAGCAAATGACAGAGATGCCAGGATGTCACCTCTAAAGTCAATAGCTCTAGGACTGAAACAGGGCTGAGCCACGGGCCACTCTATTAATGATCTTAGCTGAGCCATGAGAAGCTGCCTTTAATGGGAAGATGGATCATTGTACCAGAAATTCCATAATTTGTAGCAAAGCAGCAGTGCTAAATTTTCCATTAGTCCAATAATACAATATTTTCCTCAAATACTTCCCCCGTTTTTTTCTAATTGAGTTTCTCACTTTTGAAGGCAGAATTTCTTTCATCAATATGGTTATTAACATTTGCACTGCTATTTTTAACATCAATTTCAAGGCATGCGTTGAAAGCATTACATTAAAAGCAGTTATTTACCATGTTTATAGCATTTCAGCTTTGGCAAAATTGAAAACTACGTCTAGCACATTAGTGACATGAAGACAAAAATGTATTTTATCACTGTGTATATGTAAACACATAAAGGATGGAAAATCAAATAATAGACCTAAAAGGCAGCATAGTTTTGTGGCCTAAGCAGGGAATTTGTAGCCAAAAGTGTCCTGAGGTCTGCTCTTGGCTTTGATACAGAATCTTGTGTCCTTACACATACCCCATCTTCCAAGTGGAAAAAAAAAAGCTCTCTTACCCACCTTACTCCCCATCTCCCACATTAAAAAAGAAAGAAAAAAAAAAGACATTTCATTTCCACCTGAAGCAAACCTTCCCTCTGAGCTTTGATTCTTGTCTCTCTACCTGAATTTCACATGTATCTTAACACTAGCTCAGCATAATCCTTTTTAATTGTTTTCTTTGCTTTGTACTGTCTGAGAAGAAATCCCTCTTGCTCTTTATTAAGTCATTTGAAAGCTTTGTGTTGAGTAAAGCAGTGGTTCCCACAAATAGAGCAGTTACGCCATTACATTTTCCAAAGGGCTGACTTATTCAGAACCTGGAATCTCTATTCCTTGTGCCTTGGAGTTTTTTCCCAAGGTTTAGTGAGGTTGAGTGTATTATCTGTAACCAGCATCTATGTTGTTGCAGTGAATAGAGCACTGGGCTTGGAATCAGGATTACTCATCTTTATGAGTTCAAATCCAGCTTCAGACACTAGCTGTGACCATGGGCCCCTTTTTGCCTCAATTCCCCATTTGTAAAATAAGCTGGGGAAGGAAATGGCAAACCTTTCCAGTATCTGCCACGAAAACCCCAAATGGGTTCTGAAGAATGGGGCATGACTGAAACGACTGAACAGCAGTATGGTGTTTGGACAGGAAACACCTCACTAGATATGGCACCTCACTAGATCCTGGTAAACACATGTCATTTCAATAGGTCACCTTCCTTATGAAATAGAGAAGCATTACGAGAAAATACCATCCCCCTCAAATCATCAAGTTCAGAGAAACCTAAGATTGTTCTATTTAAGGTTATGAAAAATAAAAGGTCTAAAAACCACAACACTAATAACTAATGCTACCTATTTCTTTCTTTGACCTTAGGCACCAGTCCAAATGGGGTTGATTTTGCTGATAACTGTAGAATCTAGGACTCATCACTTTCACCTTTAAAATAAAAATTCTTTGAGGGCTGGAAATTTTATTTAGGTCAATGTATGCACAGGACCTAGCACAGCACACCTTACATATTAAGTACTTAATCAATCAATTACAACTAATATTTTATTAAGTGCTCATTATTTGAAAAGTACTGGGCTAAATACTGGTGATACAAAGGCAAAGAAAAAAATATTCTCCGCTTACATTCTAATGGGAGAGAAAACTTGTATATTTACATGATACATGTAAAGTAACATTAGTGGGAATGGCACTAGCAGCTAGGGGACCAGGAAAGGCTTCCTGAAGAAGGTGATATGAGCTCAGTCTTGAAGGAAGTCAAAAATTATAAGAATTGGAGGTGTTGAGGGAGAGTAATCCAGATACTTGGGACAGCCAATGCAAAGTCATGGAGTTGAGAGATGGAACATCATGTGTGAGAGACAACGAGTGGGCCAGTATGGCTGAACCATAGAATGCATCGAGTAAAGGGTAAGAAGACTGGAAAGGTAGGGAAGATCCAAAGTGAGAAAGGTGTTTATTGGACCCTAAAAGAAATAGGAAACCACCAAAATTTATTGAGTATGGGATGATAAGTTCACACCTATTGTAAAGAATACAACAGCCTCCCCTGCCCCAGTAAGCTCAAAAACACCAAGTTAAAGATCTGCAATAATGCCTTATACCCCCTTTTCCCATGCATGGGGAGTTTGAATATCAAGGAGCTGACAATCTTCCAAGGGTTCCTTCCCTCCAGCAGAAGTCAGCACCAATCCCAAACCTTGACCTACACCCACTCCCTGTCTCCAGTGCCTGGTCTTATTTGACACCTATAAGAACCTTAGAAAAACTTACTCCAATATTACTGTGCTGGATGCTTAACTCCACCCAGTACTCAATTGGGCTCCCCCGTGTTCATTCTCCCTGACTGACTCTTCATTTTGTGAGTGTCACCCCTCAATAAAGCTTGCTTGTTTCACTTTCTTTCTGTTTCCATCTTTCGCTATATTTTGTTTGGCTGGTGCTCTACCTCTCAGTCAAACCAGTTTTCTCCTTCAAATCATGAGGCGTTGTCTGGATTGTGACTAATGATCATAAGATCTCTGTAGCCCTCCTAGATCTCAAATTTCTGTTTCATTTTGTTTTTTTTTTCCTTTTAAACTTGGGGAATCTAGAACACAAAGGTTGGATCAGAAACTGTGTACCCGGATGGCAGAACCCTTCTACTTCCCCCTGACACCAGGGTTAGGGCAAAGGTCTTTATCCTGAATATATGCCATTTAGGCTTTTTCCTCTGGTGATAAAAATAGCAACTAAAGGAGACTACCACCTTTCTGTGTCCTGAACTGAGGTGTTCCAAACCTTCCTAAGTTCATATTGACAAAGTGACTTTCTTTCATTTTATTAATTGTATATCTAGTGTTTAGCTCAATATCTGCACTCAATAAATGTTTATTGGAATGGATTGAATTCCTACACTTTAGGAAAAACATTTTGGCAAGTGAGTGGAGGATGGGTTGCAATGGAGAGAGACTTGAGGCAGGGACCCCATTAGAAAACGTATAGTAGTCAAGGCAAGAGAGGATAAGAGCCTAGATTAGGGTGGCTGCTCTGTGAGTGGAGTGACAGTGAGAAGTCAAGGACAACGTCAAGATTTTTGAACCAGGCTGACTAGGAGAATGGTGATGCACTTCACCATAACGGGAATGTTCAGAAGAAGAGAGGGCTTTAAGGAAAAGAAAGTGAGATATGTTTTGGAGATGCAGTAGGATATCTGATTTGGAAAGTCCAATAGCGGTTGGTCGTGTGGGAGGTGGGAAGATGTGTTCAACAGTTGGAGTAGAGCAAGGTCCCAGGCCACCCCCTAGAGGTGAAGATGGGAGGGGTGTATGTCAGAGTCCAGAACCTTGTAGGAACTGAGGTGGAGAAGGGGAAAAAGTCTTCATGGTCTACTGCTCCTGACACTGGACTGACTAGGTCATTTTGCACTGGCCAGATGCCATGATGGCGATATCCTTCTTCCCTCCCCACAACCTGTGCTTCCCTTGCTCCCTTTAAGACTCAGTTCAAACCTCTGCTCTGGCAGGAGGTCTAACTCATAATGCTGATTACCTCCATATACTCTGTATCTGCCTAGTATTCACCTACATATTTAACATGATGTTTACTTCATTAGAGCATGCAATGTAAATATCCTTCCTTTCTTCTTTTCTTTTTTCTTTCTTCATTCCTTCTTTTCTTCCTTCTTTTTGCCTCCCTTCCTTCATTTTTTCCTTCCTTTCTACATTTTTGCCTTCCTTCATTTTTGCCTTCTTTCTTTCTTGCTTGCTTTTCTTCCTTCAGTCTTTCTTCCTCTTTTCCTCCTTCTTTCTTACTTTCCTTTCCTTTTTCTTGCTTTCCTTCTTTTTGCATTCCTTCCTTCATTTTTGCCTTCCTTCTTGTTTTTCTTCCTTCCTTCCTCTTTCTTTTTTCTTTCTTTCTTTCTTTCTTTCTTTCTTTCTTTCTTTCTTTCTTT
>NW_020954599.1:10331663-10415078 GCF_900497805.2 Vombatus ursinus
TTTCTTTCTTTCTTTCTTTCTTTCTTTCTTTCTTTCTTTCTTTCTTTCTTTCTTTCTTTCTTTCTTTCCTCTTCCCCAGTGCTTTGCATAATGCCTGACTCATACTAAGTACTTAATAATGTTTATTGATGTGGACAGCTAGGTGGCTCAGTGGATAGAGTACCGGTCCTGGTGTCAGGAGGACCTGAGTTCAAATTCAGCCGCAGACCAGACACTTGACACTAGCTGTGTGACCCTGGGCAAGTCACTTAACCCCAATTGCCTAAAAACAAACAAAAAAAATAATGTTTGCTAACTGACTGCCTATGTATGATCTAAGCCCCTGGTGTAGGTTGGGACAGGAGAAGGAAAGGTCTGCTAACGGCTCTTCATGACATATGTATATGTGCATGTTTTTGTATTAACTATTCAATATTTATTTTCTGACACAGCATTGTGCAATGGATAGAGAAGTAACCCCAGATTTAGGTCTTACCTCTGACAAAGACCCTGGGATTGAGACAACTCTTTAGGATACAAGTTAGAGAAAAAGCACTGGACTGCATTGGTAGAAGGAATGTTTTCACCTGGGAGTTCCCTATATTAATTAAATAATAATCTCTATAATCACTTTTATGCATAATAAGGTGCCTTGGGCTCTGTCCACTGTACCACCTATCTGCCAGGGGGACTGTGTCAACTCTCCCAGAACTTATCTTACTAAATACAGACAGCCTTGTCAGCAGGGAATGGGCCACCAGGAGACACAACAACTTATAAAAACTTCAACTAAAGCAAGGAGGGGTTACAATCTGCATCCGTAAGAGTACTCACAAAATGAAGTCCTGGAAGTATTTACACAAAGCACACCAGAGATTGCCCTCATTTAAAAGTCTGCCGGAAGGCCCAATGGAAGCTGGTCTCTGACTCTGGTTTTTATTCAGCTATGCAAGATGCTTAACCTCAAACTATCTAGCACTAAGGGAAGCCAGAGGAAAGGACAGGATCTATAACCTAATTGAGGGGAAACCAGGAGAATACCAAATTAAAATCTTTTCTCTTTGAAAACCTAAGGATAACAGATCCCTGTCATAAATTGCATTGAAAGTGCTTTTTTTCTGCTGCTAATTTTAATAGGATTACAGAGTCATAGTTTTAGAACTTGAAGGGACTTTAAAGGAGGTCTACTCCAGAGGTGTCAAACACAGCCCACAACACTCCCCAGGATGCCAGAACTGGATTGAAATATAATTGGAAAATATTTAGCAAACTAAATAAGAAATAAGTAAAAACATTTTAAACTAAGTTAATATGCAGTCCATGGGAATCCTAATAAACTGTTTCAGATATTCCTATATGAGTGTGACACTACTGTTCTGATCTAATTCCCTCATTTTATAGAGAGGTAAAGGAATTTAACCAAAATCGCACAGGCTAATAGTCTGAGATAGGTAAGGCTTTCTTATTTTTTATTTGTTTATGTATTTGGTGGGGAAAGGGATCAGGGAAGGGGACACAATAAAAATAACAATAGGAATAATAATAGCTCCTATTCATATAGATTGAGGGTTGTTAACTTTTTTTTTTCTTTTCTTTTAAAGATTGGGTGTCCCTATCTCACCCAGACAGGAAGTAAAAGGACAAATCCCACTACTGATCAGCCCAGGACCTGCTCCCTTTCTGAAACAATCTGGTGTGCCCCTGCTTAGGTAAGCACCTGGTGCCAAACTCCCAGAAGCTCACCAAATTGATTTAGTGAAGATATACCATCAGCTTAGCTCACTGCAACTCAGAACTCCTGAGTTCAAGAGATCCATGGGCCTCAACCTCCTGGTTGGAGATGGCTAGAACAAAAGGCAATTAATCTGGTGGTTTTTAATCTTTTGGCATTATGGACACCTTTGGCAGGCACCTCAGAGCCTCTTCAAAATAATGTTTTTAAATGAATTAAATAAAATTCATAAGATCACAAAGGAAAGTAATTATATTGAGATATAGTTATTAAAATATTTTTTAAATATTGATAATTTCAGAGACCCTGGGTTAAAAACCTCTGATATGAGTGGGTATCAGGACTGAACCTAAATTCCCACCCTGGAGGCCCAAAAGTCTTCACATCCTATCTATTCCCCCCTTTCCCAATTGACAAAGAAGTCAGGATCTGATGGACATCTGATTTCCAGACCAGTATGCATATTTACAGTATCACAAACTCAGCACTAAAGCTGAGTAAGCCAAATTAAGCATATAAGAAATGAAAGGTTTAGATGGAAACTGATGTTTTTAGGATTCCAGGACGCTGCTCTGCCGGATCAGTGTGCTGATTTAATGAGGTTCAGCAGCTTGCATTTCAGGAAGGAGAGTGTCCACGTGATCCCAGCACTTGCCTGTCTCCCTCTACACAGTGTCTGTGTCCTAGGCTATTTTTCCCCCACTGGGCAGTCACTGGACTCATTTTGAAAATGTCCCTAGGGTTGGAACCCCCACCACTGCTGGGGCTGGGTGCCCTCTCCACATGTCCCCGTAATTACACTCTATGTAAATTAGTTGCCTCCAAATGCCCTTTAAAGCAAGATCTTTTGTTACTTCCAGTTCATGCCCCCTTTTTGCTGCCTAGCCTTCGCTGTCTTCGGCTCCTCAATACTCATCAGGGTCTTAGACACCTCAGTAATTGCCCTTCTTAATCTCCTCCTTTCTAGTGAATATAAAACTAATTTTCCTCCCCTTTCTTCTTCACAGTTATAAACATTGATACCATTTATCATCCCGTTGCCCTTTTCTGTACCTCTTCCAAGTCTGTGATATCCTTCCTGTAATAAGACACCCCTAGCCATGCACAATAGTGCAATTGAAATCTCCCTCGCTGATCAGCTAGGCTGTGATGATCAATGACCTTTGGTGAGCTAAGACACCTTTCTGCATGGTTGTAACCCAGCGTTCATTCCCCTTTAGATGAGGAGCTGCCATGTCTTAATGTCTGCCTCCTGTTGGCTCTGGGTTTTTCTCTTGATCAGTCTATGCTAAGCATTTTGTCCCTGGTTGGAGGCTTAATTAATTTCTCTGGCTAGTTCATGCATTTATTCCTTTTTTTCTTTATTAAAATATGCATAGGCTTGGATCACACTTAAAAGGCACCATTTGCTCTAGAAATTCATCTAACTGGTCAGATGCCCCAGCTGCCCAACAGAAAACCTGAGTTATGCCTATATATCTATGCCTATATTTATCTATATCTATATCTGTATAGATATCTTTATCTATAGATATCGATATCTATAGCTCTATAGATATCGATATCTATAGATACCCATATCTATATATTTATAGATATCTATACAGATATATGTCATCTACATGTCTCTCTGTATCACGTATATATGCATATTTATATATACACATAGATTATATATAAATCTATGTGTATATACTATTTCGTTCAGTTGTTCCAGTCACATCCAACTCTTCATGACCCCATTTAAGGTTTCTTGGCAAACATGCTGAAGTAGTTTGCCATTTCCTTCTCCAGCTCATTTTACAGGTGAGGAAACTGAGGCAAACAAGGTTAAATGATTTGCTCAAGGTCACAGAGCTAGTAAGTGTCTGAGTCCAGATTTGAATTCAAAAAAATGAGCCTTCCTGACTTCAGGCCCCCACCAACTGCACCCTGTGTATTCTCTCTCTCTCTCTCTCTTTCTCTCTCTCTCTCTCTCTCTCTCTCTCTAATATATATGTATATATGTATATATAAATACACACACATATACATATAGATACACATATACACATGTACACACATATAGATACATATATACATATGTATATAATACATATACATTTGTATATACAACATACACACACAGCTAGTATCCACAATGGATAAAACACAGGACTTAAAGTCAGTAAGACCTGAATTCAAATCCTCCATCAGACACTTACTATCTTCACAATCCTGGGCAAGTCACTTAATGTTTCTGTGCCTCAATTTCCACATGTATAAAATGGGGATGATAATGATAGCATCTACAGAAGAGGATTATTATGAAAATTAAATGAATGAACATGCACAAAGTGCTTTTCAAACCTTAAAGTGCTTTATAAAAACTAGCTATTGTTTTCTCATTTGATCCTATCAACTAAATGTAAAATTAGCCCCATTTTGAATGTAAGGAAACTGAGACTCAGAAGCATTAAGTGATAGAAAAGAGAAGTACAGGTACAAATAGAGAAATACAGATGTGGATACAAATAGAGAAACAGGCCTAACAAGGATAAATGATAAAAAGGATATATCATTCATCCCCTCTGAATCTCAGTTTCTTCATCTATGAAATGAGGATATTAGTCACACCTATGAGATCATGTATGCAAAGAGCTTTGCAAACATTAAACTTGGTCAGATGTTATTTGACATTTTTTTTCAGACTTTAAAATGTCACGAAGTATGATGCTTATCAAATTTGCTGATGACACAAAGCTTGGAAAAAATCACTAATACTTCAGATTGGAAAGTCAGGATCTGAAAAACCTCAAAGGCTAGAACATTGGACTGAACATCTTATTAGATGGAACTATATAGAAATAAGTCCAAAATCTTACACTTGAGTTAAAAAAAAATCACCTTCACAAGTTCAAGATGGAAGAGGCAGAGCTAGAGAACAGTTGGGCTGAAAAGAAAATCAGTGTTTTGTTAGTTTTCATTTGTTTGTTTCTTTTTAGTGAATTCCCACATCAATTTTAGTCAACAGTGATACTAAAAAGCAGCAGACCTTTATTGCGAATGTCCAGTGTTATTATTATAGGTATATTTTAGTTCATGCAACGGAAGGCTTGAGTCCTAAGTTGAGGAAGCCAGAGGTAGCAGAGTACAGAAAGGGAAGAATAGTTACATGCCAAAGAATACACCTGGATTTCAGACACTAGAGAAACAAAGATACAACTAACTCTGCCTCCCTTCGAGGGCCGTGATACATCTGTTTCTCAGTTATGGAAGAGATAAGGTCACAAGTAGCCTTGGTTCCTGGGGTTGGGCTAACTGGATTTGGGTGCAATGACGTTGGGGCTGTAAAAATGAGATGAAGGGGTTCACAATTATACTCAAAACTCCTTCCAGACCTGACCCCATCAGCTAACACCAGGTTCAGCTAACACTCCTGGTTTGCTGCAGACACTTGGTTCTGTCCCCCACATAGGAGGTTAGGGACCATGTTATGACAACCCCTAGCAACCCAGGGCAGCCCACGAACTGAAACAGGCCAGACCAACACATTTTACAGAGATGGGTAGTCTTGTTCAGTCTTAATTGCTTAGTTTCCCATCTATCTAGTTGTTCAGGATGCTCCCCTCTTAGTTTTTCTTCTACCTATCTGACTGCTCCTTATCTGTCAACTTTGCTGGCTCCTCCTCCAAATCATACTTCCTCACCTAAGTGTCCTTCAGAGTTCTGTCCTAAGCCCTCTTCTCTTCTTTCCCTATACTACTTCATTTAGTGATCTCATCTGTTCTCATGGATTTAGTTACCATTTCAATCCCGATGATTCTCAAATCTACCTGTCCTTCCCCAAACTCTCTGTTGATCTCCAATCTTGCATTTACAACTACATTTTAGATGTTTCAAAATAGATGTCCAGTAGACATCTTAAATTCAATTATGTCCAAAATAGAATTCATAATTTTTCCCCCAAACCCTCTCCCATTTCTTATTCCTATAACCATTGCCAAGACCTGTCAATTTCTCTTTGAAAAGATTTCTCATATACACCTCCTTTCATCCAACACTGCCCCAACTCTAGTACAGGCCCTCATCACCTCACATTTAGATTATTGCAGTAGTCTAGGTCTGCCTGCCTCAAGTCATTCCCCACTCCAATCCATCCTCCATTCAACCACTAGAATGATTTCACTAAAACTCATGTGTGATCATGTCCCCATCCTATCCAGTAAACTCCAGTGAATCCCTCTTGCCACCAGGAAGAAATACAAAATGATCTGTTTGGCATTCAAAGTCCTTTATAACCAAGCCCCCTCCTACCTTTCCAGTCTTCTTACTCTTTGATCTTGTGACACTGGCTTCTTGGCTGTTCCAAAAATAAGACATTCCATCTCTAGTCTCCAGGCATTTTGTCTGATTGCCCTCCCCGCCTGTAATACTCTTTCTCCTTTGCTCTGATTATTGACCTCCCTAGCTTCCTTTAAGTTCCAACTAATATCCCACCTTCTCTAGGAAGTCTTCCCCAACCTCTCTTAATTCCAGTGTCTTCCTTCTGTTTATTATTTCCTATCTATACTGTATATAAATTGCTTCATATACATGTGCTTGCATGTTGTCTCTCCCATTAGATTATAAGCTTCTTAAGGGCAGAGACCATCTTTTGCCCTTTTTGTATCCCCAATGCTTGGCACCATGCCAGATGTATAGTAGGTATTTAACAACTGTTTATTTATTAATTGATTGACAATTGTTCAGAGAATAACATGCCATGTCCCCAGTAAATCATGGAGCATGTAAGTTTCTATTACAGAAGATTCCATGTATAGAGGAATCCAGACATGGGAGGATAGTAGTATCAGACAGTCTGTTTTGTACACTAATTGTAAATCTCAAAGAGGCCTGAAAGAAGAAAGTTTTTGTTTGTTTTTAGGGGAATGTCACACTTTTCAAGGGAACTTTATAAAACTGGAATGGAAAGTCTCATGGAGGAACAGATTCTCATATCCCACTTCCATGTCTGTAAGAGACCTTCAAGCAATAGAGGTGGCCTAGTGTAGGCTGAAAGACAAGTGACCTGGGATTGGGTCATGGCTCTGTCGCTATAGCTGTGTGTCCTTAGACAAATCATAGAATTTCTCTATACTTCTTTCTTTCACCTTTCAAATGAGGAAGTTAGAACAGATGGAACGCTAAGGTCTCTTCCAACTCTGATGCTCTAATGTTAGCAAATTAGACATGTGGAGTATTCTTTTTTCCTAACTGCTTCTATCTACATACTTGCATACATTTTCACACCTCTGACAAACATACTATCAAGATCTCATTTGGCTGATGTAAAGAAGTGAGGGCTCAAGGTGTTAAGTATACTTCTCAAGGTCACAGGGAATATTTTTAATGAGTTGAGCCCCAGGACTATAATCTCACAGTTCCAGGCACCTGATTATGCTGCTTTCTGTTTTATGGAGTTTTCTTCCACTGAATGGTACTTGGTGACAATGAAAATTGCAGAGAGAAAGAACTGTCAGTGATTGTGGGGGACAATGCATATCTGGAAGAAAATCATGAGATTGTGTGTGTGTGTGTGTGTGTTTTTTAATGAATCAGGTTCATAGAATCATAGGTTTTCAGCCAGAAGGAACTTTAAAGACGAGAAATCCAAAGCCTATAATGGTGAAAGGACTTGCTTGCGGTCATGGGCTATGGGTCACTGGCAGAGATTGAACTCAAATCTTCCCTCCAGGCCTGGAGTCAGGAAGACTCTTCTTTCTGAGTTCAAATCTGACCCCAGACGCTTACTAGCTGTATGACCCTGGGCAAGTTACCTAACCCTGTTTGCCTCAATTTTCCCACCTGTAAAATGAGCTGGAGAAGGAAATGGCAAAGCACACCTACATCTTTGCTGAGAAAACTCCAAATGGGGTCATGGAGAGTTGGACATGATTAAACAACAACAACTTCCCTCCTCTTTCTTGATTTCTCCCCAGAGCATCCAAAACGGTGCTCTTGGCAGAAAGGATGCTACCATGTTGCTCCCAGACTGATAAGTCATAGCCATATTTAGTCATAATTCACCTGGGACAAGTAACCAGTTGTCCTGATTACAAGGATGAAGAATGAACACTCTCACCATTGGCAATCTAATAGACTTATTATTTAGACTTTATTAGTAGTTCATTCCATGTATTCATTAATTTATTCAACCACCAATAGAAGTGCTTAGTGAGATAGTGAAAAATAAAGGATAGTCCCTGCCTTCATATAACTTAACCATCTAGACTTTTCACGCTCATGAAATACAATATGATCTCTTCTAGTCAGGGAAACAGTGGACCAGCTTTAGAGAGCAGATTGTTAAATCTTCAGTGTGAGCTATTCCCCCTCTAAAATCAGGGTTTGATTCATTGTTTGTTAATTACCTAGACTTTAAAAACTATTGATATATGCAGATTAAACTTTAAAATGTTCTATATGTACTTTTTTTCAGTGAGATGATGATTAAACTTTTACTAGCACACCTCTGGAGTGGACACTATTTTTCCTTCTTGAGGTTGGAGAGCTGGTGTGAGGGAGGAGAAGAGAGTGAAGATGTGCTGGCATAAAGAAGAGCTTAGAAGGTTTTCTTCAGAGCGTGTGCATATATAGAGGGATCTGGAGGGGCTGAGGGGGCAACCCATAGGTAATTTAAGCTCTAAGTGAAGAGGACTGGACCTAGTTAGGGATTCACTAGAGACTAGGCAACCATACAAAGGCAAGATTTGTTGTTGTTCAGTCATTTCAGTCTTGTCAGACTCTGTGGGTTTGGGGATTTCTTTGGCAAAGATGCTGGAGTGGTTTGCCATTTCCTTCTCCAGTTCATTTTATGGATAAGAAACTGAGGTAAACAGGGTTAAGTGACTTGCCCAGATTACACACCTAGTAAGTGTCTGAGGCCAGATTTGAACTTAGGTCCTCCTGACTCCAGATCTAGCATTCTGTCCACTTTGCCACCTAACTGGCCCAAGAGTCAAGGTAGATTCCTCATTATCATTTCACAAGGAAGCAAGCAAGAATTTATGAAGTGTCTATTATGTGCCAGGCACTATGCTAAGTACTTTACAAATATTATCTGAATATTTGATCTTCACAACAACTCTAGAGAGTAAGTGCTGTTATTATCCCCAATTTAAAGTTGAGGAAACTGAGGCAGACAGAATGACTTGCCCAGGATCACACAGCTCTTAAGTATCTGAAGGCAGATTTGAACTCAGGTCTTCCTGACTCCAGTCCTACTGCGCTGTCCACTTAGCCACCTACCTGTCTGTATAGAGGCATAGAGGAATTGGGATGGGAGACCACAGAACAGAGAGCATAGAGATACACATCTCCTTAGCATACTTAAGAGTTTCAGCTCTCTATTCTGGCATTTTCTTCTTAAGACAACTACCTAAGCCCCCATCTGATTCTTCATTAAGAAAAAAACCATAAAAATACATTTTCATTTTCACAAATGTGCAGTCCCTTATGCTAGAGACCTTTGTCTTTTTCGAAGGAGTCAGAAACTGAAAAAAAAAAAATTTAAAGGCTCAAGATGTCAGGTTTCATGGTTAGACATTAATGACATCACTTCTGCCTCTGCCTTCCATGTATAAAGTAAAACATTTAAACTAAAATGGATCATTTGTGTCCTAATATCATTCAGCCCTATCTAAATTTGCTAAGGAAAGCAGACCTGTTCAAATCTTTGGCTTGTAGGAAGAGAGATAAAAGATCAAATGTTAGAAGAACTTTGGTATAAAGAGAAGTCAGAAAGCATGATTTGCCCATAGGGAACATATTCTCTTTCTTTCTCTCTGTCTCTCTCACACTCATACACATACACACACACACACACACACACACACACACACACACTCAGATATACACTGAGAAATTTCAAAGTCACTGTGTTAAAAGAAAACTTTAAAACAGCCAGGGTACCTACAAAGCAATCTCTATTCTGCCCTGAGTTATGTAGAGAGTAGCTTGGATCTTCATGTCTATGACAGAGAATAAGAGTCAGACCAGTCCCAGGTTCATCATGAATGTTATATGAAGGCTAAGTGTGGGCTCAGTCAGCTGCCAGTGAGGGCTATGTGCCCCAGACTGACCCTTGTGTCCTCTGCACACTCTAAGGCATCTATGCTCTTAGATCTGATCTCTCATAATCCCAGGAGTTATTGTGGAATCCACACCCAGAGCTTATCAAAAGCACCAGTATTAAGAGGAGGAGTAAAATATAACAATCATAAAGGCAAGGGGAAAAAAATTAAAAGGTTTTTTTTTTAAATAAAAGGAAGTTAAAATATTAGGGCTTATTCATTGCTTTGTTGATTGTCTAAATTGGAGAAAGTAACAGAGAAAATGTTCATAATACAGATTAAACTTAAAATGTCATACTTTTTTCCCCCCAGATAGCCAGTTAAACATTTACCAGCCCACCTCTGTCTGTATCTGACAATGGCCTTTTACTAATAGGACTAGAAAAAGAGCTAGGTTACACTTGTAATCTTACATTGAATTTATTCACTTTATTTCATTGTTTTCTTTTAAAATGAAATAAAAATAGTAAATTATGCTCACTTAATATTTTAAGCTATAATTTTGAAGAAGCCACATTCAAATTGTATGATTTAAATGTCTTCCTCCAAGTTGCTTTGTGTTGTGGTCAAAGGCTTCATCACAAGTTCATAACTCTTAACCCTAGAAGTGCTTCAAATTTACATAAGTTCATTTATGTAAATATTTCCCTCAGCAAAAGCCTGACTGGGCATATGTATCTGTGTGTATATATGTATGTGTACATACATATATAAAGGTATATGTAATATATGTATATATGTATATGAGCACATAAATAAATAAATCCAGACACCAGCAGAACTTTTGTCCTCTGCCACCAAGAAAAAGGAATATAAAAGTAGAAGATCTGCACAAAGGATGAGGTTGCTAACATTTACCTAGGATGAGATAGCTGAGGCTTTGACTCAGAGTGACAGATGTGGAGGTTGCTGATAAACCTCGCTATGTTTTAACAGTATAGGAACAATAAATCTTAGTACCTGATTAACAAAAGTAAATATTTACCTGACAAAGGAGGCTAACCTGAGCTTCATTTCCTCTGCCTTACCCTGCTCCAGAGACAGACCTGAAGAAGGAGTGAGTTTTAGGGACAGTGATCAGCTAGTGAAAATACAAGGAGTCAGGAGATTTTGAGTGGCTCTTGGAGGTGATAGAGAGCCAGTGGAATTTGTCTATTGAATTGTGGGGTTGGGGATCTGTGACATGGTCAGACTATTCTTCTTATTGAATTTGTTTTTGTCTTGTTTTCTTCTATTTATTATTGCTCTGCTATGGTGATTATTTTATTCTGCTCCTCGATACGAAGATACATACTAAGTTTCTAAAATTTTGTAATTAATTCACAACATGTGTTACCCTGTCTTGTACAGGATCCAAATCCCTTATTGTAAAATAAAGAGGAGAATAACACCAAAGCATATCATCTTTTATTTGTATGTTAACATGTAGGTTGTAAAAAAAGAAAAGATTCCATTTTTTTCTCAAAAACAAAGTTAAAATCCTCACGACAATGTCCAAAAATCCTTAATTTGTTTTGAGTTCACCACAACCACGATGCTATATGAGAAGCAAAGATATATTATTCTAGTCTGATAATCAAACATCCTGTGAACACCTACCAAGAACAAAAATGTATGAGCCATAGAACCTTGATTAGCAGAGCAATTAGTAGAAATTTTGGTTTCAGGTTCAAGGCAGGAGAAGACCATGAGTCCAGCTATGGGAGAGAAGAAAGATGGGGGCAAGCTGGGGAGGAACTTACCTGAGGTACATGAATTCTTCAGAATCCTTATTACTGGCCTTTACCATATTTGTGAAGAGGAGTGAGGTTCCAATGATATCTCTCTGGTTTCATGTAGTCATACTGGTATAGGGGTGGCTCATTTCCCAGTAAGTCCAGCTTAGATTGTCCTTCCCCCAGCAATTCAGTAGATGACCTCAACTTTCTCAACAACCCTACCCACCCAAGATATGTGCAGTGAATCCCAAGCTACTCCTGCCTTCCCCTACAAAACTACCTTGTATTTATTTTTTATATATCATATAGATACATCATATATATACACAATATGTCAATGTATAGAAGATGGGTGGAGGAGGACCAGTGCATCATCTCCTTGGACTCTGGCATGGGATTGAAATGAATGACAATCAAGGCAGATAGAAGTTCCTTTGTCCATATTTTCTTACCCCCACAAAAGTCTCCTTGGGCCCTTGAGTGAGCTTAACTATTGGTTATCTAGGTCCTGACTTCTAAGCCTAGGAGGGTTGTTATGTGAACAAAGCATCTTTGTTACTATCAGGCATCAATCAATAAAAAAGCTACATGGTCAAAATGGACCCCCAAAGGACCCTCAAATATAATGTATGACTGACATAGCATGTGCATGAGAACCGAAGTTCTGCCAAACTGCACTGAAATTTACTCCATAACAAGAGAGGTGAATTTTCTCCATGGCTGTCACAGATTTCATGGATCCTGAGAAATCCAGCCATTTTTAGAAATCCCATGAAATTTACCTTTTCACTCGAATCCACATGAAATCAGAATTTTTCCCTAAGAGTCCCCATAAAATTGGCACATTTCCTTAGAAGACCCCATGAAATTATAAAGAATATTGCAGATTCTTGGCTCATAGCCCCTCATTGCACATCTTAAAGGAGCCAGTTAGCTAGCAAGATTCTTTTTATTTTCTGAAGAATGATATTTACCTAAAGATCCGATTAACAACAGCAGGATATCAGTCATTAAGTACATCATTGCTAAATGAAAGTGAAGCCAAAGACTGCTTTGCATACCCTGAAATTTTCAGGGAGACAATCTCCAAATTAAGAGTCAGGAAGTTAAAGTTGGGTGTGGGGAGGGGGAGGGGAAGTAATAAAAATAGAAAATTGCCCAAAGTTTACTCCAAAACAAAAATCACTTGACTCGTTATCAATCTCAGGGTCTCACCACTCCAAAGAGCTGGAGAACATTGTAAAAATGTGCCTTTATTTCTAAAATTCTGTACAAAATGAAGCTACGAAATTCTAAGTCTTCCACAAAAGATCTGAGGTTAGGAATGAGAAAAAAAATTCTAATTATTTTCACATTAGGGAAAACATTTCCTACACCAAATCTAAACAGTTGTTGTCACTGAAAATACAAATTTATTTTGTTGCCTGTGTGTTTGTAAGGGCAGGCATTCTGAGTTGTAAAGCCTAAGGTTTCAAGAATTACTAAATTAATAATTATTAGACTAATAATGAGACAAATAAATGAGATAAATATCTCTGTTAATAGCAAGATGTGTATTCCCATTCATCCAAAATCCACTCAGCCTTCTTTCTCTCTTCCCAAAGCGGAGCTGAAGGGGTTGGGGCTGGGAGGGATGGCACAAAGGGAAACAGAGAAGTACAAACCAAAGGTAGCTGAGGTTGAATCAAACGCAGGAGTATTATTGAAATGATTAGAATCCAGATATTTTGGACCTTTACTTGGATTGGAAAAATCACACCCTCTTGGCGTATCCAGCTCTGAATCCCCTTGGGGTTATTAAGCAAAACAAGTCAGCAGAGCTATACTTAAAATGTGATTCCCTGAATGTGAGCCTCACTCACAGGAGGGGTAGGGTGTGGGGGTGGGGGTGCTGACGATTTCTCCTCCAGAATGATAATTGACCTACAGAAATTCTAGGCTGGCTCTGAGTTTGCTGTAGTGCTTGCATGTTGAATCATGTGAATATTTATTTTAGATATTTATTCATTTATTAGATTCATTGTCTGCACCCACTGACACAGAAAGACTCGAGGGACAACCGATGAAAATCTGAATAATGAAGGCAGGTACTCGATGCTTTAGACTGGAAATTGTAGCAACATAAACAACTACACCCGAAATAAACAGGGTGGACAGACTGAAGGCAAAGAGCTGGGTGGCTATTTCTGATGCCTGCAATTCTGGCTGTGATCCAAATGGAACATTGTTGGCCTTATGATAAAACATTAGACTGTAAGGCACGGGGGTTTTCCTGGATTTCTTGCTATACTTATGAATTCCTCTTTTAATTTGTCATTCTGCAGGCAAATGCACCTTCCTTCTGTTTATAGACAGTAGGATTTAGTTCTAAAAGGCACATAGAAGACCACTGAGTAAACAGATCATAGACCCAGGTCTTCCTGACTCAAAATTCAGTGTCCTAACCCTTATACCACATCTTTGAAAAATTCTATAGAATGGAAGGAGTACTGCAGGAGTGAAGGGTAAACTTTGTTCCATTTTTTAAAGGAAAGAGAGCAGCGTACTTCAGACTACAGAACAACAGTGGGCTTGACTTCAATTCCTTACAAACCTCGAGAATGTTCTGTTAAGCATATTCTTCATAAACTTCTACATGTAAAAGGGAAACGAGATCACAAAGAACTAATATAACTTCATCAAGAATGGGACATTCCAAATGAACCTCATTTGTTTTTTTTTTTTTGTTAGAGTTACTAAATTAATAGGATAAGGTTTTCTGGAGATATAATTTACCTAGATTTCAGCAAAATATTTAACAAAGTCTTTCTTTTATCCTTCTGTTCAGGATGATTAGATGTAGACTGAACAGTTAGGCAGATTACAAATTGACTTAGTGGTTGGCCCTATCCATGAATGGATAGAGGTCTCTAGTGGAGTGCCCGAGGGATCTGTGTCTGGTCCTGTACTGGTTGGTTGGATGACAAACAGTTCTAACAGTTTTATTTTTGAATATTAACATTCTTCATTTATTCTATTACAAAATGACTCATAAATGTCATTGGGTCCAGATAAGCAATGACATGCAATGGAAAGAACGCTACACTTTGAGTCAAGGAGAGATTTGGGTTCAAATCTGGACTCTGACATTTAATTGCCTTTTGACCTTTAGCAAGTTGCTCAACATCAGTTTCCCCATCTGTAAAATGAGAATAATAACGTCTGTGCTACCTAACCCACAACATGCTATAAACCTTAAAGTGCTATGAAAATATGTATTATGAATAACTCATTATTTATATTTGGTCATTATATTCATATATAGTCACTATTTATACTTGAACTATCCAATCCAGTAGTTTAAAAAAAAAAAGGAAGTGTGGTAGTATGGCTAGAGTCAGGAAGATCTGAATTCATATCCTGCCTTTGACACTTATGTACTAGCTATGTGACTGTGGACAACTCACTTAACTGCATTCTTCTCTTCCTAATACACTCTGGACTCCCCAGACTTTTACATCTCCATCCAGCACAAGGAGATTTCTGAAGATTTCTCACCCTGAAAATATCCCTAGCCCTTTGGCTCTCTCCTCCAGTAGGTATGGTCCTTCCATTTGAGGAAGAACCTAAACCAGCCATGCTCACCTCTCTTCCAGCCCTGCTCCTGAAACAGTGAACTTTTACATGCCTTCCCTCCCACTTTATGGGTACCTTCCTTTCTCTTCCTCCCCTACTTTTCAGCTCCCTTTTATGTGTTATTGTTCACCAACGTAAATTCCTTGAAGGTACAGAGTATCTTTTTTTGCCTGTGTTTGAATTCCCAGGGCTTAACACAGTGCTTGATGCATAGCATGTATTTGATAAGAGCTTTGTCTACCCACCTACCTCCCTACGTATTTATCAGTTGATCTATCTAAATCTATCTATCCATCTCTCCATATCTCTCTATCTACTTAAGCCTCTGGCAGCTCTCTAAGACGACGAGCATAGACCATCTACATAGATAAAAAGAAGCTCATAAACCAAGAAAATCATAATGTAATGATTGTGAAATCATTGCCGTACCGAGTAGATCTAGGTTACTGAAATATTTTTGGGTGAGGATGATGCCTTAGCTGGCACTTTGAAAAAAGAGCCTGTTTTTGGCTGTTTGATTTGGGTTGGTTTTGTTGGTGGTAGCGATGGCATTGTTTGGTTTTTAAGAAAAGTAGAGGTTATTATTACTTATTCAAAGAAAGATATAGACTATAAGGAAGCATAAGCTTAAAATATTATGGAGTAAGCCAGAAGTGCTTTATTAGAATGATTCAAAGAGAAGTGAGACAGAAGAAAAAGATTTCAGGAGTGACAGACAAGTGGGGAGTCTGTTTGATCCACTATTAATTTATGTTGGGACTTCAGAAATAGTGGGGTAGACTTGGAGATTGTGAGAGAGGTCTGTGATATTCTGCCACACTCAATTAATCAATCAACAAACAGTTATTAAATACCTACAAAATGCTAGACACAGTGCTGGGCTAAGGCGAAAAGACCCCAAAAAAATGGTCCTTGTTCTCAAGGAACTTACACTCTTTGGGGAAGACAGTATTTACACTGTTACATAGAAGTGTATGTCTGAATTTCTCACACTTCTATTGCATTTTCTCTTCCCTTGTCAGGCACAGCTTAAAGAGAAAAGCTCATAAAAGAAGGGGGAGATTTCCTTTTGAGATTTGTTCTCCTATTAGAATCAACTCCTACTTTTAAAAATCTCCCATCATGTTTGTTATAGTGTCTGAGGCCACATTTGAACTCAGAAAGATGAGTTTCCCTGACTCTAGGCCTGTCACTCTATCCACCATACCACCTAGATGCCCTAGTAGAATTACATAAAAAGAAGAAAATGAGTCTCTCACTCGGAAATTATAAGCAAATGTAAGAAATTATAAGCCAAAAAATTAAATTATAAGCAAAAAAGTTAAAATTCACAGATATTTTAATAATAAACTTAAAAGAAATTGGTTCTACTATGCTCAACTAGACAAAGAATTAATTTCCCAGGTCTCCTCACTAGATCCAAAACAGCCTAGATTATGAGTGAATCTAGAAAAACTAAAATTTGACTTTTTTATTTAAAGGTAGATTTCAACCCCAACATACTTTGATGCTTACCATTACCAAAAAGCAAAAAAGGGGGAGTTGAATTGGCTTGGCATGCACTTTTTAAAGATTTATAACCTACTATTTATACCTAAAGTAAACCTCTCTAATGTAAATAACTGAAATACAACCTGAACTATGATCTCATTACTTTTGCAAAAACTATTAAAATTCAATAGTTTAGGTTGAACAATTATGATGGATAATATATTAAGATATTATTTGGGACATGATTAAAAAGATACATAAGTTCTAGGCACAAACAGGTGCTCTGTTTTTAAACCTCAGTAAGATACTCTTATTACTTGTTATTAAAACAATTATAATTATCTAAACAGTATTTTTCATATCTTACTCACTTGCAGAAGTTCAAGCCTGGCCAAAATTCTACTCTTAACAATTCCAATAATGCTTGGGCCTTCAGCTTTTTTGCTAACAATTTCCAAGAGAGAGACTCATTTTCTTCTTCTTTATGTGATTCTACTAAGGTATGTAGATGGTGCAGTGGATAGAGCACCAGGCCTGGAGGCAGGAAAACTCATATTTCAAATCTGGCCTCAGACATTATTAGTTGTGGAACCCAAGGAAAGTCACTTCACCCTGTTTTCTTCAGTTCCTCATCTGTAAAATGAGCTGGAGAAGAAAATGGCAAACTACTCCAGTATCTTTGCCAAGAAAACCCCAAATGGGGTCACGTAGAGTTGGGCATGACAGAAATGACTCAACAACACTTATTTTTTCAGACCTACTATAGAGAAATCTATCAATAGCACTTCTCAGTTCTTCTCCACGACTTTCCTTTTATACTCCAGGAGTAAGTAATAATAATAATAATAATAATAATAATAATAATATGACTTATTCTAAAATCCTTGAGAAAAACAAAATGTACCTAATTTATATTTACATCCTTTGTTATTCTCATTTCTGTGTAATTATGGGTCTTCTCTTTATGATAATAATAGGATTGTCCTTTTTTACTGCATACAAAGAGATTTAACCAGATATGGTGACTATAAAACTCTCTTTTCTATGCCCCTGAATTTCCAATCAGGGCAGACACAACATATGCTTGCTTTGCATAACCTAACACTTCCCTATCTTTCTCAGTGCATTTTCTAACCCTTCTCTATCCTTGCTCCTCTACTAAATGTCACTCATTCTAGACCATCAGTTTTATAAGCAACAGTAGTATTTTTCAGAAAGGTCTCTTCTCGAAGGAACTGTCCTTTTTACAAACATTTACAAACGACTTTTGAACATGATAAAACACAGTGAATAGTTCTTGAAACATTTGTATAGTAGCTTCCCTCACACTTACCCAACAACATCAAAATGTTGGGGCAAAAAATAAGGCCTCAGGCTTTAAAACAAGCATCTCCTGGGCCAAGTGGAATCTTCCTATCCATCCAGAAGGAGAAGCTGAGTCAGAGCTAGAACTGTATGATGGAGCCCAGAAAAGGGTCCGAGTCTCAAGTCCTACTAAGGTTACAGGATTTCCAAAAAGGAGAACCCCAAACAAAAGTCTGGCAATCAAATTGAGATGTAGGCTTGAAGACAGTCTTCTAAATAAAATGTAATGACTCCCAGCATGAACTTCCCAGGATAGTTCCTGCCTGGATTATACTCCTTATAACTAACTATTCTTTCCCTACTTTCTTCAGAAACTGACCTGGTCTTGGAGAACAGAACGGTCATGACAGATAATTATAATTTTGGAAACTGCCCTAAAGGAGTGCATTAGGCAATCTTATCAGCCCTGCTAGAAGAAAGATATTCCAGTTTTTAAATCTGCTATATTTTCAAGCCAAATCTATTTCTTTTTTTTTGCATATTTTTCACATTTCTAAATTTATCCTTGTTTAAATAAGGCCTAGTTGTCCTCAGCCTATCTTTTTCACTTCAATTTGTTGAGCTATCGCCTTGTGTCAAAGACTGTTGCAGTCACGTATGCAAAAAATTTTATCATGGGCATTATAGAAAATAAGTTTCTCATTAATATTGAGGTGCAGGATCCTGAAGAGAGCTGGCTAAGCAAACATATATCATTCAACACTCTGAAGTTGCTCTCATCCTAAAGAATCAGACAGATAGATGCCTGATAGAATAACTAATTCTGCATTTTTCTTGTCATTGTTTGCTTGTTTTGTTTTGTTTTCCTCAAAGCCATCCACAATCTAGCAGACCTAATTTTGGAGCCATGGAAAATTCTTCTCCTTCAACCCAGCATGATCTTAATATTTAAAAAGAAGATGGTGAACACTGAGAGTAGAATGTGAACAGCAGGAAAAGTAACATAGAGACCAGAAGAAATGACTGATAGGGGAAAACCGCTGCACGTAAAAACATCTTCTGATGGCTTCAATTTGAAAGGCTTCTTTTAACCACATCATTGGATGGCAGAATTGGGAACTGTGTCTTGCTTTGGGATTGGTTTGTGTATTATTTTGTCTTCCACAAGCAATCATTTTGCAGGCATTGGAAAATTTTTTTTTCCTTCTCTTTGTCCAAAGGCAGATTTTCCCAGGACGCAGTGCTAGTACGGCTTCTTAGCATTCTCCTTCAGCAGTGTGCCACTGAAATGTTGAGATGGTGGTATGCATTATAAAAAAAACTACCATTTGAATCCATTGATGTTTCCATTTCACACATTACACAATCTTTTGACCTCATCTTCAAAACATGTCTCAGAAACATGAATGGCAAGTGGTAGTTGTATTCTCTTTCAGGGTCATTGATCAAGGAAAAAGTCCTCATATAAATCACACTATCACTGAAGTCACCAAAAAAAAAACAAAAACAAAAACCCACAACCTGTGAAATTTGGCATCATCTGTGAAAATAGCGTATTGTTTGGTTTGAATTTGTATGACAATTTCCTAATTTCAGATTCAGCAATGATATTTTACTTTCATCACCTTCAAAGCCTCACAAGATCCAAGGCCTAGGGGGAATTTTTGTTGACCCAAAAAAGACTTTTTTTCCCTATTGTGTATAAGAGCTGTGTTTAACTATTGTACAGATCTGTTAAGTTGTATTTAATGTCCAGAAGGAAAAAGGTTTGTCCTCTTTCATAAGTTTAAATTTGAAAGATCGTGAGGACCAGTAAGAGGAAACTAGAATTTATACAATTTAACTTCCATTCAATATGTTTTTTTTTCAGTGTAAAAATTACTTAGCTATTAAATTGGAAAGGCAGGGGGTGGGGAATAGTTACAAAAGATACCTTCCTGTACTGTTGGAAGAAAGTGACTGTCTTTAATGTATACATAAGGTAGTTTTATACTGTAAACTATATAATGATGATATTTTATAAACTCTACCATTAGGATGGCATAGGGCAGGGAATGGTGATATCTGAGACTATCTGAGGACATGAATGACGCTGTCTCAGAGCAATGATTAGAGAAGTAGTGTGATACAGCAAAAAGAGGGCTAGATTTGGCATTAGAGGTTGCTGGTTTGAAACCTGACTGCGAAATACTAGTTATTTTACCATAGGCAAGTCAACCACTCTGGATCTCAGTTTCTTCATCTGTAAAATGATAGGATTAAATTAGATTGCCTCTAAGATCCTTCCCTTCCAGCTCAAGGCTATAATCCTGTGATCTTTCATGTATTCAACTGCAAAATAAAGGTGTGGTGGTGTGCTGGACAATCACTACGATAGATCTAAGATCTGTGATTGAGATCAGGACCTGTCATCTTTGCTGGGCAAATGCACTGGGAATTCTAAGGTCTATGGCTCTTTTGAAAACATTGGACAGGGGATTTAGGTGCAGAACCAGAAAGCGAGGTGATTTTTCTCTTCCCTGATCAATCAATCAATCAATCATTAAACATTTATTAATTGCCTGCTGTGTGCCAGGCACTGTGCTGAGAACTGGGGATATAAGAAGAGTCAAAAGACAATCTCTGCCCTCAAGGAGCTTACAATCTCATATTCCTAAATCTCAGCAAATTGGACCCAGCAAGAGGAAACAGAACCAGCATGACACAATTCTTCATTAAAAGGAATCCAAATAGAAGCATGTACTTGCTGCTTTCAAACTGCCTTATTTTCCCATGCCTTCTAAAACTTCACATAAAACACATCTGCTTTTGCAGTTCCTGCTTTTGTAACAAGTCCCAGGTTTCATTTGATTTCTTTTCTTCTCTTAAAATTTTTTGTTTTAATTTTTAAGCATTTTTCCCCCTCCCATCTCCCTTCCTCACTGGGTGGGGAAGAAAAGGCTATGTCTAAAAAGCTGGGTCAAGTTCTACATATTAGTTCACTACCTCTTTTAAGAGACTGTTGGCATACATCATCATCAATCCTCTGTCTGCTTGATTTCTAGAAGATTTCTACTCCTCCCTGCACCTGTAAGTCAGTGTGTCTGACTTTACTTCAGCTCAGAATACTTTCTGACTTCACCTCTTGCTTCAGTATCCCCGCTACATTTTCTGGCATCAGCTTACCATATTTAATGCATGCTAATTAAAAGCAAATCAGCATGTTAATTGAACAGTATCAGTATGTGCCTGTAGATTTTTGTTTCTTTAAATCTTAGTACTAGTGATATTTCCATGCAAATTTGGGGAAATGCCTGTTTGTTGCCCAGAACAGTTCCTTGTATTCCTAGACACAAACTTCATTCACCTAATCTCAGTTAACAATTCACTTGTGGCTATGTCGTTTAGTCATGCAACAAACTCAGACCCGTACGTTCATGGTGTCTTGCCGACAATGTCCTGTTTCCTGTACTTCTAGGGGAGATTTTACATCACCGTGCGTCTATGACCCATTTAGTTCTCACTCACACATCTGCAATCCCGGTACCCCTGGGTTGTCCTGTCACTACATAATCATGCTTAGATTTTGTCATCTTCAAAAAGCAACAGGATATTATATTCTGATAAGTGAGAAATTACAATTCTGGGAGTATCTTCTAAGCTAAGTATTTATATTTTTCAGAGACAAGAGATAATTTTTATTCTAGGAAAGAAAATGGTCAAAAATAAATAGAAAATACCCAGGAACCAGATAATACAGTGTTATACTGATGTTTCTTCCTCTTTTGTGTTTCTAGAAGCTTTACATTGCAACTGGCATTGTCTATTTCACCAGCAACTCCTGAAAGATTTTTAAAAGTATTATTAATTCTGACTCTGATATTTTGGCTTTGTGACATTGGACAAGTCACCTACTCCTTCATTGCTCTAGAAAACTCTGCAGGACTATTACATCACTATTTTAACAAAGAATTGAGAATTGAGAAGAGAAGTTTGAGCCTTAGCTCATCTCAGTTATCCCTGATGGAATAATAACATCTTCATATGATGCAAAAGAGTTTGCAGAGCATTTTTCTGACAAAACAGTCAAGCAAGAGACCACAAATTATTATCTTTATTTCACTGATGAGGAAACTGAGACTCAGAGAGATGAAATGATTTTCCAGCAATCTATGTTCAAATCTAGGCCTCCAAGTCTAGCCCTATTTCCAGTATATCATGTCAATCTAAGAAACTGGCCTTCGGTTGACTCATAATCCCCACTACCAGAAAGTACCAGCCTCTACTCAGAGCTACTGGAATCCTAGGCATGGAACTGTGCAGCAAGGAACTCAGCTACTAATAATAGATAGCTTTTATAGTGCTTTAAGACTTGTGAAGCAAACCTTTACAAATATTATCTCATTTGATTCTTACAATAACCTGGGGAGGTAGGTATTATTATTGCATCTATTTCACAGATGAGGAAACTGAGAAAGGCAGAGGTTATGTGTCTTGCCTAGGGTCACACATCTATGTGCATAGCTGAGGCAAGATTAGAACTCAAGTATTCCTGGCTTCAGATTAACAGCTCTATCCACTGAGCCACCTAGCTGCCCTGACTTTTCCATAGGGGGTGTGTTTTAGAAATGTAACTCTATTTCAGTAATGACAGATGTCACGTTGTATTTTTAAGTCTTTTTCATGCATACCTTTTTGGGGATTGTTTAATGTTTGTATGTGCTAAATGGGCAACAATTAGTGAAAACATTTTTTTAAATGAATGCCAGGTGGTTTGCAATTTTATTTCCTTACAATCATCTTCTATTGTTTTTTGATGCCCAGGTTTGAATTTTAAGAAATATATTTTATGTTTATCATGGCAATAGAAAAATAAAGAAATACAGCATTGTGCTTCTGACCCTTTGGAGAAAAAAAAAATTAAAAGAATGGTCCATACTGGTGGTCATCCTAAAGAAAAGGGTTTTGTACAATTCAGGACATGGCCAGTATTACATTTATCCCCTGTCTGCTGAAAAATTCACCATATTCCTAGCAACTAGGTTGAGTGTGACTCAGGGAAGCACTGGATTCTTTAAGACCTGCCTTGATCAACAAATCCTGAGTTACTCTGGTCGCCTTGATCTAACCTATCTGCTAGAGATGTGAGACAGTCCTATTTTGAGGACAGTTTGATCATATATTATACTATAAAAGTCTCTTGGTTTTTGAGTTTTCTAGTGCCTACAATGTAGGCCTTCATTATCTCCTAGAGGTGGTAGGATATTGTATCCCCATTATTTAGGAATAGCAACATGGTTTAATGCATAGAGTCAGAAAGACCTGGGTATAATTCCCAACTCTGACACCTGGTTATATTACCCTGGGCAAGCCACTGAACCTTTTAGTGTCCTAGGAAATACTCTAAAACTCTAAATTGAAGAACAGATGTTAACCTGCACTGGGAGAAGAAATTCCTCACTGAAATTTCCCTATACCAAGGAAATCTTATCTTAGTACATGGCCTGGCACATAGTAAGCACATGGGCAAAAGGTGGCACAATGTTTAGAATGCTATACTTAAAAACAGAAAGATCTGGGGTTGTACTTGTGGGAGCCAAGATGGCGGAGTAAGTAGCAAATCACCGTAACTCTCCCATATTCACCACCAAACAACCATAAAATAGCACCCCAAAACAAATCCTGGAATAGCAGAACCAGCAAAGAGATGAGCTGAAATAATCATTTAGCCTAAGAAACTTGGAAGATCAACAAGAAAGGTCTGTCTCATTAGGTAAAAGGGGGACCTAATCATATGACAATAAATCTGAGTAAAATTGATGAATATTTACAAAAATATAAATTACCCAGAACAATTAATTACAATATTGCATAAACTATTTGGAAAAATAGGCAAAGAGGGAGTCCTACCAAACTCCTTTTATGACACAAAATATAGTGCTGATGCCTAAACCAGGAAGAGCTAAGACAGAGAAAGAAAATTATAGACCCATTTCCCCAATTGATAAATACAAGTCATTTCCCAACTGATAAATGGTCAAAGGGTGTGAAGAGGCAGTTTTCAGAGGAAGAAATCACAGCTATCTATAGGCATATGAAGAAGTGTTCTAAATCACTTTTGATTAAAGGAATGAAAATTAAAACAACTCTAAGGTTGCAACTCACCACTATCAGATTGGCTAATATGAAAAAAGAAAATGACAAATGTTGGAGAGGATACAGGAAAATCAGGACACTAATGCACTGTTGGTGGAGTTGTGAACTGATCGAACCATTCTGGAGAGCAATTTGGAACTATGCCCAAAGAGCAACCTAACTGTGCCTACCCTTTGATCCAGCAATATAACTACTAGGTCTGTATCCCAAAGAGATCATAAAAAAGGAGAAAGGACCTACATGTGCAAAAGTATTTGTAGCATCCCTTTTGGTGGTGGCAAAATATTGGAAATTGAGGGGATGCCTATCAATTGGGGAATAACTGAACAGGCTGTGGTGTATGACTATAATAAAATACAATTATGCAATGAGAAATGACAAAAAGGCAGATTTCAGAAAAAAAAAAACCTGGAAAGACTCATATAAATTGATGAAAAGTGAAATGAGCAGAACCAGGAAAACATTGTACACATTCTCAGCCACATTGTGTGATGATTAACTCAGCTTTTCTCAGCAACACAATGATCCAAGACAAATAAAAGAACTCAAGAAGGAAAATGCTGTCCACATCTAGATGAAGAACTGATGGACTCTGAATGCAGCTCAAAGCACACTTTTTTCACTTTCATGATTTTTTTTTTTTTACTTTTTGACCTGTTTCTTCTTTTACAACTGTGACCAATATGGAAATATGTTTTACATGATAGCACATATATAACCTATATCAAGTTACCTACCTTTTTGAGAAGACTGGAGGGGAAGGAGAAAGAAAAATTTGGAACTCAAAAGCTTGTAAAAATGAATGCAAAAAAATTATCTTGACGTGTAATTGAGAAAAAAATGTTATGAAAAAAGAAGAAACAGAAAGATTTGAGTTACATTCCAGCTTCAGACATTCCAACTTCAGACACTTAGTATCTTAACCTGCATTTTCCTCCATATCCTCATCTATACAATGAGGTTAAGACCTACCTACTTACCTCCTAGGAGTGTCATGAGGATCAAATTATGTAATTTTTCTTTTTTTCTTTTTCTTTTTTCTTTCTAGTTTTCAATATTCACTTTTATAAGATTTTGAGTTCCAAATATTTTCTAACTCCCTCCCCTATGCCTTCCCCAAGATGACATGCAATCTGATATAGACTATGTATGTACAATCATAGTAAACATATTTCCACAATAGTCATGTTGTGAAAGAAGAATCAGTACACAAGGGGAAAACCATGAGAAAGAAAGAGAAAAAAAAACAAAAAAAAAGAAAAAGAAAAAAAAAAACAAAATGGTATCCTTCAATCTGCATTCATGTTCCATAGTTCTTTCTCTGGATGTGAATAGCATTTTCCATCAAGAATCCTTTGGAATTGTCTTAGATCATTGTATTGCTGAGAAGAACTAAATCTTTCAAAGTTGGTCATCGTACAATGTCACTGTTACTGTGTACAGTGTTCTCCTGGTTCTGCTCACTTCACTCAGCATCAGTTCATGTAAGTCTTTCCAGGTTTTTCTGAAATTCACCTGCTCATCATTTCTTATAGCACAATAGTATTCCATTACATTCATATACCACAACTTGTTCAGCCATTCGCCAATTTATGAGCGTTCCTTCAATTTTCAATTTTTGACCACCACAAAAAGAGCTGCTATAAATATTTTTGTACACATGGGTCCTTTTCCCTTTTTCATGATCTCTTTGGGATACAGACCTAATAGTGGTGTTGCTGGATCAAAGGGTATGTACGTTTGATTGCCCTTTGGGCAATCCAAAATGGTTGGATCAATTCACAACTCCAGTGAGGTAATAGTTTTAAAGCACTTCACAAACCTTTAAATACTACTCAAATATTAGCTACTATTATTAATATTATCCACTTTTCCAATATGCCACTCAATTCACAGTTCCCTGAGGGAATGGATCTATGGGCACACTATGATTCTATCATTATCATCATCATCATTACCATTATCGTTATTGTTATAATATTGTATAATAATAATTGCTTCTTGCCTGATCTCAAAAAAGTCAGTAATCACTGTAATCTCTTCCATCTTCCCCTAGGTGATACAGAATGCCTCTTGAACACTAGTCTTTAATAGTATTAAAATATGTGCAGATGACAGACAGTTACTTGTGTTATATGATTTCAAAAAGAAAATCCCTTTCTACTCTCCCCTCCTCCAAGTTTTCTGCTCCTTTTGGTTGATAATAGCTTCTCTCACTTCCAACAACTATAATTGTTACCCCAGCAGTTCATCATACCTTGTAAACTTTATGATGGGCCCATCTACATTATAAGCCCATCTCAACTTTTTGGGTGCTAGTAGGAATGTCTGATATTTATATCTCACATAGACACACAAAGAAATTTCCCCCATCCTTTCCTTGCCCATGACCTACCCCTACCCCTACCCCTATCCCTGTTGTGATATAAGATTTCATCTTTAGAGCATGTGGAACTAATTATTAACATATGCACCTGGCTCTGGGCATGAAAATCTTCCACATGGGGTGGAATGGTCTTAAAATTTCTCTCCCACTCCTACCCCTACTGCCCTGGAGAAGTCATCTTTCCTATCCTCTCATTTATTCCCATTGTCCCGGTTATTATTCTGTCAGACCCTATCTCCCTTAATGTTCAGACCTTTGCAAAATTACAATATAATCTATCTATAGGCCTGGAGAACAAACTTCCTGAAAGCAGGCATTTCCTAAGATAATTATCAAGTACCATTTAACTTTTGCCTTTGTCTAATTCATTGAAAACCATGCACACAGCAGACTTTGACCCTAAGATATGACTTAGAGGACTGGAATGTGATAAAGGGATGGGCAGTGGTAGCATGCAGTGTTCTGAAAAATATGAAGGTCCTAATCCTATCCTAACTGTAAGTGTCTATAATTTCAAAATAGAGTTCTGGGTTTTGATTCCTGATAAATAGTAAATGCCCTGAGAAAAGCCATTTACTTGTGATTTGGGGTAAATATTTCAAATTAAGAGTAGAATTAATTACAGAGGTGTCTCTGTAATGAGGCACCTCATTCCTCTCCAAGCTGAACTTCAGACCTCCTCTACCATGTCCCAGCTCTTCATCCTGAAGCTTTACTCCAGCTTTGGTATTCACACATTGGAAGTACCATCACACCTTGCAGGCTCTGCCTCCAAAATGATGGCTCCTCCCAGAACATCCATTTAAGATGCACAACCAGCCTAAACATATCTCATTCCAGGCTGCACTCTGGACTTTCTCCATTATGCCCCCCAATTCTTAATCTCCCCCCTTTTCAGCTTCCTTTTATATGTTGCCTTACTCCATTATAATGTAATTTCCTTAAGGACAGGAACTGTCTTTTTTTTTCTTTTCAGTCACAGTACTAACCACAATTCCTGGGACACAGTCACCCTAAATAAATACTTAAATTACTGGGTGAAATAATGATACAGAGATAGAAGACCTGTCAGTAGTTCAGAAAGTGTCCTACCTCATGACGCAAATTATACTTCAACAACCTGTCCTAGTGGGCCTAGTCTGGCAACATGCTCTCTGACCACAAGAACAAGACTCTGGCCATCACAGTCCAGCCTGGAGAGGGGAGCAAAGCTGCTGTCAGTGATGTACAGAGTCTCTTTTTTCTTAGAAGATTGTGCAGACACGTCTGTTTTATTTTTGCTAAATTCCAATGAATGTTTCAGAGTAAAAAAATGAAAAAAAAAAGACTGTAGAGGAAAGAACAATTTATTTGGAGCCAGAGGACCTAGGTTCAAGTCTCACCTCTGTGTCTTACTAGCTATATGATTTGGCAGATGTCTTAACCTTTCTATTCTTCAGGCTCATCTGTAAAATGAAATGGCTATACTAAATAACCTCAAAAGTCCCTCCAGTTTTATAGCTCTAGTCTTATGAACCTATGTGCTGATCCAAGGTCTGCCACTTAACTGTATGTTCTTTACTGAATTGAATTGAATAAAACCTTGGGCAGGCCACTACCTCTCTGGGGCTTATTTTCCTCATGTGAAAAGGTGGAGAAGTTCTATACGATCCAAAACAGAATCAAAATCTCAGTCAAGAGGGACCTTATAGGTGATATAGCTTGACCTGTTCCTGAAAAAGAATCCCTCCTATGATTTCCCCAACAAATAGTCATACAGCTTTTACTTAAAGATCTCCACTTTTGGAAAACCCCAACATCCAATTGTGTTTTTAGATAGTGACAATTTGGGGAAAGTTGTTCTATATAGAGAGCCAAAATCTGCCTCTCTGCCACAAAGGTACTGGATGTTTTGCTCTATTCATGGGTTGTAAGGGAGGACTAGCACTTCTGATGTGAGGGTTTGCCAAGCCCTTTTTCGGACTACTCATCAACCTTTGGTGTCCACTTTCACCCAACTCTCACCTAAGGGTCCAAGAATCTTTAGCATGCACAGTGGCCACATGTTAGTAAAACCATCGTGGCAGACTGGTTAAACTAGGTTGAAGGTAAACAAAAGCCTTAAGGGAGATATTAGACATCTCCTTTCCAAGCACGTGAAGACTTCCCCTGACAGAATGGCAGATGAAAACAATTTGTTCCAAAGGCCATGAAGGAGGTAGAATCAGGCACTATGGAACATTTAGGGATTGGTCAGAAATTGAAGATGCCGAGGTCATCCACTGCATGCCAGACCACCACCAGTTGTCCTGACTTTTGTCTTGCCCCTGGACTTCAATGACTTTGGAAGAGAGAGCAAGGCTGAAGACTTTATGTAACTCTACCCCACTTAAATCCAATTTACCCACAAGTCAAGATGTCACCCCATGATGTCACTGGTCCTTTTCAGAAACAAAGAATGAACAACAATAAGAGTTATCTCTGGGTCCCGACAGAATAATTCTAATCCCTCTTATACATGAGAGCCCTTCAAATATTTGAATACAGTATAAATTCTCCTAAAAATCTTCTCTAGAATAAACATTCCATTTCCTTCAAATGACCTTCATATAGAATTATCTCAAGGCTCTTCATGTTTCAAGCTATTCCTCTCTCTTACACACATGTTTATCCATGTCTTCCAAAAATATGGTAACCAGAATGAAATCATATGTGGTCTGAACAGGGCAAAATATAGTAAGACTGCTACTCCCTGATTCGGGTTACTGTTCTTCTCTTGATATGACTTAACATTACATTAGCTCCTTTTTTTTTGAGGAGGGGATAGGGAAGAGGGACCTCCCTATACACACTTTCTTACATCATTATTAAAGTCTGAGTAAGTTCCCTAAAAATACCAAACCTTTTTTTAGATGTACTGCTATTTGTCATGCTTATCCTATCTTATAGTCCTACACCTTAACCCCAGTCAATGTACAAGATGCAGCACTTCTCCACGACCTTTATCAGATGGGACCCTGGAATGAGTTATAGAATCAATCAATTGTGTAACAAGGGTATGAAAATTCCCCGATCCCTTTATTGAATCAATTGATCAAAGTCATAACTTAGTTAATGAATTTAAAAGGAATGAAGTACTTTGAGTCTTTAGATGAAATCAAATGATGAAATGGATTGGGATTGGTTGGAAGACCTAGTCACATGTTTGGTCCTATGTATATCAGAGGAGATCCTAGCAGAAACATTCCTGTAATTGCTTCAAGAGTCAAACATTGCCAGTTATTGGTGAAGTCATGCCTTTAATCCTATTCCAGAAGACAACAAGAGGGAGTGAGCCCAGAGGGAGTATCATACTCCAACCCTGCCTCTGTCCTCATTGACCTTGTAATTGGAAAGACTGTAACGATATTGAACAATAAATCCAAAAGGAGCTGAAAAGGGGGAAACTAGATATAGCAGTGTCTAGAAAGATGGCTTTAGGCATTATCTCTCCTGGGAAGAGAGAAATTCAGTTTCAAGACTCTAAAGGTTATAACCCCTGGGGAGGAGGAAAGAGCTACACACATGTGCTCTCTAAGCTTGACCTCACTTTCCTCTAGACAATATATGTGCTGATGGGAGAATGTGTTTCATTGGGAAGGGGAAATGATTTAGGGCAGCTAGGTGGCACAGTAGATAGAGTGCTGGGCTTAAAGTCAGGAAGACTCATCTTCCTGAGTTCAAATCTGGCCTCAGACACATTAGCTGTGTGACCCAGGGCAAGTCACCTAACCCTGTTTGCCTCAGTTTCCTCATCTGTAAAATGAGCTGGAGAAGGAAATGGCAAACCACTCCAGTGTCTTTGCCGAGAAAACCCCAAATGGGGTCATGAAGGGTTGGACATGAATGAGAAGCAACAATGATTTAATACCAAATGTTCTTACTACACTATTTTAGTAAATACCAATTTGTAAAAGGAAACTGTGATTGCCAGCCTAGTCATCACTTGAGAGCTCACCAGATTGGGTTTTATGATTAATATTATTGGAAAAGCAACCCCTAACCCCTTCATGGAAACCCTTATAACTCTGAGGAATGAAGTAGTGTGATCTCCTCTATCTACCTAAACTGCCAGCGTGAGGAAGAATTAGGAGAGTGAGACCAATGAGGCTACTGCATTAATAAAGCTGACTTCTTTTTTAACCCAAGTATAAGGCTTTAAATGAATACGTCTTTAATTTTATCATAATAGATTCAGCCTAATAGTTTAACCTATCAACATCTTTTTAGATCCTGACACTGACATGCTATATGTTAGGTATCTCTCTGAACTTTGTGCCATCAGTAATTTTGATAATTTTGATAACTGTTCCACGTTAGCCTTTATTCAAGTGATTGATAAAAATGTTCAGCAGCTGTACGGGGCCAAGCACAGAACCCTGGGCACTCCATTGATACCCGCTAAGTTGAGATCTCCTAATTAATGTTTCCTTTTTAGGTCCAGCTCTTCTATTAGTCCTAGATTAACCTTACTGTAGTATCATCTAGCCCCTCTTTTTACACCTTGTTCAAAAACACAGAATGAATTACTGTCAAATGCTTAGCTGATATCTAAATAAAGTATATGACATTTCCCAATCCACCCATTTAGAAAAGTTGTCCCTCTCCCCAAATAAAGAAGACAGATTATTTTGTGTTGATCTGTTCTTGATGAAGCCATCTTAGTAATCAGCACTTTGTTTTCTGGGTATTCACTAACCATTCCTTTCATTATGCTTTCTAAAACATTGGCAGGAATATAAGTTAAATTCAATGGCCTGTTTTTCTAGCCTTAACTAGATTCTCTTTTGTTGAAAATCATGAAATATTTGGCCACCTCCAGTTCATCAATACCTCACCCATTTTCCACAATCTTTCAAAGATTTCTTTTATAATTTGGCCTTATGTCTTGAATTCATCAAGGTCAGGTGTGTGTTTACTTATAATTAAACTGGGGCAGCTAGGTGGTGCAAGCAGCTGGTCCTGAAGTCAGGAAGATCTGAGTTCAAATTAGGCATCAGACACTTTGGTGGCTATGTGACCCTGGGCAAGTCACTTAATCCTGTATGCCTCAGTTTCCTCATCTGTAAAATGAGCTAGAGAAGGAAATGGCAAACCATTCCAGTATCTTTGCCAAGAAAACCCCAAGTGGGGTCACAAAGGGTCAGACACAACTGAAATAACTGAACAACAATAGCATTCACCCAAAGTAGTAGTTTTACCTCTTCTTTGATCCATCTATTTTACCATATATTAGTTGTCTTTCATCTTTTTTGGGGGGGGGTGGGGAGTGGGTAGAGATTTAGAATTTTTCATCAGTCCCAGATTACGTAAAGCTTTAGCATTCTTACAAAACTAGAACAAAACTTGCCATAATCATTTATATTATACACTTGCATCTCCCATTAGAATGTAAGTTCTATGGGAAAAGGGACTGGTTTATTCTTTTTCCCTGTATCCCCAGTGCCTGACACAGTGCCTGGCACATAGGAGGCACTTAATAAATATTTATTGATTGAATGATTGATTGCTTTAATTTTCATTACGGGCTATTTTTTTCATAGTCTGCATATGTATTTTAAACTTTCTTTTCAGTTAACAAAAATCTATTTTTTCTCCCTTCCATCCACTCCCTACTAAACCAATGGATGAAAAAAAAAGAAAAAAAGAAACACTAGTAACAAGTATGCATCATCAGGCAAAACAAATTCCCACATTAGTCACGTCCAAAAATTATGTTTCAACCAGCAAACTGAGTCTATTATCTCTCTGTCAGAAAGTAAGTAGGATACTTCATCATCTCTTCTATACACAGTTGTGATTGGTCACTGTATTGATCAGAGTTCTTAAGTGTTTTGCACTTGTTTGTCTTTATAATGTTGTTCTTATATATAGTTCTCAGAGATTACTGACTTCATTCTGTATCAGTTCATATAATTTTTCGCAACTTTTTCTGTAACCTTTGATATTTTTAATGGCATAATACTAATCTAATACACTGATATACCATAATTTGCTCAGCCATTCTCTAATTAATGGGAATCCCTTTTGTTTCAAATCCTTTGTCATTAAAAAAACAACGATTATAAATATTTCATATGCATGGTTCCCTTGCCTCTTTCTTTGAGCTCTTTGAGGTATCATGTCTTTTAAAAATCTAAATTGACTGATGAGTGTCTTTGTCCATTCATGGTGGCCTTTTTAGACATTCACCTCTTGTCTCCATCAGCAGAACTTTTTTTTTTCTATTCTATCTTTAGAATTGTATTCCTGGGGCAGCTAGGTGGTGCAGTGAATAGAGCTCTGACCTTGGAGTCAGGAGGACCTGAGTTCAGATCCAGCCTCAGACACTTAACACTTACTAGCTGTGTGACCTTGGGCAAGTCACTTAACCCTGATTGCCTCACCAAAAAAAAAAAAATAGAATTGTATTCCTAAGAACCTCCTATCCCTCCTGGGCTGACTTTCCCATTAAAATTGTTGGTCACTGGAGTCAATCTATGCATTGTCTGAACATTGTTTTTCTTTTATTTCTTCCTTTTTAGATAACAAGATTATTTTTAATTAATATGTCCCTCCCATTACCTGTCCCCCACCCCCTTTTATGCACATAAATTGCAAATTAAAAATTAATTAATTAATTGATTAAAATAAATAAATGAAGTAAATTCCTTAATATATAACTATTTGGTCTGGCAAAATAAATTTTCTCTCTCATTAGCTATGCCCTCCAAAATATGTTTTTTTCTGTATTTTAAGTTTATTATCTCCCATTGAGAAGTGAGTGGCATTTTTCATCTTCTTTCTTTATAAAAGGTAGATAGGTGGCACAAGGTATAGAATGCCAGACCTAAAGTCTGCAACACTTAAGTTCAAAAACAGCTCCAGATGCTTTCTAGCTGTGTGGTCCTGGACAAGTCACTTAACCTCTCTTTGCCTCAGTTTTCTCCACTATAAAATGAGAATAATAATAGTACTTACTTCTCAGGGTTATTGTGAGGATCAAATGAGAATAATTATAAAGTGCATAGCATAGTACCTGGCATTACTTATAGCAAATGCTATATAAATGTTAGTTATCATTATTATTATTTTCTACTCCTGGTTTACAATTGAATTGATCAGAGTTCTAAAGTCTTTCAAAGTTGTTGGTTTTTTTCCTCTATTAGGTCATTATTGTATAAGTTGTCTTCCTTGTCCTGCCTTCTTTACTCAGCATCATGGATGTCTTCCCAATTTCCTCTGAAGTTGTCCATTTCATCATTTCTTATAGAACAATCATATCCATCACATTCATATACATTTATATTATTTGTTTAGCTATTCTCCATTAGGACAGTCTACCATATAAAAGAGCTGCTGCAAATATTGTTGTACATATAGACCCTTTTGTTTTTTCTTTAATTTCTTGGGGGTATAGGCATAGTAATGATATAGCAGCATCAAATTTTGCACACTTGGTAACTTTCTAGGAATACTTTCAAATTATTTCCAGAATGACTAGAACAATTCCTATCTGCCTACCAACAGAGCACGAATGTATCCATTTCCCCACAGTTCCTCCATAATTTGCTGTTCTCTTTTTTCTGCCATCTTTGACAGTTTAATAGGTCTGAAAATGAAATTTAAAGTTAGTTTAATTTGCATTTCTCTAATTATTAGTGATTTAGAGCCTTTTTTCATAGGCCTATTGATAGCTTGGATTTTTTACTTTGAAAACCACTTGTTCATACCTTTTGACCATTTATCTATTATGGAGTAATTCTTAGTCTTCTGAATTTAAATCAGTTCTTTACATTTAACAGTAATAGTAACTAGTATTTATATAGCCTATAGAGGTTTACAAAGAACTTTACCAATGTCATCTCATTTTATCTTATTTAGGTGGTATTGTTATCCCCATTTTACAGATGTAGAAATCAAGGCAGATACAGGTTAAGTGACTTACCAGGGTCACATAACTAATAAGTGTCTGAGGCAGGATTTGAACTCAGATCTGCCCGACTCAAAGTCCAGTACTCTATCCATTGTTACATTTAGCTGCCTCCATATGTATCTTGGAAATGAGACCTTTGAGAAGTTGAGAAGCTGAGAATGAGAAGAAAGTTCTCAACACCAAAGTTACGATCAAATAAATCAAAATCTGAAACATGTATGTTTTATCAGTGGAAATAATAGTTCAAAAGATGTATTGCCATCTGCTTCACTTTTAAACTCAAGATCCATGGGTCTTTTCCATCTGATTTGCAGGTAAAGTCTCCCATATGTCTTGTCTCCCCTAATTAGAATATGAGTCCTTAGGAGAAGGGACTCATTTCCTTTTCTGTTTTTATCTTCAAAGATTAGCTAAGTGCTTTGTACATAGTAAGCACTTCATAAATGCTTTTTCATTCATTCATTCACATTAAAGAATGGCTTTTAGTCACATTTGTTAGTTGCCTGTATATTTGGGATATGAGACCCTTGTTAAAGACATTTGATATGTAGCTTTCCCCCACACACAGACCTCTGAACTCTTCATTTTATAAATGTCTATCTTTAATTTTAGTGCTTAAAAGCAAAACACAGTAACCTAGGTCTATAATAATGATGATGATGATGGTGATGATGACATTTATATAGAGAGTTTGCAAAACGCTTTATACTTTGTGCATTTGATCTTCACAACAACTCTCTGAGGGGAAACTACTGGTATTACTTTCCCCATTTTGCAGATGAGGTAACTGAGGCTGAGAAGTTATGTCCCTTGTCCACATTAGCGTAACTTTTAAGTGTCAAAGACAGACCTGGAATCTAGATTTTCCTGATTTCAAATGAAGTACTTTTGCTACTGTGTCTCTTGAACCATAACCTCTTCAGCAAAGCCCAGATAACTTGATGCTAAAATTCCCTGAGATTGATTACCTTGCTTGCCTGGACCTCTATCTAATGCCTTTTTTTTTTGGCTAGGCAATTGGGGTTAAGTGACTTGCCCAAGGTCACACAGCTAGTTAAGTGTAAAGTGTCAAGTATCTGAGGCTGGATTTGAACTCAGGTCCTCCTGACTCCAAGGCAGGAGCTCTATCCATTGTGCCACCTAGCTGCCCCCTATCTGTCTTCTGACAGACTATCTTGGCACCACACTCCATATTCCAGTATTCCAGTCTAGACACTCTACTCATTATTTGGTCCTTTGAAGATTACTTGGCTAGGCTCTGGCAGAGCCCTCTATAGGTCCTCCTCTGTCCATTCAGTCACCCATTAAGACTCAAGACTGACATGTTGTATGCTTATTTCAAGAACAGTGGAAAAGGGGAGAAGTTACAGGACTAGATAGTTTTTAAATTGCTTTTAAGGGGAGTGAGGGTAGTAGGGAGGAATCTATACCCATGATTTCACTAGTGTGAGGAACTCCTGGTACAAAAAATAATTCCTCCACCAATGAAGATTAGACCTAAACTCTACTATAACTTTGAGTATTAGAGGGTGGCTTTGGACATTGTTTCCCTTCAAATTATTATGTGTTAGAAGTGGGAGTTAGACCCAAGTCTTCCTCCCAATGAGGTAACATATGTAGAATATTTTTGCAAACCTTGAAATCTTATATAAACGTTAGTTGTTACTGTTATTGTTGTTACCTCCAAACTCCCACTTTCTCACTGCTCTGCCAAGCTGCTTCTCAGGATTACATAGAGATTTTGAAGCATCATGAAAAGAATGATATACATGTAGATAGAGGACCATAGCTCTTGGCTCTTTGGTCTGTAAATCCAAAATGGTGGCTCTCAGGCTTAGCTGTGCAACATTGAGGAAGTCACTAAATCTCAGTGGTGTAAACTCTCTCTGCAGAATAAAGTATTAGATGAGGCAACTAAGTAACACAGTAGAGAGAAAGTTGAATGTGGAGTCAGGAAAAGATTCAGTCAGCAGTCCAGATTTATGAGGAAAGGTGACTTGTTTTTGTTATCATTCAGTCATTTCCAGTCATGCCCAACTCTTTGTGATGTCATTTGGGGTTTTCTTGGCAAAGATACTGGAGTGGTTTGCCATTTCCTTCTCCAGGGTCACCTGGCCACTCATTTTAGAGATCTGCTAACTGTCAACTTCAAGAAAGTTAGAAATTGTTGAATCCAGAACAGCCAAAAGGAAACTTGAATGAGGTTAGATGGAGAGCCAGCTCTGCATAGTATGTACTCTGTTTCCTTAAAAATCCTTGTGGGTGCAGAGACATTTTGTAACCCAAGGAATTAGTAGAACAGTAATATCAAAGGAGTAAATCACCAGAAGGGATCTCAAAGGCTATCCTGCCTAATGCCCTCATTTTATAGAGGAGGAAACCAAGGTCCATGGAAGCAAGGTCACTTGCCAAGGTCCCATAGAGAGTTAAGTATCTGAGCTGGGCTTCAAAATCAAGTCCAGTAGATATTGCTAAAAGGGAAGGTCAATCCACCTTCACTTCTCCAAAGAAGGAAAAGGTGACGAGAAGCTGCGCAAAGATTTATAAAATAGGGTTGACAGTACCATGAGTTTAAAGATTGAGGAGGCAATTGCTATTTTTGATTGTGTTAACCTGTGCATAATTATGTAATTACCTCCTAAAATTTAGTCAGAGTTTTGCATATCTAAATCATTAACTTTAACAATTGACAAGCTGCTTTGATTAGTATTTTCATACTGTAGTATAGCATGCTTTTGTCAGCTTCCCTGTGATTAGTTATGATTTGGAATTTGTTTATGCAAAATGTTTTCATTGCCTGTTTTTGGGGGGAAGGGGAGGGGGAAAAGGAGGGAGAAAGGAGAGGAGGTTTAGGCATCCCAACATCAGACTCAGTATGGTTTGCCTCTAGTGGAATAAATGATAAATGTTTACATACAAAGGTACCAGCCCCCAGCCTCTACTCTCAAATGGCACATCATTTTAGTTTCAGGTTAAAAGAGTACCAAAAGTCTTCACCCTGGGAGAATTGGGTTTTTCCCTAGGAAAATTAAACTGAGGACATCATTGCACATGGTACTGCAACTTCACAAATTGTCACCAGCGGCTCCAGAGGTAGCCAGGCAGCTGTCTGAAGCTACAGAGCATTGATCACCAGGGCCCTGTACTTCTAAGGAGGATGTGTGTCAATATATTTGTTATTTACTTTCCTGGAAAAACATGGAGGTGGCAGCAATTTTCAAGAGAATCCTCTAACATGTCTCATTTCCCATCAGTCCTGGGTGCTATTGACTGTGAGCACACCCCCATTCCTGTTAGACCAGCATCTCAGAATGTAGCAAGCTATTGAAATAGAAAACCCTTTAATTCCTTGGCGATATCAGGATTGGGTGATGCCAAATTCCAACTCTTGGTGGCAGGCAGAAAGTCCTCAAAACCCGTAATGATTCCTGTCTGCTTCTTGAGGGGGCGGGTGGGGGAACTGGCCCAGTTCCTGTGTTTAAAGCAAAGATTACTAAAGAGGGCTTGTATGAATTTTTAAATGAGGTGGAAAGTAAAAATATGCTAAGAGGGCTCCTCTACCTAGATGATTCCTTTGCAGGTATTGGGGGCAGGACATGCTGGTAATAAGGCTAATGAATTTGTCTTGCCAGTTTCTTTCAACATTTTACAAGATGACTGAGTTTCTCCCCTGAGGTTGGAAGGTAAGAAAAACCTGCCAAGAAGGCTTGCCTAAGCAAGTGAATCTCAAATTCTAACTCTCTTTCCTCTCTACATTATTCTGACATTGTGTTCTGTTCCAAATATGCAGGAAAAGGAGCATCTTCCCAGTAGGCTAATCATTTCCCATCATCCCACCTGAAAGGAAAATATAATTCTGAATGCAGTTGAGTATTTGGGGATAAAAAAATTGGATGCAGAATGAGGTGTCATGTGAAAGATCTTTTTTTTTCAGATTAGAGTGTTAGTTAGGCTCAAAATTCAGGAAATACAGATCTCTCAAAATCAGACATCCCCATCTTTATCTCTCACAATCGCTACTCCATCGTTCACAATCAAGTACCATTTCCCACAATCAGACAGCCTCACTTAGGGTTTGTATCTTTTTCAGCAGTGTGAGCTTAATTATACATTTGAAAAGACCCCTTTCCCCAAGTAAGTGTTATGAACAGCAATATCTCTTCCCCATATTTCCTCTTAAACTTGTCTTTCTTGGTGTACAACTTCATCTCTCTAAATATAATATGCAAATGTGAAGATTTTTTTTCCACTTTCAAAATACCTGCTGGCCTCCTTCTGTTTTTCTTTCTATGTTGTAATGTTTCTACCTTCCTATCCCATTCTAACTACTTGTTTTCCTTGCCCATTGAAGAGATGCATCCATATGAGTAGGGATGAAGTAAGAGGATGAAGTACATTTTCCTGCCCATCATGGAAAACATTCTACATTGTCTTCCATTTCAACTTAAAAGGAAATGTTATTCAATGCTCCCACACATTATTCTACTTTCCAAAAAAGAACATTCCACACTATGCTTTCAATTTGTTTTCTAAATTCCATCATCTCCTTGATCCGGTTTAAATGTTAGTAATAGCCCATTGGGGGGGGTGGAGGTGGGAAGAAGCAATTTTCATAATCTTTGTAGAGATCTTGAAGATCACCAGGAACTTCTCAATCAATCACAGAATCATAGATTTCAAGTTAAAAAGGACCTTAGAGGTCAGCAAGCCCAATCCTTCATTGTATAGCTGAGGAAAGTTAAGTGACTTGTCTAAGGTCACACAGCTAGTAAGTGACAGAACTGGAATTGAACCTAGGCCTTTCCACTGAAAGATAAACAAACATTTATTAAATATCTGTGTATACACTGTATGTATAAAGACAAAAGACAGTCAGCATTCTCAAGGAACATATAGTCTATCAAGAAAGACAAGTGTACCTAAATAAATAAGCTAGTAAATATCATTCAATAAATCAACCAAGAAACATTTATTAAGTGCTTACAATGTGCCAGGCCCTGTGCTAAGCAGTAAGGATACAGAAAGTCCAAAGATAGTTTCTGCCTTCAAGGAGCTTACAATCTAATGGGATAGACAGTGTGCCAACAAATATATACAAAGTAAGCTATACAGAGGCATAGAGCTAGATTGGGAAGGAATCTTAGACATCTTTTTCAGTACCAAGGAGGTCACTCTCCCTAAAGTTTCCTTTCCTCAAATGTGTCTAATACATCCTTTCTTAGCCCCCAGTGGAATGCATTATTTGTTGCTGGTTTAGTATCTCTGATGACATGCTTAATACAAGGACGGAATGTGACCCTCTTTCTAGGATTACTTAAAGTGTGGTCTGAGATCTTCTAGGGGTTGCCACGTCTCTTTCAGGGGGTCTGCAAAGTCAACAGTATTTTCTTAATAATATGAAGCTGTTATTTGCCTATTAAAACACTTTGCCCTTTTCAAACTACATATTTGTATGAGGCCAGGTTTTCTTTATATGCAGTTTGAGCTATTTCTGAGAGCCTGGATTGTGTTATAATTATGTTATATATACTCAATACTCAATACCCAAAGGAAAAAAACAGCAAAACCAGCTCAGACATTCCTTTCAGAAGTATGCAGAGCTTGGTTCTATACCTGAAGTCCAAAGCCAGGCAGTAGGCTGAAAAAATAAGCTTCCTTTCTCCTTCATCTCGTGCTGCCTTCTTTCTAACCCTCCTTCCCTACATCAGCCACTTTGATGGTGAAAATGTGCTGGTGGGTAGCAGATCAGGTCTAAAATGGAAGTAAAGCATCCCAGTTACTAAGTAGTCTGACTATGGCTAATTTGAATTATCTCCCTGACCCTCCTTTTCTGCAAATGCTCTGAGTACCTTAAAGCATGATATAAATATGAGCTTACTTGGTCCTACAAGCCCTGCTTTTAAGCATCACAGATGGGAAAGAGAGCCTGTTATATCAAACTCCCTTGTTAAGCAAGGGAGTTTTACAGGGCAGTAGGGGAGTTGTCCCAAGGGCCTTCTGCATCCTGTTCTCAGAAATATTTGCAGCTGTTTCTGCTGACTCAGTATTTCTGCTTATAAAATCCTGGCTGGCTAAGATGTTCTTGGATAAAAGGAAAACCATTATTATTATTTTAGTAGATTCAAAGGTCTGTGTCAATCCCCTCCCCCCAATTCTCCTACACTTTTTATTTGTTTACGTGCCTCTTAGATTCTTAAGAAATGCAGCAGCCATTGCCAAAAGGCCCTCCAAAGGAAAATCACAAATGCCCTGTAGAATTTTTACTTAGAGCTTTTATAGGTGGGAAATTTATCATTTTCAAATGTTGGCAGGTGTGTTACCATCCGCTCGACACAGCCAGCATTATGCTTATAAATGATTCTGCATTTATAAGGGCTTCCCTCTCTTTCTTCTGCTGCTATTATCAAATACTTTTCTACATTCCTCAGGAAATGCCAGATTCCCCAGATTACAAAAGTTTTTGCTATTTCCTAAACAGCCTAAAAAGTTGTTTCATAATCTTGAGGGGTGGTGGGGGGGTGGTGGGAAAGATAGACAGTACAGACCTTATAAGTATATCTTAAAATACTGAAATGCAGACAAGGATATGGAAATTCGAAGTAAATTTATTTTAGTAAACTGGAGAGAAGGGGAAAAAAAAGAAATTGGGCCATATGTTACCATCAGCCTCATTTTACATATTTTGGGGGAAAATTCTGAAACCAGGCCTTTACAGTCCACAACATGTCTTCCAGAGGCAGCCACGAGTTTGTAGAAGTATTTCCACGTCTGAATTCAGATAATATTTGAAGATGAGTTTGGAGAGTAGAAGGAGTGTAATACAAAGAACAAAGGTAAAAGGAAGAAATAACTACGTGCCCCTTCCTCAAGAGGAGGGGATTCTCCTTCTTAAAGAGGAATGATGCCTTGGATCCACAGATTCTGTCAGATGACAAATCATACAGCAGAGGTCAGGGGAAGAAGAGTTGATTAATAACAAGTAGTGGTGGTGGGTGACTCTTATCTGAGGCATATGAGTTAAAATTTATTGACCACATATGTTAACTCATTTGACCCTCTCAACAACCTGGGAAGGTAAGAGAGAAAGGAAATAAGGATTTATATAGAGTCTACTACGTTCCAGGCCCTGTGCCAAGAGCTTTAAAAATATTATCTCATTTGATCCTCCCAACAACCCTGGGAGGTAGTCACACCTGAGGAAACTGAGGCAGATGGAGGTTAATTGACTTGCCCAGGGTCACACAGGTAATAAGTGCCAGTGATCAGATTTAAATTCAGGTCTTCCTGATTCCAGGCCCAGCACTTTAGCCATTGCCTATCTAACTGCCTCTTTTAATCCCCCAGTTGCTGGACCCAATTAAGAGTACCGTGTGTCATAGGAAGAAAGAGCTTGTCCATCCACAAGGATCCAGAGTTCCTGTCTAGTCCTATGGGAGGTGTCTTAAGGTTCCTTAATTATCTCTGCTACAAAAGTATCACAAAGGCATCTGGATGGCATGAATGTGCTTGGTATCCCAGTACGGACTTAGAGTGATAGGACTTATTGGGGGAGAGACAGACAAGGTTAAAGGGATGGAAGGGCTATGAAGTATGAACTAGTGAAACAGATAATGATATTTACCCATTCAACCCCTTAATTCTAGAGAATTCTTAAACTTAAAAATCTTTCAGCACATTTTGGAACTGGTACCATACAGATTTTTACAGTGAAAAAGCACCTTATTTCCTTGAATAGCAGAATGTATGCTTCTTTCTTGGAGCTTTAATCATTACTCAGATAAGCTGGGCAAGAATGATAGCAGATCTGTCTACCACAACACCCCCTTATCAAATCCACAACTAAAGGGGGATGATCGAGACTCAGTCCTAGTGTGCCAAGTTTAGCAATATTGATGGTACCTGCCATCTTTCCATGGTGTCAAAATAAGAAAGCTTAGTACTCAGCAAGAATAGTTGGCATAGGAAGATAAAAGATGTTAAATGGGGGAGTTCCTCTTCTACCAGAACCTGCTCCCTTCCCCATAAAGAGCACCCCCAGTGCAGCAGTCCTCAGCAGCCCTTCATATGGTCAAAGTTCTCTATTCTTCATCTCCCTGCCCTTACCTTGTGTTCCATGTGTCCCACTCCATTAAGGGCACTTTTGTGCTACTTATCCAAGTTAAAAGAAATCAGCTGTGGTTTTCTAGATGACATAACATTTCTATTAGTTCAATTTCTTTAAAGAAAAACTTTTTTTTAACCTACTAAGTGCACAATACTGTGATAGGAATTGGAGATAAAAGGATAGATGTGAAATGGAAGCTATTTTCAAGGGGCTAACAATCTAATGAGGCTGGTTTGAGAGAAATACATTCATGAATAAACTATAAGAGAGCAATATGAAGGAAAAGAAGTCCAGAAAAAATACTATGAGCAATTTCAAGAAGAAGAAATGACTTACATCTGGATAGATCGTATAAGATTCCACATAGAAAGTCTCATCTGAGTTAAACATTGAAAGATGAGAGGTATTTCAATTAAACTTAATTTAATAAACATTTATTAAGTGTCTAGGCTATGTGCTAGGCATAAAAGACAAAAACAAACCAGTCTCTGCCCTGAAGGAACTTACATTCTGATTATTAGAGTTAAGGAAGAAGGTTATCTAAGGCATAAGGAATGAAGTGAAAATGGCAGAGAAAGGAAAGATGAGAATGGAAGGTGAAGAGTAGTCCAGTTTGTCTGCAAAGAGCAAAAACAAATATTAAAAAAAAATTGGACTCCATAACATAACAAAGGGAAGCTATTTCTTTCCCTTATGGAGACAGTGTGTCCAGTGGAAGGAACATTGACTCTAGATTCAAAGAACTTAGTATCAAATTATGCCTCTGAAACTTCCTAACTTTCCCTCCCTAGGTCTCCATTTCCTCATCTGTAAAATGAGTGTTTTGGACAAAATGGCCACTGAAGTGCCTTCCAGCATACTTTCATGATCACATAATTTTTATCTGCCTTCATACTCAACCCAGATTTCAAGAGATAATTATAGCATTGTAGTCTAGAACTGGAAGAGATTTTAGAAATCATCTAGTCTAGCCAGATCATTTTACAAAGAATACTGAGGAGAAGACAGTTTAGTCATTTCCCCAAAATCACACAAGTAGTAAGTGTGAGAGGCATGTATGGGCAAGGAAAATGCTCGGAGTCTGGGAGGGGGTAATCGAAGGATCGCTGTCCAAAGGGAGAAGGTGGGGGGAAGAACTTTAAAAGAATTTTAAATATTAAAGAACAAAAAAGATTTTTAGAGAAAAATGTCTGAGTGGTGACAATGAGAGAATTGTTTGCTTGTTTGTCCTTCATTTTTGAAGATGACCAATAACATCAGGGGGTGAAGTCTTGACTTGCAAGAAAATTGGATTTAAGTGAGGTGGAGTTGCAGAAAGTCATCAGCTTTTCTGTCTCTTCCTTAGTCATCGAAGTCCAATGGCAGGACAACACTCAACTTGACTGGTGATGGTCCCCCATGTAGTGGATGACCTTGGCATCTTTGGTTAACTACTGCTGGCTGGATGTGGAGGCTGAAGGGATGGGGGTAGGGGACAAGATGCTTCAGAACCTCTGAGGCAAATTTCAGTTCAAGGTGCCACTTCTCTCCTGGTTTGTGGTTAGCTGAGCTGCGGTGTTATGGCAAAGGAGAAGATGCAAGCCATCACAGGTTCAAAACACTAACAGGGCCTAGCACCAGAATTCTGATACAAGATTTTGTATAATTTTTTTACAATGTATGACCATGTTGTCAATGATGGCATTTATAATGCTTTAATGGAGTAGAATCACCCAAAACTGGGAAGAGTGAGAAAAGGGGGCATGGCACCACAAGCCTACAACACAGGGAAAGCCAGACCTTTGACTCCATTACAGAGTCACTTGAGAGCACTTGACGGCAAGTGCCATCTAACTGGAGGCCAGGGTTTTATTATTATGCAGCACTGTCTCATGAGTAATGGGCTTTTAGGCAAGGGCTAAAGCTATCCTTCTATTTAGATGTTTGCTTTTTAAAATGTGGACAAATATCCACACTTCAGGCATGCTTTAAAATCTCGACATTGTGTGACATAAATTCAACAATTGTTGTTTTTCCTCATTTTCATTTGACATAGAGGATTTGGGCACAATAAAATTTATATATATATATATAAAATTTCCCCAAAATCATGCATGTAGTAAATGTGATGTATATATGTGTATATATATATTATATAATTTTATTTTAAAAAATTCCATTAATTGGGGGAAAGAAAATCTGATTCTATAATCTTTTATTCAATCAATCAACAAGCATTTCTTAAATTCCTGCTATGTGCCAGATTCAGTGCTAAATAATGGAGATATAAATACAAATGACCAGATAGCCTGACCAAAATAGCATCAGATTTTTAATCTGAAGTTCTGGATCTCATGTCCCTGGTCAGGCAAAAATCTCTTCTTTGAAACAGCAAGGTATAATGAACTTGGAGTCAGGAAAATCTGGGTTCAGTTCCCATTTCAGACATTTACAAGCTGGGTGACTATGGGCAAGTCACTTAACCTCTGAGAACCTCAGTTTCATCATCTGAAAAAGAAGTTGGTTGGACTCCAGGGTTTCCAGGGATCCTTTTAATCTTGAATCTATGATCCCATGGTGCCTGGTCTCAAAGGCATGTTCACAAATAAGCACACAAAGATTATACATGAAATGGATACATTTGATGGTGGAGGACATTGTAAACCAGGGAGATCAGAAAACGTCTCTTGAATGAGAAGGTTCTTGAGTCTCTTGAATGAAAAGGTTTTTGATTTGAGCCTTGAAGTTTCCAAGAGGGAGAGATGAGGAAGCAAAACATGTGAGGCATAGGGGAAGCCTGTGGAAAGGCACAGGTGGTAGGTAGATAGAGCTCTGAATAAAGAGAACATCAAAAGACCTATTTGGCTAGAATGTAGAGTGCATAAAGGTGAATAATGCCTACTTAGTCAGGAAAAATAGCTCGGAGCCAGATTGAGAAGGACTTTAAATGACAAAGTAATTTGTATTTTATCTTAAGGGCAATTAATTGCTGCTGAATCTTCTTGAACATGGAAATGAAATGATCAGAGCTGCATTTTAGGAATATTAATATGTGGGGGATGGATTGAAGAAGGAAGAGACTGAAGACAGAGAGACCAATCAGGAGACTTTTGCAATGATCCAGGTAAGAGGTGATGTGGGCTTGGATTAAAACCTTATGCTTTAACACTTTGTTAATGAAGCTAGCATATCTGCAGAGAGGTTAGTTATGAAAGGCAGATTTCCCAGTATATCTATGTATTGCCCTTAGCCTACCGGGTTTCACATATGATGGTGGCAAGAAATAATACAAGAAAAGAGACAGTGGAATTGGCATCTATCTGAATGGTATCATCTATATCTCAGAAGATTAAAGATGATTTCAAATCACAAAGATATATAAGCACCTCACTTAATAAAATCAATGTTAACATTAATGTTAACAAATTGATGTTAACATTATTTCTGTAAGACAGATATTTGTGTATCTCATTTTCATGATTAACCTCAATTGCAAAATTAGAGATGTTTCCCTAAAACAAATTTTTGCACCAACATTAATAAAATTGCCCTTGCAAATATACTAAAACTTTTAAAAATCACATTTTCAAAAATAATAATAACCTCATTAAATATTAATAGCAATGCTCAAAATGGATTGCAAGTTGTCACTACTATATAGGTTATTTTTAAGTTTGCTTAAAGATCTAAGTGAAAAAAATGGTAATGTCTGTTTAACTAGGCCAAAAACAGTAGATTTGTAAGTTTGCCCAATGTTTATTAACCATAAAGACTTACTTGGTCCGCTGACCCTGGGGCAACTTAACCCCTCCCAGTTAGCCTGAATCCTTGTTTAGAATGAGTTTGAGAAGTCCAGGTTTAATAGCTCCCCAAAGTCCTATTCTAATGCCTTATGCTGGTATGGATATTCTCAAAGGTCCTGACAGCTAGACCCAAACTTTGACAAGTTTTTCTCTGCCTGAAAGAATGAGAATTATTCCATCAAACACTATGCTTGCTTTCTCAGGAGTAACCTACCTTACCACAGTTAGCTATCGCTACCCAACATGTGAGATTCTTATCTATGGATCATTACGTGGACATTCCATTGGATGAACCAATTCCACTACTCTTGAAATTCTCACTGTAGATGAAGTTAGAAGACCAAAAGAAGTTGTAGCTAATTGGGAGGAGACTTGATAGATTCTCCCTGGAGAGGCAAATAAATGGATTGACAGGGTTGGTATTTTTCCTGCATGCAGATACCACAAAAAATATTATTTTATGGGACATTTGGTCATAGTGGAATAGAGTTCTCCTGATTTGCATTTTCAAATTATTACTGTGAAAGGAATTGCAATTGATGCACCAACATCTGTCAGAGACAATGAAGACATAGAGAAAATGAATGAAGAGTTGACAAAGCTCTCCAAATTAAATCAAAATATATTTCACTACTCAGTAATGATAATGCAAAGGTAGGTACAGCAAAAGATGGCAAAAGAAAAAATTGGGAAAAATAATTTAAGAATAAGAAATGTGATGTGCCGAAGGTTTGTAGATGACATAGAAGGTTCATACCTATATATCATAAATACTTTCTTTGAAAAGTGAGTCATGCTTGCACAAAATAATGAAGAGCACAACAAGCAGAGTCAAGAGAACATTGTATACAATAACAGCGATATTGTTTGAAGAATGACTTTGAGTAAGTTATTTTGTCTATTATAAATACCCAAATTAACTACAAAGGACATATGAAAAAAGACACTATCTTCATCCAGAGAAAGAACTGATAAATAGAAGTATGTATAGAATAATTTTGCATATATATATATATTTGTGTCTAATGGTAGCCATCTCTAGGGTGAGGTGGGGGGGAAGAAAAAAAAGGAAAAAAAAAAAAGAGAGTCATGAGCCTTGGCCCTAGTAGGCACTATTCTCTCTCTCTCTCTCTCTGTCTCTCTTTCCTCTCTTTGTCTCTGTCTCTTTTTCTCTCTGTCTCTTTCCTCTCTGTCTCTGTTTCTCTCTGTCTCTCTGCCTCTAACTGTCTCTCTGTCTCTGTCTCTGTGTCTCTCCTTCTCTCCCTCCCTCCTGCTCTTTTCTCCCTTTCTCTCCTTCCTTCCCCCTCTCTTCCTCTCCCCTTTCCTCTCCATCCTTCCCTTCCTCCCTCCCTCCCCTGTTTCATACACACACACACACACACACACACACACACACACACACACACTCAAATGGATTATATTTGAAAAGATAAAAAATATCTATTCATTAATATGGGAGTTAATTCCAAATGAGATGGCCATGTTCAGTTGGACCCCTTAATTCTTAGAGCAAAGATCAAGAATAATACTCAATTATAAAAGATGAAAAAAAAGTGTGTAGACATCTAAACGATGATCATTTTCTAAGAACATTGAACCAATTTAAATCTATCATCACAAGGAGGAGATTTGCTTCAGCCTGTAAACACATTATCTAATCAAGCAGAGATATGGCAAGCAAGGAAATATATGTATTTAAAAGAAGAAGTTACCCAACTGACACAAGAAATTTGCCTTCTTTGTTTTCTCTTCTCTACTAAAGTGGGAATGCAAAGGAAAGAAAATAAATAAATTTCTGTGTTGTTTATTTTAATAGAGAGGTACTCTTTACAGATGAGTACTACAGATGTGAAATGTTTCATGAACTTTTAAGACAAAGGCATTGTTTTAATCATTTGACTTAATCATTTGTTAAAAGAGACGTCTCACAAAGCTGGAGTGCTATATAAATAACAATATAAAAACAAAAATTTGTAATGTAAACATGCTAAAAATCAATTAAACTAAAAAAAGAAAAAACTTAGACTGTCTTATTTTTAAAAATTAAAAGACAACCAGAATATCAATAATGTCTCATTCATATATTAATTAATTCAATAAATATTTATTAAGTACCTAGTATGTGGCTCAGACTATGTGAGACATTTGAGATTATAAAACAAACAAACAAACAGTCTCTGACCTCGAGAAGCTTACATTGGGTAGGCGGGTGGGGGGGAAGGACAATAAGTGCATAGAAAATGAAAAATAAATGTGTACAAAGTAGAGAGAGAGTAGAAAGGTGTTATGCATGGTAGATTGGAAGCCATCCTTGGAATAAGGAAGGGCTTTTTAAGCCCTGCCCCTGATGACCCATGTGACTGAGCATTTCATTGAATCTCTCAATGCCCCCTCAATGATGCTAAATTGCAGACCAGTCATAGATCTGCATTGGCAAAGGGAGTTTCCTCAGCTGGAAGCTCTGTATATATTATGAAATGGAAGGTATAGACCAAGGCTCCTCATTGGTTCTTCCTCAAGGTTGCAAGGGAAACAGGTTTAAACTCAGTATCTTCGATTCTACAACAGCAAGAAACTAGGCGCCACTGGATAGAGAGCTAAGCCTGGAGGCAGGAAGACGAGTTCAAATTTGGCTTCAGACACTTATTAGCTATATGATTGTAGACAAGTCATTTAACCTCTGTCTGCCTCAGTTTCCTCAGATTAAAATGGGAATAAGGAAGTTGTTGTGAGAATCAAATGAAATAATAATTGGAAAGCATTTGGCACAGTGCCTGGCACATGCTAGATGCCATATAAATGTGTATTCCTTACCTTCCCTAGTGAGTGCCCTCTCCACTTTACCATATTACCTCTAAGCTTCAAGATTTCCTGTGTCACTGAGTCTGTTCTAGGTGTCCAGGGGTGGTGATTTCCATAACAGCACAGTCCTCAGAGGAAAAAAATTGCTACGGTGAGGAGAATAATGTCACTAAATGACTAAGACAACCCAATTCATGTCAGAAGATCTGGACCTTATGAGCTAATAAGACAATGCAGGTCTGAGATGAAAGTGAAATGTATTTTCCTGTAATCCTATAAAGAACCTCTACCTTCTGGGAGACTATGTGTCTGATAGGTTATTGTTTTATGTTTCTGTACTTTGGAATGTACATCTATGAGTCTTTTGTGTTTCAAGCATTTTCTCTAGTGGGAGAAATAGACCGCTGCCTCTGCCTCATACCCGTACTGCACATCGAGTACCTTTTGGAGGGCTCCCTGTTTCACATGTTTCAGAGATATCTTCTACATCAACTCTACTTGAGCTATGTTTTAAAATGTTTCCATGAATTTCTGCTCCAATCATTACATAATTATCCAGACAGATGAGAAAAAGGAAGACTCTTTTGTACATGGTCTGGTTCCCCCCCCCCCCACTCCACCCCCCCGGATTAAATTCAGACTATGTGAGACCAGAGCTAGAGAACATTTGAGGAGGGTGGACCCCCACATAACATTCTTCTGGTGATGTATGGTTGTGAACCATGTAATTACAGAGTCTCTGAAGAATCAAAATGGACAATCGCCCGAAGGGCATTGGAGAGGTGTATGGTGGGTACAAACAGGTTGTAATATTAGAAGTGAGGATTTGCACAGGTGAAGCCATGTAAAAGATGCTTTCCAATGATAAGAAAAATGATGGGCCAGTCAGCTAGCTAACTGACTGATGGCCAGCTCATGTGTTCTATTAATATCTATTTAATTCCAAAAAACCTCTAGAAAGGTCCCCTAGCATGTTATAGTTTGTGGGAGAACATGGATAAGAGACATATACTACATTTTGGCCTGTTTGGTTTGCAATTTGGATCACTGGAGGGGGGGGATATATACTTCAATGATTTCTAACCTAAGATTTCTTTTGTGCTTTAAGATTTGCAAAATGCTTTACAAATATTATCTCATTTGATCCTCACAACAACGCTGGGAAGCAGATGCTATTATTATGCCCATATTACAGATGAGGAAACTGAGGCACACATAGATTAAGAGACTAGCCCAGGGTCACATGGTTAGCAAGAATCTGAGACTGAATTTGTACTCATATCTTCCAGATTTTAAGACCTGTGCCCTATACACTTTACCACCTAGGTATGTTTCAAGAAAGCATATCATTACCAGAGAAGAAGAGATATTTTGAAGTGAATTCAACTTGAAATGTATCTGGCATGTAGTCTCGCTTTAACCTTTTACCCTATTTCCAGTGACCAAATTCAATCTTTGTGATGAAGACCTATGAATTGTCCCTATGACTCCCTGCCTGCCTAACCCCCCACTAAAGTTGTCTGCTATTCAATTTCTTTCCCCTTGGGTACCAGTTAACCTGCTGGAATATCAACTGGTTGCTCTTCCCTGATGCTAAATTCCTGCCTGATTTTCCTTGTATTACTTGCTACTGAAGACTGCCCTGACAAATGTGGAAAGACTAATGAGAAAAGAATTGACCCAGGAAAAAGAGAGTCCTGGAGGACACATCATGAAACAACTGGTGAGGGTATTGAAGATGTTACACCCAAAGAAGAGAAGACTTAGGGGGAGAGATGATCACTATCTTCAAGTAGATGTAGAATTATCATATGGAAGAGAAATTAGACTTGACCATAAAGCCAGAAACAGATGGGAAAGGAACAGTAGAAATGTGCAGAAAACTTATTTTTCGTTTCTTTCTACTGAAATATGTGTTACAAAGGATAGCTTAGTAGGGAAAGGTATAGAGAAGATGGTGGTATACGTTTATAAGCTAAGGAGGTTCCCAATAATTGGAGAATAGATGACCAAATTATGGCAAATGAATATAATGAAATACTACTATGCCATAAGAAATGACAAAAGAGATACTTTCAGAGAAACTGGGGAAAACTTGAATGAAATTGAGACAGGGAGAAGTGGTCACTATTAGAACAATTTCTACATTGAAAAATGAACAAATTTGAAAAATTTAGGAACTCTCATTAATTCAATAACCAACCATGATTCCAGAGAACTGGTTATAAAGAATGTGACCTACCTCCAAAGATAATGGATTAAATATCCAGAATAACACACATTTTTGGTTATGGACTCATTGAATCTGGAAAATGAGGAAGAGAGAAAGGGTTTTTGATTTTTTTTTTTCATCATTTTTTAAAATTACCTTGAAGTTGGAAATCTAAGGGGCTTCACATATCAACAGAAAACAGAAAGCTTAGGAGAAGGGCAGGTTTAGAAGAAAATATAATGAACTCCATTTTGGAATTTTGATTTTGAGATGCCTATGGGACAATTGAGAGAAGATAAAGTAGACTAGGACAAAAACCTCAAGAGGATGCCCAGCAATAGAGTATTGGAGATAGATTATAAACCAGCATAGAAGACTGACAGTGTTTAGGTAGTTAGGACAGTGAGGAGAAGATGATGTCACAAAAGTCAATGGAGGGAGAGTATCCAGGAGAAGGTATGCAACAGTGCCCCCCAAAAAAATTGAAGGAAAAAAAGTTTAATAGGATGAAGACTGAGAATTGGATTTGCCAATTAAAAGACTTTTGATCTTCCAAAGGGAAGTTTTATTTGTGTGGTGGGATTGAAAGCCTTGCTGCAAAGAGTTAAAAAATGAATGGGAGGTGCAGAAATGAAAGAAGGAAAGAATTCTGAGACTCTAATTCTGTGAAGTTTTAGGAACTTCTCATTTTTAGTAATAAAAAAGTTGATCTAGATTGCAGTGAGGAGACACAGGAAGAAAGATTCAAAATGTAATTGTTATTGCATAGTTTAAATAAAAGACAACCTGGACTAATTGGAAGGAAGCTGGCTTCAAAGCCAGAAAGATCTGCATGACCCTGGGGAAGTCATTTAATCTCTCATTCTTCTAGGTAACTCTTTAAGATTCTCTGTTTCAGAGAAGGTGCCAATCTGCTTTGGCAGAGGGAGTTTCCTCTTCCAAGAAATTCTTTATGTCAATGAAATTACAGATTTGGTCCTTATCTAGTCCCTATTCTACATAAAAATGAAAAAAAAAAAGACACACAGAGAGACACAGAGACACAGGAGTCTAATGACTCCTGAAAACTCTGAAAAGCAAAGTCAACCAAATCTGTTCCCTAATTCAGAAATCCTGAACATCTGCTTTTAGGCACATTGAATTTATTTCTAATAATGCATATTGATGCATAGCTCTCCTCAACTTGGTTGTTTAATGCTTCTTTGTCCTTTTGAATGCCAGGATGAGGTGGGGAAAGGAGGTTTAGCACTTCTTATTTATTCTTAATTATGAAGCCCAGTGGTTATGTTTTGTTTTGTTTTGTTTCCCTAGAACCAGATGTATTACCTAAGCTGCCCTACTTGACAATTTAACAATTCACTTGTCAATTAGTGACTTTCTAAATGAATTAGGACATAAGAAAAATAAAAGGCAAATGTCATAACATTTCAGTCTTATGTTGTTTTCTGGTTACTTATGTTCCCACTTTGCCTCTGAATATTTTAAAATTCAATATTCCTTATTAAATTTATTGTTGTACAAGGTAGGAAAGTCAAGTGATAGTCTCTCTTGAATTGTCTATTCCACCTCCTAGCACCATGGCAGAATTGACTTTATTATTCCTAATTTACCTCTGTTGGATGGATGTCAAGTGTTACCCTGAGTAGCATCAGCAAAGGTGATTTCCCGATTTCCCCTGACAATTTACACCATTGCTAAATTTTTCTCAGAGTCATACAATTTTCCTTATACTTAACCAAAAAATTTCCCCAATGCAGTTTAAGTGAGCCATTACTTCCTGCTCTTCTCTTATTGAGTAATGAAAATTGGTCCCTGTTCTCTTTGTTACATCCCTTAACATATTCGTAAGAAGTTATCACATCTTCCCTTAGCCTTCTTTTCTCTAGCCTTAAAATTCCCAGTTCTTCTAACCTTTTGTCTTATGTCTCACTATTCCCACCTTTGTCATTTTTGTAGTTTCCCTCTGAACTCACGTTAATTTATCTTTTTTTTTTTTTAAAGAAAATGTCATAGCATGCTGAAATTTCAGTACCTACCCAACTACTACTAGAAAGACAAAATGGCGGGCAGCATTATGTGTACTGTGACTGATTTCAGTATAACCAAACAAATAAGTTCTACTTGTTGAGGCCCAGAGGGAAGCAGGATCACTATCAAATGCATACACTTGTACCCAGGAGAATGTTCCTCATTTGCAGTGCTCCTAAATCAAGGAAAACACAGGCCTGGTTTCCAAAAAATCTACCAACCTGAGAGGTTCATATTATTTTGTGATTGTTGGGGTCCTCTATTCTGACTTCATATATTATAAAATCCAATATTTTCTGTTACATAAACTGTAGGAAGGAATAATAATACAGAAGCTAGCATTTATATGTTACTTTAAGGTTTGTGAAGCACTTTATAACTGTTATCTCATTTGGTACTTACAACCACCCTATAAAACAGGTACTATTATCATTCACATTTTGAAGATTTGAGGCAGATAGAGGTTGAATGACTTCCCCAGGGTCACAAAGACAGAGGGGGATTTGAAATAAGGTCTTTCTGACTCCAAGACTGGTGCTCTAACCACCACACTATCTACTTGCCTTCAGAATATCAGATAGAGGGCTAGCCTTGGAATCAAGAAGGCCTAAGTTCAAATTTTTCCCTAATCCACACTTTAAACAAAGCTAGACATTTACCTCAGCGACCTAGGCATCTATTTAAGAATCTGTCTATAAGTTACAGTTTCAAATCCTCACAGGTGGAAGAAAGTCACTCATCAGAGCTCTTCATACTGATAAAATCATAAATCTCCCCCCTCTAAAAAAAAGACTAGATTTTTTAGCATATTGAGACACATATTTATTCTTTTTGGTACTCAGTACAGTGTTTTCCACATAGCAGAAACACAATACATCCTTATTGAATCAAATTATACTTCAAGGATCCATAATTCCATTGTTTTGGAAACTCCTTCCAAAGACTCATGTCTACAACTTAATGGATAGCCTTTGTGAGTTATTGTAGGAAAAAAATCCATCTACTGGTAGCAGAACTACTGTAGGGAACTCAATAGACCTTAATTAAGCTAGTCCTCAGACAATTAAAAAAAGACATAATTTGTCACTAAGTGCATACTTGAAACCCCTCCATCTTTGCATAACTTTCAAGAATCTATATCACCGGGGCAGCTAGGTGGTGCAGTGAATAGAGCACCAGCCCTGAAGTCAAGAGAACCTGAGTTCAAATCCGGCCTCACACCAAACAATTTACACTTACTAGCTGTGTGACCCTGGGCAAGTCACTTAACCTGAATTGCCTAAAAAAAAAAAGCAAACAAACAAACAAGAAAAAAAAGAATTAATTGCCTTGAATGAAAGTATCTGTCTTTATGAATTCCCATTTGGAAACACTCCACAACTCAAATGTGAGTCCTCGAGACAAAGCTATCTTTGATTAGGGATATCCTGTGGGTTCACATCTTCTCAAACCACAAGCCCCCAGCAATGTTTTTATCTTTACTAGTTGCCTGAGGATCCATTTAGTTCAAAGCAAATGAGTAAATGAACTAATGAGCCCTTACTATATGCAAAGCACTGTTCTAAACACTGGAGATATTGATAGAAAAGCAAAACAATTCCTGCTTTCAAGGAGCTCACATTCTAATAGAGAAGGATAGCACATACAGGAGATTTCAGCTACAAGCCAAATGGAAAGTCTCCATGGCCCTTAAGATGCAGCCACAAAGTAGATAGTAGAGCATCTGCTTGCCATTTCCACTGGGGGTGAGGGAACATATCCATCTTTGGTGTTGAACCATTTGGACTCTGGCAGTGAGACCTTTCTTTTCAAGGTCTTCAGTATCTACAGCCGTTAAGAGGATTAGAGCTGAAGCACCTACAGAAACAATTGCTGGTCACATCTCTACAAAGGGTGATTCACTGAATGATGGGTACAGGGGTTGGGCTGGAGGCCAGTGGTCTAGAGAGGTTCCATTATTCCTGAGGCTCTTGGTTGTGGGTCTGGGTCCTAGACTATCTCCATCAGAGTGGGAGGTGGTTGGTGGTGGTTTGACCAGCCTCCTTATGTCTCTCCTTCAGGGTCCCTTGATGGCTCATCTAATCTGCCTTGCTTGCCCTGTGGGTGTTATTAGATCAGCAGTTGATGGGGATGGCAGACCCCTTCTCCACAGGAGTTACTCCTCTGAATGACTAGACAATCAATGAAATGGCATTATAAGAAATAGCAAGAAAACCTCTCCTTCATAAACTAGGGCTACACTTTCTCACAAATCTCACAACTACCTGTGTGACCTTGGGCAAGTGACCTGTCCTTCTTGGGCCTTAGTTACCTTATCTCCAAAAATAAAAGGTTTGTACTGAGGTCTCTTTGATCTCTAAACCTAGATGCACATACCACAATGTGTGCATTTAGAGCATTGGCATCAACAATGAAGTGGCATTATGGTGGGTCAGTATACTAGTGAAACTAGAGATTTCCAAATATAGTTATTCAGAAAGATACTATTTATGGTTATTATGAAAGACATAGGTGTATGGGGTGTTCAGAGAGGACTGGCATCTCTGATGTGAAGGCTTGCTAAGCCCTTTTCATGGCTGCTCATCCACCTTTGATGTCCACCTTTCACCCAACTCCGGCTCCAAGATATAGGATGCACAACAGCGACATCTCAGTAAACTGTCTCAGCAGACGGGCTAAATCAGATGAGGGTAAACAACAGGCCTCAAACCCATTGGTGAGTTAGGGTAGAGCTTCTTAAACTGTTTTCTACTCATGACCCCTTTTCACACAGCAATCATTGCCACTGTGTGGCATAAGAGCATTTGCAGTGCAAAGCGGGTGTGCTTTCTGTTCAGAACCAAAGCTATAGTAGAGTTGCATGATGCAACACAGACAAGTGCTACAAGAAATAACCTCAGATTCATTACTCATTGGGTTTTTAATTAAATTTTGGTCATTGTGCATTCAAAACCTTTTTCTGTTGTCAAATTTTTCACAACCCCATATGGGGTCATAACACACAGTTAAGAGTGCTGAGTTAAGGGAATGTCTACACCAAGCATGTGAAAGCTTTCCCTGGCATAATGTCTGGATGAGAATAATTTGTTCCAATTGCCATGAAGGCAGCTGAAGCAGGTGCTGTGGAGCACTTAGAACTTGATCAAGCATGGAAGATGCCAAGGTCATCCCAGGCCATCAGGAGTCAGCATGATTTTTGTCTTGCCATTGACTTCAATGACTATGAAAGAGAGAGTAAGGCTGATGACTTTGTACAATTCTGTCCCACTTAAATCCAATTCATGTGCAAGTCAGTACATCACCCATGATATCATTGCTTCTCTTCAAAAATGAAGGATGAACAGCAACAATATTATGAAAGATATGGTACCATTTGAATTAGCTTTGCCACAAAGTGAATTGATGTGGAACCCAGCAGTGGGCCCTTTTAGCAAGGAGGATTTAAGACAGTTTTAGGGTTTGTCAGGTGCTCCTAGGGTTCCAAGGAAGTTCTAATTTCTTTGGTAGCTGCTTATAAAAACCTTGCCTGAAGCTTTAACCTTCTGAGTCTGCTTTGGATTGTTTTGACCTGGGGGTTGTTCAATATGTTTTTATTAGAAGAACTGTTTGTTTGGACCTTAAGGCTCTGAATGATCCATTGCACAAGACATGGGGACAAAGACAACATGTGTAACCCCAGCACGTGTGTGGGTGGGTAGTGACTCATGCCTATGGCACCAAAAGGTTGCTGATGTCTTCTGGTAATGTCACTTTATCGGGTTTTGGGGGGTCCACTTCTGCCAGGCTCATAGCCCCCACTGGACACACAGTCTCCAATGGCCAAAGCTATTTTATCCTCTGGTCCTTATTTCCTGCTAAGATCCCAAGACTGCTAGTTGATGCTAGCCCTGTAATTACTGCTTTTCACTGCCAGATGCAGATCCACTAGGTGTATAGTTGGGTGACTTATTTCTCCTTCCACTATCTGGTGGTTTCAGCTGGATTTCTTAGTTAGAGAACCACGTTTTTCCATAAGAAAATTGGGTAATATTCTTTTCAGTTTAAAGTGAAAATGTTTTCTCTTCTGTTCTAATCCTTTTAAAATGTAGAAGTTCTTAGCACACTCAACCATCCAATTAGAAGACTGGATGAATTAGAAAATCTTTTTTAGAAAAAAAATCTTTCCAGCTTTTCTTTCCTTAAGGAGAAGCCCCACTATTTCTTTCAGAGCTTTGGCTAGAATAAGCTTTCCTCTCCAGAAGGAGATAATTTTTCTCAGACATCAAGCTCTTTAGAACATAGAGTGGGACTACTCCTACTTAGATAGTGCCCTAAGACCTAATTCCACTTTTTAAATTGCATTTTCTAGTCACAAGGCTTTGTCCCTCATTAGAATCCCCCTTGTAGCTTTGTTATTGTTTAGTCATTTTTTTGGTTGTTTGACTCTTTGAGTCTACATTTGGGGTTTTGTTAGCAAAGATACTGGAGTGGTTTGCCATTACCTTCTCCAGTTCATTTTAAAAATGAGGAAAATGAGGCAAACAGGGTTAAGGCACTTGCCTAGGATCTGTTTGAGACCAAATTTGAACTCAGGCCCTTCTGACTCCAGGCCTAGTATTCCAACCACTGTGCCACCTAGCTGCCCCAAATATATTAGTTGACTTCAACTATATATTAGTTAGAGCAGCTGGCTGGCACAGTAGGGTGTTAGGCCTGAAGTCAGGAATACTTATCTTTGTTAGTTCAAATCCAACCACAGACACTTATATGATTCTGGGCAAGTCACTTAACCTTGTTGGCCCTGATTTCCTCATCTATAAAATGAGCTAGAGAAGGAAATGGCAAACCATTCCATTATCTTTGCCAAGAAAACCCCAAATGAGGTCATGAAGAGTTGGACACAACTAAAAATTAACTGAATAACAACTAGAAACAGATCAATTGATTCCAAAGACTAGGAGCTGCCATCATAATTTTGGACAAAGTTCATTTCACATTAGATATTATTAGAAGAGATAAGAATGGCAACTACATGAGCAAATAGTTTACCAATACTAAATATAAACGCACTCAATAGAATAATAACAATTTTATTTTTTAATCAATTTATTAATTGCTAATAATTTATTAAATGCTTACTAGGTATCAGGCACTGTTCTAGGCACTAGAGATACAAATAGAAAGAATAGAAAGAAAATAAACTTTTTTTGAGTTAAAAATACCTATAAAATGTCATCCTAGCATGGTGTCAGAGATAGAGAATTGACCTCAATGTCAGGAAGTAGGTTCAAGTTTGTTCTTTTTTTCCCATCTCTGTCACTTACTTCAAATCGCTTCACCCATTCAGTGCTCTAGGCAGTTCTCTAAAATTGTAATTTGCAGAGCAGATAATAAGCTCCATTGATGGAGTTTCCTTCACTCTTTTTGTTATTTGATATAGGAGTTCCTTATCCCAATGAAATCACAGATACATTCTTTAAAAAAAATCACTGACCTACTCCCTGCTGTGTATCCATTTCTGTGCTACCATAAAAAAGTCATGTTCAAAATATTTTGGTTCAAAAAGGACCTTTTATTTTATTTTTTTTTTAGTGACCTCTTTGACATGGCCATAGTAGAGTTGCGAGATCAAAGGTTTGCCAGTTGGATCACTTTTCTGCCATTGTTACAAACTGTTTTCTAGAATGGCTGAGAGTTTTCTTTCCATAGTACTCATTATACAGGGACAGAGAAAATATTTGAAATCTTCTCAGGAAAGGTGGAATTATCTATCACATCAGTAAATGGAGGCTGTTTCTCAATCATTGTATTTGCTTCCCCATCTGTGTGCCACACCCTGATCAATGTTGGCAGCCTCTTTGTATAACTGCTTGGTTTCCAATTCACTTTAGGACCCATGATGATTCATGGCAGCTAATTAACCAGCTGTTCTCCCTTTTGCTATGCTCAGGAGTGCATGATAAAGCTCTTACACATGAGAGCTTGTCTAAAGCAGAGAAAGGAATGAGAAATCTTCCATGCTTTTTTTTTTCCTCCTAATTTGCTAGGAATGCCTCAGAGGAAAATCTCAGGGCTTGGCTTTTAGAATGGGCTACCAATTGTTTCTAGTACTGCAAAACTCCTGCTTCAAAATTCAAAGGGACATTTCTAAAAATATTATATTTCGGACCTGGTGGGAAAGTCTGGTGAGCAAATTACTTTCAGTTGAACAAAGTTCTGATTTTCAAAGAAAAGACTAGGGTGGGACCTTCAAACCATACAAGTAGGTAGAGTTGGCTTCTGTTATTGGAAAAAATTGAGAACACATTCAAGGGATATTTTATGAACCTAAGAACCCACCTGGTTTCATCAAGAACAGGTAATGGCAGACTAACTTCATTTTCTCATTTTTGTAAACATATTGCCCTAGTAATTGAGGGAAATATAAATGACAAAACATGTCTTGATTTCAACAAGGTGCTTGGCAAGGTTTTACATGTTATCCTTGTGGACAAGAGAAGTTGGTAAGGTCATACAGTTAGGCAGACTAATAACAAATAAATGACTGGACCCAAAGAATAGCCAATAATGGGTCAGTTAGAACTTACATAAGAGGTCTCTGTTGGAGAATTCTTGGGATCTGAGCTTGTCACTTGGCTTTCTCAAAAATTCCAATAATTCCTTAGGTAAAGGAATAGATGGGAAGCTTATGAAATTAACAGGTCACAGGGAGCTAGGATGGATAATTAACATAATGGATAAGAGAACTGGTGTCTAGAAAGATCTCATCCTGATAGAATCTCAATAACACTAAGAGGAAACTTAATAGGAATAAATGTAAAATCTGAATCTGTGTTTAAAAAATCAACGTCAAAAATAAGGTGGGGATGATATGGATAGACAAAGAATCTGAAGGTTTTGGTGGTATGAAAGCTCAATACAAGCAGTTAAGATTGCAAAATGTCAACCAAGAAAGCTAATGTAGCTTATAGAGTGTCAAGAATGAGGGAGGCGATAATCTCATTGTACTCAGCCCTGGGCAGATTACATCTCGAGCACTGTGTTCTATGCTGGGCACAACATGTTAGTACAACATTTAGGAAGTAATGCTGAGCCCACGGCACTGGAACACACCACTTGAGGGTACATCTGCTCTGGACCTATGCATGAGATCTAGACTGGGTTCCAAACTACAGGGAATGTGTCCTCCTTATAAAAAATATTTGTGTTCTTTTTCTTATACTTTCTTGGTCATTGTGTTCCAACCATGGTACTTCCAGGGAAGATTTACTTAAAATTTAAGTTTCAGGTCACGTCCAGGGCCTCCTCAAAAAGGAGAGTAGAGAGGTATTGAATACAATGTGAATCAGGTATAGGAAAAATATTTACTGCTTTCACAAAAAAGAAATGCTAGTCACAAAATATTCACAAGTACATACACACACACACACACACACACACACACAAGTGAAAGATCTAAAACAGAACTGGTAACTTATTTCTAACTACTGCTACATATACTCTTCCAGGACTTTGAGACTTAAACGTCATCAGAGTATGAAGCAGTTGGCATAACTGACGAATAAGCATTGCTGCATTTCACTTTGGCGTAATACTATGTCCTCAAAGTTCCATATCTACTCACCTTCCAGGTAAATGCCTAGGCTTCTCCTCTTGTTGGTGGTCATTTTCTCCAATGTAGAAACTCCCCATGCCTCCACTGCAGTCAGCTATAATCCAGGGATTCAAATCCTCTGAAACTTTCAAATTCATAAGGTAACTTCTAAACCTGGACATGCCATTCTGAAGGTCAATATTCAATTAATTAACTCAGAAAAGAACAAAAAGGAGTCAACTAGAACTCTGAAATCTAGTCTCAGGCTTAACTAGGCTGCTTCAGGAAAGAGGTTAGGGTGGGAAACCTTTCTTCCCAATCCAATATCCAATGAGAGCTCCCAGAATAACATATTATCACCATTAGAGTCAAAAGAAGAGAAAACCAAAGGTAGTCACTTCCTTTTTCAAGGTCCACTGATCCATTAGCTCTTCCTCATCAAAAGACATTATAAACATTGACACATGCTCAGTTGTAAACAGGCAAAGAAGCTCTATGCATTTTCTATGTAACCCTCAATCATATTAAGGTGTACAATGAAAAGTTAAAGATTGTTCTATTATAGGGTTACTGGGATGGTAAGAGGCTTGGAGACCATTCCATGTGAGCAATAAGTGGACGAATTGGGATGGTTTAACCTGAAGAAAAGAAGTCTGGAATGACGGGAGGAGTGAAGGTAATCTTCATGAAGTCAAATCAACAAGCATTTATTAAGCTCTTACTGTCCAGTTCTATACCAAGCTCTGGGCACTTTTTCATGTTTAAGAAGAATACTCATACAAAAAAGAGATTAGACTAGCTCTGTTCAACCCCAGAAAGAAGAATTAGCATTAATAGGTTGAAGTTGCCAAGAGGAAGAAATATGCTCCATGGAAGGAAAAAAAAATTCTTAACAGGCAGAGCTGTTGAAATGTGGTATCTTCTTCAGGAAGTAATAGGTTCCCCTTCACTGGAGTTCCTTAAGCAGGGGTTGGTTGACCACTTACAGCAGATGTTTTAGAGAAGTAGTCCTCAAACTTTTTGGTCTCAGAACCCCCTTATACTATTTAAAGTAATCAAAATATCTCCTCCCCCAAGAGTTTGTGTTCATGTGGATTATATCTATTAATATCGTCACCTTAGCAATTAAAGTTATTATTGTTCAGTTGTTTCAGTCATGTCCAACTCTTCATGACCCCTACTTGGGGTTTTCTTAGCAAAGATACTGGAATGATTTGCCATGTCCTTCTCCAGCTCAGTTTGCGCATGAGGAAACTGAGGCAAACAGCATTAAATAACTTGTCTATGGTTACACAACTGGTAAATGGCTGATGCCAAATTTGAACTCGGGTCTTCCTTAATCCAGGCCCCGCATAATATCCACTGTACCACCTCTGCTTTATAGGAATTAAAATATCTTGCTATTATTAAGAAAATAGTTTTGATTTTGTGGACCCCCTGAAAGGGTCTCAGGGACCCTCAGGGGTTCTTGGGAACTTTTATTTTAAAGAGAATTTCTATTCAGGTTCAAATTAGACTGGATGACCTTTGAGGTCTCTTCCAGTCATGAGATTCTGTAATTCTTTGAGTTTATCCTGAAAGCTCTAAGAAAAAGAGTGAGGATAGCTTGATAACCCTAAATCCCCACAGAAAAATAAATACAAGGGCAGAAAAGGTAATATCCTCTCAAATCACCTCTTTAATCCTTCTTAATAATCAACAGAAAGAAAATCGGCTGGTTAAATACCATTTCTAAAGTATTAAAAATTTTGCTTGTTTTAACTGCAATGAATTTGTTGGATCCAGGAGATCCAACTTAGAACTGGAGAATAAAATTTGGAAGTGATGTTAGAGTTCTGATGCTTACATGAAGCAGGAATTCCCCTTCTATGATATCTGTGACAAACATTCTCCCTCATCGATATAAACACCTCTAGTGACAAGGAGCTTGATACCTTTCAAGACTACCTTTCACTCCATTTTGCAGATATCCATTATACATATGGAGGTGTCTGGGACAGACCATTTTACCTTTACTCCTTGATTTTCCCCATTTCCCTTCCCCCCCACATCTTAGGAGTTTTTACTCCCAGGATTTTATTCCCAATGTCCCTCAGAATACACATTCTAATTCAGGTCCTGTGTTTGACCTGTCATGACCCCATTGACCCAAGTAAATAACCTAATGAGGGCTAACCACAACATCTGTAGTCCCTGCCACTGGGGAGTCTGAGGGTGGTCGATGACTTGAGTTTGGGAGTCCTGAACTACAGTAGGACTAGAAACTATTAGGTATCTGCACGGTCTGAAACCAATATGGTGAGTCCCCAGGAGCAAGAGGGGGTTACTAAGTCTGCCTAAGGTGAGAAGAAATAACTTATGTCAGAAAAAATGGAGATTAAAGCTTCCATGTTTAGTGGGAGAGAGATCAAGCACCTGAGTGACCATTACACTTTCACTTTAAGCTAAATGGAAAGACCTAGATTCAAAAAGAAAAAAAAATAAAACCATGAATGAGAGGGCAACAAACAGTTGTGTTGAGGTTGATTGTTAAAGGTTATTTTCAGGGCTTATTTTTTTCCAAACTACCCTTCCACCATACACTGATCATGACATTGAGTGTGGTATCACTTTCTGGAAAGGTAGGTCAGCAGAGGGCCACCAAACTGGAAAGGTTTACCATTAGGGCCTGGTGACTAAATAAAGACAATTCTGTTCCCTAAACACCAACCTAAACACAGTCACAAAAGCTGTCTACCAGGTTGGCCATGGGATGGTCATTTTTTCAACTGCAGCAACCCTGAAAATATAAGATGTAGAGAAGAAGAAAAAGATGATAGCAGTGCAGAGAGTTTAGACCTGGAATAAGGAAGGCCCAAGTTCCCAAACCTGCCTCAGATATTTGCTAGCATGCCCCTGGGCAAGTTGCTTCATCTATGACTCAGTTTCCTGGTCTGTAAAATGGTGATGATAATAGCTCTTCTGCCACAGGTTGTTCTAGGGTATTTTGTAAACTTTCAAGTGCTATATGAATATAAATGCTAGCTATTATTATTTTAAATTATTTTTTTCCATTAGCAAGCATTTTTTTTCTTCCACTGGGGAAAGAAAAAGAAAAACAAAATGCTTATAACAAATATCTGGCTATTATTAAGTTCTGACCTGTATCCATGGAACTAAAACCCAAAGCAAAATAATCCCTGGTCTTTGAAGGAGAGCTATTTCTGTCTGACTTACTACTCTGTATCCTTTCCTCTAGGTCATGAGTAATTGGTCCTCTGTTCTGTCCTCTGCAAAGAGAGAGACAGATGAGAGAAAGAGAGAGAGAGAGAGAAAGACAGAGAGACAGACAGACAGACAGACAGACAGACAGACAGAGAGGCAGAGACAGAGAGACAGACAGAAAGAGAAAGAGAGACAGAGAGAGACAGAGACAGAGAGAGAGAGAGACAGAAAGAGAGAGACACACAGAGAGAGACAGAGACAGAGAAAAAGAGAAAGACAGAGACAGAAAGACATACAGAAAAAGAGAGTCACACAGAGAGACAGAGACAGAGAGGCAGAAAGACAGAGAGAGACAGAAAGACAGAGAGAGAGAGAGAGAAACAGGGACAGAGACAGAGAAAAAGAGAGAGACAGAGAAAAAGAGAGAGAGAGAAACAGACAGAGCCAGGCACTGTCTAATATGGAGAATTGTGTAAGACATTGAATCCACTAAACCATTTATTCCCCAAAAATATTATACCAATTGGCATGCTTTTGTTTCAAGAACACTGGGATTTGGTGCCAGTTTGAGTAAATCACCCCTCTCACAGAACTATTGTGAGGAGCAAATTAAATAACACACATAAAGTATTTTGTAAACTTTAAAGCATTGTATAAATGTTATTAATAATAATAATAATGGCAACTAGACTCCTTAGAAAATAGAAACTAGACCTGGAGTAAGGAAATCTTTGTTCAAATCCATACTCAGACACTTGCAAGCTATGTGACCCTAGGCAAGTCATTAGCAAGTCTGCCTGCCTATCATCAATAAAATGGGATTACTGATAGCATCGAGCTCCCATAGTTGTTGCCAGGATAAAACGAGATAATATCTATAAAGCGTTTTGCAAACCTTAAAGCATCATCATCATTATCATCACCATCATCATCATCCTTTGACTTCTCTGAGCCTCAGTTTCCCCCATTTTAAATGAAAGGATTGGACTAGGTGATCTCAAAATTCCCTCCCAGCCCTAAATCTAAGCTCTACATACAAAATCTGCCTTCTGATACCTTTCATGTATTGGTGCTGGTTCTGTCCTCTGGTTCCATTGGTCAGAATTAGACCAATCCCTTTTCCACAAAATAACTTCCAATAATGGAGAAAAGCCTCCATCCTTCTGCTAATACTTCTCTTCTCTGAGCTAAGCATCTCGATGGCCTTCAAGTCATGCTCACGTGACATTGTTTGGAGCCCTCTCACCATTGTCCTTCTCTAAGTGTGCTCCAGATTGTTAACATCCCTCCTAAAGTGGGGCATCAGAAACAAAACACAATATTCCAGATGTTGTCTGACCAGAGCCCACTTGTTCTGGACAACATGTTTCCTCCAATGCAGTCTAATTAGAATTTTGGCCTGATATATCATGCTCATGCTATTCTTACAAGACACTCAAATCCCCATTATTTTTCACATCAGCTTCTCCCTAGGCACAACTCCCCATCCAGGACTAGTGTAGTTGATTAAAAACATAAAAACCTAAATTCAGGATGTCACATTTATTCCATTAAAACTTATTTCATTTGACTGAGGCTGTTGTTACTACCTGTATTTTTTTTTTCTATTCCAATTCTGTCATGCAGCCTCATGTCCTTCACAGCCTCATGCCCTCTGACAATTTGACAACAATCCCATCAGTATCTTTATATAAGTCACTGACAAAAAACATTGAACCCACCAAGGCTAAGGACAGAGTTCCCTAGCATGCTGCTGTCTGCAGGCTGACCCGTAGAGTCAGAGGTAAGGGCCAAGGTGGCATTGACAAGGCATGGGGGCAAATCATCATATATGACTTCAATATGATTATTACTGTAAACAGAAATTATTTCTACCATCTTTCCTCAGTACCCTGGATAGTCAGTTACTAGCAATAAGAATAATAATTGGTTACTTTTATGCAAGAGGTTTTTTTTTTCATTTTATAGTGAGGCTAGTTCAAATCCTGCCTCTGATATATATTAACTGTGTGACCCAGGGTAATTCATTTAATTTCTTCAAGGCCCCAGCAACTCTTCTATGACTTTTGTTGTTATTCAACCATTTATATCATGTCTGATTCTTCATGACGCCATTTGGTGTTTTCTTGGCAAAGATTCTGTAACAGTCTGATGTTTCCTTCTCCAGTTCATTTTATAGATGAGGAAATTGAGGCAAACAAAATTAAGTGACATGCTCAGGGTTACAGAGTTAGGAAGTGTCTGAGACTGGATTTGAACCAAGAAAGAGGAGTCTTCCTGACTCCAGGCCTGGTATTTTACCCAGTACTCCACCTAGCTTCCCTAGTGGTCCTATTACCTAGAGCAAATAATGTGACATCACTAGATTTCACTCTTCTCATCTGTAAAATGGACCCAATTATGTACAACTCACCTCACAGGAGACCTGAGTTTGAGTTCTTGGTCTATGACTTACAAGCTGTGTGGGCTTAGTCAACCCTCTTAAACTCTCTGTACCACAAATGTAAAAAAAAATAAATAAAATGGGGGGTGGTGGTGGTAGATAGCAGATAACACTACCCTATCTACTTAATCCAGCTTTTTAAAGGAAAGTGATTAGTCAGTTTCAAATCCTCGCATAAATCCCCTAGTAGGTCATTATTACTAATGTCTACTGGGGGAGATGGAAACACTGTCTAGAGCTATGAGTCATACGGAAGAGGATATTCCACATACTCAAGATTGGAAAAAGGCTATGCTTATAAAAAGGATTGGAGGTATACACTTTAAAAACAGTATTGACAGAAAGGCCCCATATACAGAACTTGTGGCACTCTACAGGAACAGGCAGGGAAGATGTATTGGTGAGAGTATCTTATCTCCTGTATTGAGATGGCATATAAAATAGCTGGGCAACCTAAGTGACATTTCAAACTTTAACAATACATTGTCAAAAGAATTGTCTTGGTCCAATTTATTTTGCATTTTTCTAAAAAGAAGATGGACTTATTTCTAGCTAAGGGAGTGAAATATTAGACCTCAAAACTTTACATGCAATGCAAGCATACAATGACATTGCCTTAAAACCTACTCTCGACTTCCTAATAATATCGACTTAATAAAAAGGGCTAGACTACTAGAAATCTAATTGCAGAAAGTCAGTATTAATAATTAGAAACAAATAGCTAATTAGAAAGTCATTGATAAAATGGAATATAATATTGTAAGTCCTGTTCATTTTCTCCAATCCCTTTTGTTTTGTATTTAATTGCTAGATGACTCAATTTCTAGGCAATAGTATAAAATATTGTTAATAAGAACCAAAAGCCACATTAGAATATAGTTTTGCATTAATATTGTACTGATTCCCAACAATGAATTCTTATTGATGTTGGATTGATTCCAGTAGCTAGGATGCAGGAAATGTACATGGGAAAAAACCAATTATATTATTCAAAAACTAGATAGCTAACAAAAAGCCATGTAGATAAGTGTGAAAGAATACATTGACAAAAGAACCACTATATTTGTTCAATTTATTTTGTATTGTTCTAAATAGCTAGATAGTTCTATTTTTAGCCAAAGAAGTGAAATGTTAGGGCATAGAAAGAAAATCCTCAAACACAATACAATCATAAAATGGCATGTCACGAAATCACACTATTGCATTGGTAAAAAAAAAAAATGTCTAGACTATTAGAAACCCACTTTGAAGAAAAACGATATTATTATTTGTAACTTAACTAATGAAGAATACTTTACTTTGTTGGAATTTCTATACATTGTTTGAGAATTAGGAGACCTTGCGAAAGAAGAATCTCTCCCAGTTCCAATTAAACATTGGAGTATTAAAACATTGATATAGGGAGTTTCCCTGGAAGTCCTGTAGTGTGTGTGTGTGTGTGTGTGTGTGTGTCTGTGTGTGTGTGTTTGTGTAACAAAGCAAGTAGGGAAGAGTCAAGGATGGAAGAAAGGGAGGGAAAAATAGAGGACTATGATGAAACAGGAGATAAAGGAAGGAAAACTGAGCAGAAATGCAGCAAGAAAATTGGACAAATAGCTTATCCACTGTTTCGAAATATGAAATGTAGAATATGGCTGTTATACATACATACATACATATATACATAAAACTTTAAAAATCTATTTATTCTCATTCTAAATCATCATTTAAAGATACAGAAGAGTAGATAAAAATGTGTTGTCAATTTAATAAAATTGATTGCTCTACTCAACAATTTTATCAATACAGACCAATGATCTCAAAAGAGAACATTTTAAATGGTCTTATTAGGCTAAAATGATTTCCAAGTAGTCTTTAATGACTTATATAGTTAGTTTTAATTTATTTCCCAGAGGCATAGGATTTTGAATATTTTCTTTTCTTTTTAAATGGATTTTTATTAACACTTTTGTTTTTCCATAGGCAATAGTTGCTCTTGTATCCTTCCTTCTCCCAGAGAACCATCTTTTATGACATTTTTTTAAAAAAATAGGAAGAGGGTAAAAAAAATTTAGCAATACTTAACAATACATTGAAACAAAACTGACATATGCATTGTTCTAAAGTCATGGACTTCCCCACTCCCAAATCTGGAAAGAAGCAGGGAATGGTATCTTCTTATATCTCCTCTTTCTTGAAAAGGTCATAATACTTTTTTTACAGCTTTGTGATTGTTCTTTTTACTTTCATTGCTGTAATCTTTGTATATACTATCTTTCTCACTGTTTCCTTTACTTTGCATCAGTCTCTGTAAAACTTTCAATGCTTCTCTTCATTCATCACATTCCATTATATTCATGTGTCACAATTTGTTTAGCCATTCTCTAAATGATGGATGTCAACTTTATTTTCTAGTTTTTTTGCTAAAACAAAAGGCACTGCTAAAATATTTTGCCATCTATAGAACTTTCTTTTTGTTATTCACCTTCATCAGGGTATATACATTTTATATAGTTTGGTATATATTTTATTTTCTAATAGACTATCTTGGATAGTGTTTGTGAGTTAGTTGTTATTTTTTAAAATGAGGAAATTTCACCGTGGAGTTCATAATCCCATAGATTTAGAGTTAGCAGGGGCCTTAGATATCTAATAGAACCCCGTCATTTTATTTGTGAAGACACTGAGGTCCATAAAGTAAAGTGATCTGCCCTATAAGTAACAGCCCTGGGCTTTGAATTCACATCCTCTGACTCTGAATTCACCATTTTTTTCACTGCCCTATGAATTTTACCTATCAATTACAGCCATTAACTAATTCTCAATTCCAGGTGCCTGGATGATATCTATAACCACATGCCACAAGTTCTATTCTAATTCTCCTCATAGTTCTGTGGATTCTCTAACCCATTTCCTCACATTTCAACTTATAGAGGATCCTATGATTTCTACTTCACAATTATAGAGAAGGTCAAGCTTTACAAATATATTAGCATCAAAATGCCCAAATGTGGATTCTTGGTATTTACTTTCCTCATTTGTATTGAGAAGATGAGTGTTGAAAAGAGTGATGTGAGAGGTAACCTAGGGCACAGCTTCCCATCTGCCATCACCCCTGAAAATGAGCTAGAAAAGCACCCTAAAAAGGAGTAAATAAAATGATAAAATGAAGACAATCAAAAGAACTCACCACAAAATAAATCTCAGGTTTAAAAATAGCTGAATAACAACTAACCAGCCCATTGATCTTAATACTCCCCATACCCCCTAGCCAGGGGCACTCATTAAGGTCCTGAGTATCTTGTGACAACTTCACACAGGCTTTTGGAGTTGGAAGTGTTCCAGGGGCATCCCTAATACATGGTCAGGTTGAGGCCTGTGAACCAGGACAGACTTGAGGCTCAAGTGAAAGAAAATAGGGATATCTGTAAAAGATTATGGGGCCTAAGGGAGAAGACCTATGACAAGGGAGTTACTCAGGCATATTAAATTCATTTAAGAGTCTTGGAGTTTCTTCTTAATAATGTACTGAAGGACCTTCTACCAAATCCTTCTCAATGAGGCTCCCTAGTAAGTCTAGGAACCAAAGAGTCAGTGGTAGAAAAGATCATGGGACCAAGACCAATGGGATTTAACAAAAGGGAGACTGAGCTCAAACACAGTGGTCTCTCAAGGTTGTCCTTGTCCCTTGAAGACTACAAATCTCAGCCAAACCTAGTGGTCTCAACAACCACAACAAATGCAGACAGTCATCAAGAAGCATTATACAAGGACATCATGGAAAAATTAGCAGAGTTAATGGTTAATACTAACTGACTGAGGAGGTGAATTTAATAAACATTCAGAGAGAGAGAGAGACAGAGACAGAGAGAGACAGAGAGAAAGATAAAGAGAAAAAAAAACCCGCTCATTGAACAAGTACTTTATAACCCCCCCCCAAAAAAAGTCAAAATCCCTTCAGTCAAGTGAAGATATATTAACAGGTACTACAAAGTTTTCTAAAATTACAATGGAGACATTCCAAGAACTTCTGAAGTGGCAAAGAAGAGAAAATAACCATTCCATCAATCAATAAATATTTATTAATCACTGACTATTTGCCAGGTATTGTAATAGACGTTGAGAATACAAAGACACATGAAACAGTTCTTACGCAGAAGGAGTTTACATTTTATCAGAAGAAAAAAATGTACTTATGAGGACTCAAGGGAGGGACCTTGAGGTTCAACAGAAAGCCTTCCTCCACCTTGTTAGATTCATAAACTATTGACAAAGACTGGAACCAGGACCATTGGAAGCCATACTGATACTCTGATGAGATGGTGCTATAATTCAGGATTTGAAAGCAAGGGAAGGGGGTCTCAACATTATGCCCCAGCAACAAGGAAATTCTCCCTTCTGTAGTAAAGACAAGGACAGTGCCCTCCTAAGTAGCTATGTCAGTAACATTGCCAGCAGTAAAACAAAAGAGCACTAGGTTTTTGAGAGAGAGGATTTAAGTTCAAATCTAGTTCTCCTACTTATAGTCTGTATGACCATGGTCAAGTCTTTTAAAGTTTCTGTGAGTCTAGTTTCTTCATCTGTAAAATGAGGTTAGACTAGTTGCTCTCTAAGGTCCCACCCTTTTCCAAATTTATGATTTTAACATCCTGTGACTCTAGGTTTTCCAGAAGGAAAAATTGTGAAAAAGAAAAGTAGAATACCCTACCTCAAAATATCATATGGATAATTGCTAAAAAAAATGTTGGAAACAAACCATGAAGCACAGACCAAGAGAATTCACAGAACACAAGCAGAAAATACCCATCAGTCTAATACCTCAAGAATAATAATAGTCAAAGTTCAGGATTACAATAGCAAATCATAAATTATGAAGAAAACAAAGAGAAAAGACTTTCATATTCCAAGAAAAATCCATCAAAATAGCACAAGATGACTCTATAGTTATATCAAAGGAAAAATTGAGAGTATTAGCTGTAATTCAAAAATATTATATTTTGCAAACCAGAGAAGAAACATAAAAGAAAAGATTTTAGTCATTTCTTTTAAAAAATGTGAGGAAGGTATTAAACATATGCCCAGACAAAACAGAAGAAAGTTAAATATTTTCAGAAAAGAATGAAATTTATATGGTTAGAGCTTGAGAGGGATATGAATATGAAGCAATAGAATCCATTTGTTTATTGTTTTATTATCTTAAAAGAAAAAAAATAAACTCATACAGTGAAAGACAATAATCAGGCAAAAAGAAAAAAAATCCAAGGAGTAAGCCATAATAAAAAAAAAAATCCAAAATGAAACAATAGAAAGAAGTAAATTAATATTTCAGGGGGAGAAAATCTCATTTCCTCATTAGCAAAACAATGTTATTAGGTGATAAAATACTATAACCTCTTCTTAGGTTAGGAGATAAAAAGGTAGGATGGAGGAACAGAAGACTAGAAAGAGACTCATTATAACCCAAGAAGAGAGATAGATTAAAGGCTCCCAATTTCTCATACTGCTTTTGGGGGTGGTAGGAGAGCAAGGATAGAACATTCAGTTAGCTCACAAAGTAAAACTTGAATCTTGTCAGTAGAAATAGAGTGCTTCATCAACACTGAAAAGCAACTCAACAGAGACAGGAGGGGTCTGACGAGGATCTTGCAACAAACTATAGTAGTTATTTGGACACTTAATAAATTAGCTTCTCTAAGAGAAAGTCGTGAATGAGTGCACTATGAATCATGAAGGGAGGGAGAAATTCTAGGGAAACACTTTGATGGAAACATGACTTTGAGATGGCTGAACAGGGGTTGGTAAGTTCAAGGCTGTGGTGGCAAGATATCAAAATGGAAAAGTGATAAATGAAAAGGCAAATAACATTATCAGGCAACCAAATTCAGCTTAAAGAACACTCCTTGATCACTCTCCTTTCCCCCATAAAAATTAACATTCTTGAGAACATATTATGAGATATCCTAGAAGAGGAATAAAGTAAAAAAAGGGAATGGAATGAGAACAGTAGGAAAATAGGTGAGATTGGAACAAGGAGAATTAAATATTGTACAGATCTTATCTAGGAAAGAGTAAAATGTGTATGTATGTGTGTGTGTGTGTGTGTGTGTGTGTGTGTGTGTGTAAGAGAGACACATGAAAACAGAGAGAGACAGAGAAACAGAAAAGATACAGAGAGAATTCAAGCAGGTTGGTATAGGATAGGGTAATGGGAGATAGGGTGATTTGTTGGGAGAATATCAGGTTCAGATTGATGTATGTGAAACAACTGGAGTGATTAAATGCTAATTTAAAATAAAGAAAATTTATTTTATTCCATTAAATTTGTTTGTAACATAAGACACAAATTTAAAATTACAATGGTTAGTATGATCAGATTAACTATCCTGCAATTATTTTTTAAGGAATAGAAGAATTAATAAAACTCAAAAATTTGCTACATACAAGAAGCTCATTTGAAACATATAGCTACATTCAAAATAAAAATAAGGAAATAAAATAAATTCTATTATGTTTCGGGCATCTCAAAAAAGCTATAATCATGAATGAATATAATGGAATAATTAAAATAGATTATATCAACAGATGCAAACAGGAAAATTGATGATAAAAAAGCATAGGCAAAAAAATAACTATACACACACACACATACAAACAAGAAACAAATGGTATAGCATTTAAACTTTTAAGAAAAATGCTACAGCAATTACAAAAAAAAAACAATGATAGTAACACAATAACAGTAAAAGGCTTTAATATTCTTCCTCAAACTTGAAATCCAACAGAAAGATAAACAAAAGGAAAATAGGGACCTCAAGTGATTGTCACTGAAATGAGATTGTAGTCACCTATAGCTACTCTTGAATGGAAATATTAAAGAATGTGTGTGATTGTAATATAAATAATATATTACCTTAATTTTTTTATTTATTTCTCATGATTCCAAAATACCTTTACCAAAAGTATGATAATGTTCTAAGACACCAAGGAATCACAAACAGATGCAAGAAGGCAGAAATAATAAACACATTTCTTGCAGACAATAAAAATAATTACTTATTCCTTACTTTGTATACAATAAAAAGAGTAATTAATAGAAAGGAAATGTGAGTAAACAATGCAGATCTCAATTGAGACCAAGTAATAACATCCTAAACAATGAATATATCAAAAAATAAATCCTGGAGCCAAATGAATAACTATACAAAAGATGATAGTGACTGACACATGGAAAGCACTTAATAAATGTCTATTATTGACTCAATGATATCAATGAAATAACATACCAAAACCTATAAGATACAGCTAAATGAGTCTGCAGAAAAAAAAAGTCTCTCTGATTTTTTAAAATTTAATGGATTAATAAAAATGTGAATCAAATGTATTTAAAGGCCTAAATAAATAAACAAATCAGCAATCTCATTTCAAGTACAAAAAAGAAAAAACAAGAACTTAGAAAAATAGGTTATTTTAAAAATAAATAAAATTGATTTTAAAAGACTAACAAAATTAATTAATCGTTAAATGGACTAATCAAGGAAAAGAGAACAAAACCAAAAGCTAATTCACAATAAACAGGAATAAAGAAAATTTTCAGAAATTGCCATACTCAATATGCCAGCAAAAAATGAAAAATTAAAAAGGAGAGGTACACATAAACATATGTATATACTATGTGTATATAAATATATATACCCAGACTGACTAAAAAATAACTACATATCAGAAAAAAACAATCAAAAAGAAATAAATGAGTTGTCAAAGGGAATCAGGAGATGGGCAAGATACCTTGAGCCATATGTCTTTTTTGTTTTAGGCAATCAAGGTTAAGTGACTTACTCAGGGTCACACAGCTAATATCTGAAGCTGCATTTGAACTCAGATCCTCCTGACTCCAGAGCTGGTGTTCAAGCCATATGTCTTAAAAATTAATTTTATAAATACTTGAAGATCAATTAATACCCTTGTTTAAAATAATAATAATAATTCTTAAGAAGAGAGACAGAAGTAGCTCTATTGGCCTCATTTAGTGATATAGTTCTGATACAAAATCTAGGGAGAGACAAAGCAGAGAAAAATAACTATATATCAATTTCATTAATGAACATTGATGCCAAATGTTTAAAATAAATCCTTACAAGGAAACGATACCAGATAAGGGAGTAATTTATGACCAAACAAGAAATAGAGAGCATTACAAGATATAAAATTTATAAATTTAATTATATTAAATCAAAGAGTTTTTGCCCAAACAAGGCCAATGCAGTCAAGATTAGAAGGAAAGAAGAAAGCTGGGAATGTTTTTTTTGTTTTACAGCAAGTTTCTCTGATAAAGACCTCATTTCTCAACTACATAGAGAACTGAGTCAAGTATATACAATTACCAGTAATTCCCTAATTAATAAATGGTCAAAGGATATGAACAGGAAGTTTTCAGATGAAGAAATCAAAGCTATCTATAGTCACATAAAAATGTTCTAAATCACCATCGATTATAGAAATGCACCCTCATTACTCCCATAGAATTGGCAAATCAAGAAATTAAACAAAAAAAACCAGAAAAAATAGAAGCAAATCTGAAATATCTCAGAAAAACAACTGATCTGGAAAACTGGGACACTAATACATTGCTGGTAGAGTTTTAAACTTCTCTCACCATTCTGCAAAGCGTTTGGGAACTATGCCCAAAGGGTTATAAAACTGTGCATAGCCTTTGACCCAGCAATACCACTACTAGGTCTATATCCCAAAGAGATAAAAAAAAAGGAAAAGGACTTATATATACAAAAAAAAATATTTATCACAGCTCTTTTTATGGTGGAAAAGAATTGGAAATTGAGTGGATGTCCATCAATTGGGGAATGGCTGAACAAGTTGTGGAATATGATTGTGATTAAATACTATGGTACTATGGACAAATGACAAACAGGATGTTTTCAGAAAAACCTGGAAAGACTCACGTGAACTGATGCCGAGTGAAGTGAGCAGAGCTAGGAGAACATTGTACACAGTTAAAAGCAATATTGTCTCATGCTCAACCGTGAATGACTTAGCTAATCCCAGCAATACAATGATCTAAGACAGCTCCAAAAGACTTGTGGTGAAAAATGTTAATCACCTCCAGAAAAAACAAAACAAAACTGATGAAGTCTGAATGCAGATCAAAGCATGCTATTTTTCACTTTCTTCATTTTTTATTTTTGGTTGTTTTGCTCTGTGTTATCTTTCACAACATGAATAATATGAAAATATTTCCATAATTGCATATATATATATATATATATATATATATATAACCTATATCAAATTGCTTACCATCTGGGGGGGGGAGGGAAGGAAATGAGGAAGAGAATTTGGTCAGGAGGACCTGGGTTCAAATCCGGCCTCAGACACAAAACACTCACTAGCTGTGTGTGACTGTGGGCAAGTCATTTACCCCCAATTGCCTCACCAAAAAAAAAAAATTTAAAAAAGAGAATTTGGAACTCACAACTTAAAGAAAATGCTAAAAATTGTTTTTATATGCAATTGGGAAAAATAGAATATTATTTAAAAAACCAGGAGATTATATAAATATGCTTCTAAAAATGATGATCAAGCTAGATTTCATACTAGGAATGGAAGTATAAGTCAACATTAGGAAAAGTAGCATGTATAATCCCATGATCTAGATAAATTTTTAAAAGTTTATTTTCTCCACAAATAGAGAAAAAATCATTTGGCAACAAATATAGCAGTCATTTAAGTTACAAACTCTAAAAAGTTTAAACATGGAATAGTTATTTTAATTAAATGAAGAACACATACTTAAAATGAAGAGGTAGCATTATTTGCAGTAAATAAACATTAGAAACTTTTCCAGTACAAATAGGGGCAAAGTAAGGATGACCCTTCACCCCCATTCCCATTATTGTTTGGTTTCATAGCTATAAAAGGAGAGAATATAATTAAAGATTAAGCATTAGCTACTGGAAACAAAATCATCTCTATTTTCAGATGACATGATGATGTCCTTTGAAATTGCCAAAGAAAGAATGAAGAAGCTAATTGAGATGATTAATAGCTTTAATAAAATAACTGAATACACAATAAATCCACAGAAATCATCAGCACTTCTATACTCTACTAACAAAAATATTGAAGAAATCGTAATAGAAATTAAATTCAAAATAATTATGAACTATGTGACTATTAACTGACCAAGAGATGAGATTTAAATAATTGAAGAAACATTTTCTATATATAATTGGCTATGCCAATACATTTAAAATTAACAGGTATAAATGTCCTACTATACTAATCAAATGAGCCTAGTAATATATTATAGAGTTAATCAAAAGAACAATAAAATATATTCAAAGGGACAGAAGATCTAAAATCTCAAAGGAATGAGTGAAAAAGTATATACAAAATGGACATAGCATTACCAAACTTCAAACCTTATTATAAAGCAGTAGTCAGCATAGCAATTTGATACCAGTTAAAAATTAGAACACTAAATAAGTGTAACAGATCAAGTAAAATATAAATAGATAAAATTTAAAAAAAACGATGTCAGTATTTGATAAATATAAGAACATAAATTGCTGGAGCAATGAGTCCTTTGACAAAATCTGCTGGGAAAATTGAAAAGTAGTTTGGCAAAAATTAGATTTAGACTAACACACTATACACCATCATCAACTCAAAGCATATATGTGATCTGAATATAAAAGGTCACATTTTTTTCCTAATTAGAAGCAGAGGATGAGAGATTTTTTGTGTATTTGTAGTCTATCACTTTGGGATTCTGCCAGCTCTCCCTTGGATTTCTGTCATGAGGTGGAGAGACTTTTTCCTTCTTGCCTACTACTCAGTGACAATGGCAGCCCAAAGTTTGAATATATGGCACTGTTATGCTGAATATACATTAAAAAAAATCTCTACATAAGAGAAATACACAGTTTCATGTACTGTCTTCTTTTTCTATTTTTCTTTGTTTATTAAAATGTTTATGTGTTGATATTTGCAAAGCACATTATAAAAAAGTAAATGTAATAATAAACACAATATAAGCATTAAAAGAATGCAAAGAAAAACCATAGAGTAAACAATTTACATCAAATATCACCAAGAAATCATTAATAGTCTGGCTATATACAATTGACACAAACATCTAACACCAGTTCCATTTCCCAATAACTAAATGTCCAAGACAATAAGAACAATTTTGAAAAGAAAAATTACAAACCATAAATTATCATTTGAAACACACGATACACCACTAACATTAAGAGAAAGGCAAATTAAAATACTTCTGGGGTGTCGACTTACCTTTCAAATTAGTAAAGAGGACAAGAACAAGATAGCCACACTAGTGGGAAGATAACAAGGTATGGTGGGAAGAGCACTGGTAAGGGAGTCAGAAGACCCTGTTGCAAAACATACCTCTGACATTTACTATATGAGTGACCTTGCACAAATCACTTAACCTTGCTGAACTTCAGCTTTCTCCTTTCTAAAATTAAGAGGTTGGAAAAGATAAGATTTTAGGTTCCTTTTAGCTCAAGATATATTATTATATAATGCATAGTTTGGGGAACTACAAATTGATCCATCTGTTTTGGAAATCAACTTGAACTGGTAAAGAAAAGTAACTTAAATGTCCATACTCCTTTACCCAGTGGACATATTCCACTTCCAACTTCAAAGTCAAAAATGGGAACAGAGGTCCAAAATATTCATAACAGCCCTTTTTGTGATAGCAAGGAGCTGGAAACAAAGCAGATACCTTACAATTTAAGAATGGTAGAAAAAAATTAAACCTATGATACAAATATAATAGAACAGCATTATACAATAAAAATACATATGAGGAAATTAAAGAATCATGGGAAAATGTGAATGAATTGATTCAGATTGGGAAAAAAAGCAGAATGAGAACAATATGTACAGTGATTATGATGTGATTGAAAATATCACTAAAAGGAAGTCATATTCTAAGTAACTGAAAAATAAATAATGATCTCAGAGAAAAGAGAATGAAACATAACCTCCCTCATTATGGTAGAGAGTTGGGAAAGTCTAGGGCAGAATGCTAAATTGAGAAAATATGAACAGTCTAGCCTGGTAGTTGCTAACAATGAACTGGTTAAAACTGGAAACTGTCTTTGACTACTGACAAGCTTTTTGTTGTTGCTTATTTTGGTTTCATGTATATTTGTTTGTTTTAGTTATACATACATATTATATTTATGTTTTAGTCATGTATTTTTTAAAAAACTCTGATTTTAAAAGAAAAGTCTACCAACTTGTATTTTTTAAGTGACAGTAACTTTTAAAAAATATTTCATGGGAACATAGATTTAGAGCCGGAAGGAACCTCATTTCAACCTCCTTTATCTTACAGATAAGAAAGGAAAAATTCTGAGAGCTAACTGATTTGACCTTGGAAAAAGAGTTCTTAGAATTCAGAGGGGGAATTCAAGCCAAAGTCACCTAATTCCAAGCCCCATACACATTCCACCACCCTATCTTACACAGAAAGGCCTCTACTGTCTCTACCCTGGGGTATGGAGAGGCAGAGTTCAATTCAATTCAACAGAAATCTTAAGCCTCTGGCTATCTGTAAGACACTATTTATTGAGAAATATACCATTGCTACCTACTAAGCAGATTACTGATTTTTCAATGATTTAAAATAAGAGGGATCTGAGTAATAAAGCATTAGTTGTTTGTCCTCCATTTCAAAGAGGACCACTGACATCGTCAGGTGATTTCTTGACTCAAGTGTGAGAATTGGATTAAAGTGAAGCAGAATTGCACAAAGTTAGCATCCTCACTCTCTCTTCCTGAGTCATTAAAGTCCAATAGCAACACAAAAGTCAGGACAACTGGTGATGGCCCGGGATGCAGTGGGTGACCTTGGTGTCTTCTATGTCTGACCAAGCTCTGAGGGGTCCACAATGCCTGCTTTGGCCACCTTCATGACTGTTGGAACAAACTGTTCTCATCCACCCATCCTACCAGGGAGTCTTCACATGCTTGGGGTAGACATCTCCCTAATTCACTGATAGGTTTGAGGTCTGTTGGTTACCCTTAGCCAGGTTTAGCCCAGCAACTGAGATGGTTTACCAAAGTGTGGCCACTGTGCATGTTACAGCTTCTTGGAGTCACAGGTGAGAGTTGAGTGCTAGGTGGACACTAAAAGTGGATGAGCAGCCTTGAAAAATAAAGTGCTAGTATATGGACTGTTAAATGGGGTTTTGTACATAGAGAATTCCTTAAATATCACAATCTAGGCTCAATGTTTGTTGTCCTTTTCACTCTCTTCTATTTTGCCCATTCAGGGAGCAATGAAAGTTACAGGAAGCTTTATATTCAGATAGGATACATAGAGAGTAGATGGGAATAAGAGCTGATTTGTCAGTTTGCAAGCACAAGGAGGAAATTAAACTAGGAAATAATAGGCAGCATGAGATTGTCAAAATGACTAACTTCCTTCTTTCCTCACATTCAGTTTAAGTAGATGCCATGGATTTTCCTAAGAGATATATTATATATCCAGACTTTAGGAAAGTAATTGAGGTATTTATTACCCAATCTCACCTATAATTGCAAAATTCAATAATTGTAAGTAGAATAGAATATTTCTATAAATAGACAATCTTCAAAAATCAAAGGAGAAAATAACACATCAAAATGGAAGGATATGGTTAAATTGTGTTATTTTTGGTGTGGAATGTTAATTTTTAAATGACTCATTATTCAATGTTAAGTTGGAAAGGAAATGTCATGGAAAACAGCATTAAGCATACCCTTCAAGAGCAGCTAATATTCACTAAGAACTGCTCACTGTGAAACATATGTCCACTACCTCCCTCACCATACAAAGTGCTTTCTTATTATTCCATTTTTATAGAGTCATTTGGTGTGGAAAACACACACACATAAACAACACATGTGCAAGTACAAATATGAATTCCCATGTCAGTGTTTTGGCAATAAACCAGAAACGAGCATTAAATTTGCTAATTAGGATTATCTTTCATGCTTTCATTTTCAGATGAAATCTTTTTATGAAAAAAAATAAGTAGATAACTGGTTTGATCCCATTATTATTATTTGTTAATTCCAAGATATTATCACATTCCCCCTTGGTTAGGCAGAAGTTAACACCTCAGCCAGTGGCCAAGAGTAGTCGTCCCTGCTTGGCAGATATTGGTGAGAACTGGAAACCAAAAGGAAGACATAGAGAGTAGTGATAATTGTACAAATCTGAGGGTTCAATAAAAAATGATCAATAGACATGAGAGTCATTTTGAATCACTTAAAGAATGATAGAATCTTGAGATTGAAAATTTAGAAGGAACTTCAGAGGTTATCTAGCTTGAGGGATAATTCAATATTACTTTGTTCAATTCAACTTAGTCCAATTGAATAGACCCTTATTGAGAGCCGACTATATGTGAGACAATATACTGGGGAATACAAAAATAAAAATGAAATGGATCTTGCCCTCAAGAAACTTACATTTTATCAGCCATGTCTAAACAAGAACCCTCTCTATACTATCACCAACAAACAGCTGATCTCATTTAAACATTCAGTAGGGACCTAGGACCTGGTATCTTGTGCCAAGATATTTAAGCATCTTACCATCTGTCCTGTTATAACCTCCCCTTTCCCTACTAGGAATACCAATCCTCTGGATAGAACTCCAAGAAACATTGCCTGAAGGAAAGGGGGGAGAGGAGAGGAGGGGGGGAAGTAATCAATTCCTTTTTCAGGCTCTACCCTAAGCTTGAGCTTCTCTGTTTTGTAAAGAAGTGGGTGAACACTCACCTGAACCCACTATAACCATTAGCACCAGAGAATTCTACCCAGGCTGGCCAACAGGACATTAGGCTTACCCAGCCACCCAAAAGGACACCAGGGTCCACTTTCTGTGTCTGGTTTTTTGTTTTGGTTTTTTTTTTTTTTGCTTTGGGGATAATAGTCAAATTAATACTGCCATAACTCCTTAACAAGACATAACTATCTGCTTGGCCATTGGATTAATTTGCTTTGCAAAACTATATAATTTTGTGACAAGAAAAAGAAGATGAACTATGCATGTTTGTTACAAGGGTTACTCATGAGGTGGCAAGTTGGTAGGGTTCTGAGTTCTGATACATATGAGAAGAAAAAGAGTGTCAATAAATATTTTAAATGCTCATAAAACAAAAATAGGGTAGAAGGAAATAAAACCAGAGCAGAGCAGTTTCGTTACTTATCAGAAATGTTGTATTTAACATACACATTATAAGAACAAATGTATATAACAAAGTTTAACAGTTTTCAGACACAAGTCTTTTTCTTGTTCATCTTTGTATATTGAAATGTTTGCAGTTTTGCCAATTAGTAAGTCGAGGCAGTGGTGGAATGAGTAGAGATGAAGAGTCAGGAACACCTGGGCTCAAAAACTACAGATGCTTATTAGCTATATTATTGTGGGTAACTCACTTCATTTCTCTGAGCCTCGTTTTCTACATAAGTAAAATGAAGGAGTTGGGTGCCATGACTTCTCAGGTCCTTTCAGGCTCTAAATCTATGGTCCTGTGATGTTAAGTTAAAAATAAAAAATTGTGCAATAATTGAGACAAGTAAACCATCCTTGCAGTAAATATCAGAGTGAGCAGTAAAAGTAGGAATATAGAAAGACATCAATAGGTCTAGGTAAGGACTTTTGTCCAGATCTTGTCTAAGACCTAGAAAATCATCTAAATAAGATGTCAGCTGGTGCAGGGTTTTAATGCCCATGATTAGAAAATAATATTACTGGGCATGTGTAACAGATATTTAACACTGTAAAGAAGAGTTTGAAGTCTATTGTATGTTTTGGTAAACTAAAATCAATAAAGCAGTTTGTTTAAAATAGTGTAGACACAGATTTGGACCAAAGAAGCAAGAAGCAAAAATATGCACCAAAAAAAAGTTTAGAACAACTGGTTGAGACACTAATGAGATCTGCAGTAGGGCAGACCCCAAGCTTTCTCAGTTTGGAGACTGATTTAAAAAAAATCTTTGCATAATGGAAAGAATCTTGCAGAATGAAGAAGCAAGTCAGAACTCCAGGACAGTCTTTTCACTCCATGTAAATTTTGAAGAAGGAAATTTTTAGCACTTAATAGTTTAACAAACAAATGCCTAGAAAAATACTAGTTTGTTTGGTCTTAAAATTTTATTTAGGAAATCACTCACACTGAGCTAAAGCATTATATACACATTTCAAATGGTCACAATAGGGCTGCATAATTGAGTGTGACATCTGCACCGGAAAATTTGTCCCATATGACGGAAAAGTGCCAGGCATGTCACAGTAAGATAGGTATTATTAGGGCATGGTCCTTACTGGGAGTTAGGGGATCTAGGGTTATCAGCTGTTACATTTTCTCAAACATGTCCAAGTTTTCAGTTAAAAAAAGGTTAGGGGGGATGTGGCGGGGTATAAAATATGTAATATATATTTTACAGCACTCAAGCTGACCATGAATCAAGTAATTTGTGTTCCAATCATGGAATTTTCATTTATATTCAAAGATTCAGATGACAAGAATGCAGAAGAGAATAAGTATTTATGTGGAGCCAGCCATGTGCCAGGCATTGTGCTAAGTGCTTTGCAATTATTATTTCATTTGATATTTACAACAACCCTGGGAGGTAAATGCTGTTGTTATCCACATTTTATAGTTGAGGAAACTGAGGCAAACAGATGTTAAGTGACATGTCTAGGTCAGACAGCTAGTAAGGATCTGAGGTCAGATTTGATTTGAGGTCTTCCCGACTCCAGGCCCAGCACTTTATCCAATGTACCACCTAGTAGTAGTAGTAGTAGTATAGTAGTAGTAGTAGTAGTAGTAGTAGTAGTAGTAGTAGTAGTAGTA
>NW_020954599.1:10415088-10512984 GCF_900497805.2 Vombatus ursinus
TAGTAGTAGTAGTAGTAGTAGTAGTAGTAGTAGTAGTAGTAGTAGTAGTAGTAGCAGTAGTAGCAGTAGCAGTAGCAGTAAATCTGACTGTAGCACCAACTGGTCTTCACATAGAGATATGGGTTCATATCACACTTCTGATACCAGAATTTTGAAGACACAGGTCAAACAACAGTAGGTTAAAATTCTGGATTTGTAATCAGGAAGACATAGGTTCAAATTCCATCTCCAACTCACATTTGCTAGTTGTGTGACAGTGGGCCAGGCATTTAATCACTCTGATTCTCATTTTCCTTATCTGTAACATGAGGCCTCAACACTATCACATAATAAATAGCCTCCCATTGTAGCACAAACTCTCCCTTTTCCCTGTGCTTCAGGGATTATTCTTCTCCATGTCATCTTTGCTCCATTCTACTCCTGGCAAAACATATCCCATGCTCCAATATCCTGAATCAGAAGTAAGCTTAGAGCTCACCTTGGATGAGAGCAGCCCGTAGACCCTCATCCCTATGTAATCTCCCTCCCAATTCTTTTTCTTTTCTTTAGTTGTTATCATGGATATATTTGAAATTGCAGAGCACACATTTGACTTCTCCAAAGTTTGGGCTCTCTGACCAAGAGAGAATGGCATCATTAGTCTAGATATAGAAATAGTGGCCAAGAAATATTTTGCATGTGGGTCATTCTAAGCATTCCCTTTCTTTACAATGACATCCATGTAAGTCACTAGGGGACATTTTTTTTTGTGGGCTGCTACTTGGTGGCCTTAACTTAAAGGGATCCACCCAGTCATTACCACCCATCTCCTCACCATTGCTAATGTAAACTGCATGGAGGTTTTGTGAGGGCACACAAGGTCAAAGCCATTCTACTATTTCTGCTAGTTTTCTAGGGATTATTACCAGGTTAGCTAAAACTTTCTGAGCTCCTTGCTATAAGTACAAATAATGCTAAAAATATTATGTTAAGTATGCCAGTATCAGAGAGATAGCCTGAGAGATCATGAGTCTACCTTGGAGCTAGGAAGAGTTGGGTTTAAGTCTTGCCTCTGACATAGCCTGGTTGTGTGACCTTGAACTTACTACTTAATCTCCAGACAGTTCTCTTAAGATTATAACTTACAGGGGCAGCTAAGTGGCACAGTCGATAGAGCACTGGCCCTGAAGTCAGGAGGACCTGAGTTCAAACCTGGCCTCAGACCAAACACTTGACACTTACTAGCTGTGTGACCCTGGGCAAGTCACTTAACCCCAACTGCCTTAAAAAAAAAGATTATAACTTACAGAGAAGGTACCAACCTGCATTAGTAGAGAGGGTTGCCTTACCTGAGAGTCCTCTATACCCTGGAAATCAAGGTCAAGCATCTACCCTAGTATCTTTTGTGGCACAATATAAAGGTAAAATGACTATTTTAAGAGCATTCACTTCATTCCAGAAGTAAATACTGCTTACAAATTTATGGAAATAATTGTATATACCAAATTAAGAAAGCATTTGGCAGGAACTAGGCATTTTGTTCTGTATTTTAATATAAAGGACAATGATAGAGCATGTAGGAAATTCTAATGTCCCTCCAGGTTGAAAAGGAAAATAGATCTTTCTTTTCCATTAAGAAAGCTACATTTCTGATAATTTCTAAGAGCAATAGCTGATTTTCTGGCCTGACTCTTATCTTCTGACATTCCATGGGGAAACAGATAAGAGGGCACTGTGACTATTTTTTTAATCCAACACACACACACATACATACACACACACACACACACACACAGAAGCACAAGGTTGCCCACTTCTAAAATCAGTAGTCACTTACATTTCTGATTTTTACTCTTATGGTAATGTTATGGTCTCTCTGTTTCTGCCAAAAGCCCCACACAAGGCCCCAAATTTGGGCACTAGATACAAAAAAAATATATAGCATATGGTCCCTACCTTCAAGAAGTTTACAGGCTAGCTGGAGAGACAGAATTATCATAGCCAAAAAGAATATGGAACAATTAAACATTAATCTATGTGATTCTAACTATAAATAGAATCAAAGTAAAGACATCAATGTATATACTGAGAAAGCTTTGTGGTAAAGGTAGAGAAATGAGAATGCTGTCTGTGGAGGATAGTGCATAGACCTACTGGAATAAGACAAAGGTTATGTGTTGAGGAAGAATAAAGTTAAGAAATAAAGCTGGATATGTGGACTGGACTCAGATTATGAAGGGTTTTGAAAGCTATATGTAGAAAGAGGAATGAAAAAGAGACTTCAGAAATCATCTAGTCAAAAGAACATAGATTTTGTGTTGAAAAGGACATAGAAATCATCTAGTTTAATTCCTTAATTGTGTAGATGAAGACACTATGGACTTGTGTTCTCTGGACCTCACCTCACAAGTGACTTGCCCAAGATGATTCAACCAACAGGAACTGGTAGTAATAAAAAGAGTCTGGATTCAAGTTCATATCCTCAGACTCCTAATCCATCATTTTTTCACTAAATTGTGAGCAAACCTTTTATTTTATAGATATGGAAATTGAAGTCAACTGAAAGCATCATGTGATGGAGACTGCTGAACTTGGAGTCAATGTTGTTGTTCAGTCATTTCTGACTTTTTGTGACCCTATGGACCATAGCACTCCAATAATGCCCATGAGGTTTTCTTAGAAAAGACACTGGAAATGATAACTTGGGAAAGGTTTGCCAATTTCCTTCTCTAGTGAATTAAGGCAGACAGAGGTTAAATGATTTTTCCAGGGTCACATAGCTACCAAGTTTCTAAGGCCAGATTTGAACTCAGGTCTTCCTGACTCCAGGCTCTGCGCTCTAGCCATTTAACCAACTAGCTTCCCCTTGAGTCAATGTTCCTGGGTTCAAATCTTATCTCTGATCCTTATTACTTTTGTGACCTTGGACAAGTCACTTGACCAAGCTTGGTTTCCTCATCTTTAAAATGAGAAGGCTGGATTAGATGTCCTCTGAGGTCCCTTCTAGTTCTGTGATCTATATAATCTATAATCATATAAGTAACTTACAGAGTGCACATGGCTAATTGGTGGCAGAGATCAAACTATAACCCAAGTCTTTTCAGTTCTAACCAATGTAGCATGTCATGGTGGATAGAATGTCAAACATAGAGTTAGGAAATTCTGGTTCAAATGTTGCCTGACATGCTAGCAGGGTTGAAGGTAAGCCACTCGATCTCTCATAGCCTGAGTTCTATTTGTGAAACTGTTATAATACCAATTATACTATTGACATCATAGGATTGTTGTAAAGAAAATTTTTTGCAAAACTAAAAGTGCTATGCAAATGTGAATTATAATTATTCAAGTTCAATGCTTTGTACTTTTTTTAAAAAAAAAAGCATAGATTTCAAAGGGGCAATATTGATTTGAAACAGAGATTTCTCAATCTGTAAGATTAGATAGTGGACAGACAATACAAAACAATTTTTATGTTCTTCAGTAAATAATAGCCACTGTAGAATAGGGAATACAAGAGTTTTAGATACATTGTGGGGTAGTGTTGTTCAGGAGAGTTGTTTCCTCAGGAATTAACCTCTTTTGTACACAGAATAGTCTCAATCAAGTAGTACCTACAGGCTTAAACTCATTCCTGAGCTTTGACTTCCTTTTTGCTAAGGGCAAAGTTTCGGTCAGAGGCTTTAATCTGACATAGGGTTAGAAATTCTTTATAACTCCCTGCTTAACTTCTTCATCAGAATCATGGAGCCCAAAGCCTATTACGTGAAGACTCAGACAAAGAAATCCCACAGAACCATATGGAGCTGACCTGCTTCTTCTTGTTGTTCATCCTTCATTCTCAAAGAGGACCAAAGACATCACAAGGGTAATGACTTGACTTGGGAGTAAATTGGATTTAAGGAGAAAGAGCTATGTAAAGTCATCAGCCTCATTCTCCTCCAGAGTCATCGGAGCCCAGTGGCAAGATGTAAGTCAAGATGACTAGCAATGGCCCAAGATAGAGTATGAGACCTTGGCCTTTTTGAGCTAAAGTCTTTAGTTTTGTAGGAAATCCAAAATTCTTTGGGTGTATCATGCAAATGAACCTGAGAAAGCTGAATGTAAAGGGCTTTGTCTTTCTCTAACCTAGCTCAATTCCTCATTATTATTATTATATGTGTGTGTGTACATACATACATATATATATGCACATATGTATGTATGTATGTGTAACTAGCATAAGCCACTATTGCATGCTACAAGAAGTGGTAGCATGCAGTGTCCACACCCCAGTAAGCCATCTTGGTAGACTGGTTAAATCAGACTAAGAGTAACTGTCAGGGCTCAAGCCTGTTGCTGAGTTAGGGAGATGTCTACCCCAAGTATGTGAAGACTTTCCCAACGAAATGGGCAGATGAAAATTATTTGTGCCAACTGCCATAAAGGCAGCTGAAGCAGGCAGTGTGAAGCACTTGGAGTTTGGTTAGGCATTAAAGATGCCGAGGTCATCCACCGCATCCCAGGCCATTGCCAGTTGTCTAGACTTTTGTCCTGCCACTGAACTTTGATGACTCAGGAAGAGATAGTGAGGCTGATGACATTGTGTAGTTCTGCCTGACCTAAGTCCAATTCATGCACAAGTTAAGACATCATCTGTGATGGTGTTGATCCTCTTTGAAAATGAAAGACAAACAATTTATATAGTGATTTAAAGCTAACAATGCTTTACATTGTATCCTAATCATGCTTTTATTTTACAGACAAAGCTATTGAGTCCTAGAGGGGTTATGTAATTCCCTCAATATTCCATGGCTGGTACAAGTGGTAGAGCTTGGACTTTCTCAGGTCTAATCTTCTTCATTGCTCTTCCCAGTGTACCAAACTCTCAGTGTTGACTTTTTATAGGACTGAAAACAGGACATAAGTTATGAAAACATGGTGTTAACACCTTTAGCTAGAGAGTGAAATCATATATCAAGTTATCTTGGCTTTGGGATTGTTGGATAGATGCAATATTTTATGAAATGGATTATTTTGTTCCCTTTTAGATATTCTTAAAAAATAACTGATGTGAGCCTTAAAATATCCATATAAACCAAGTGCCTAATGAATTCTGACAAGATGAGTATTGCCTTAATTTAGAACACATCTCCTAGTTAGTCAGGGCCATGGTACACTCAAATACAATAAATGACTTGCCATCCCTCTGCAAGAGTCCCAGCAAACTACAGAACGAATAAAAAAGGAAACTGGACCTAGTCATCGAGGTAGATGAGAGAACACCCTGAAATTTACTGAAATATTATTATTTTCAATTAAATATACCAAGTAGCTATTGGACCAAAGATATCATTGTGAATCACTCTAAAGACACCATTGTGGTGAGGTGATTCCTTCCACATTGGTGGTATGCTTACATTTTCTGTTATTCTCATAGATTAAATTCTGAGACTAGAGGGAAACATGAATGAAAATATATTTATAAATTATTAAGGGACATAAAATTTCCATTTCTAAGATGGATGTTTTAATGTTCCCATAGATATTAAATCTTAATAAATAAAAGGTATATTGTATGTAGATAGGCAGCATGGTGTAGTAGATAGAAGGATGGCCTTGAAACTAGAAAATTCCATCTCTGATATGTATTAATTGTGTAACTCAAGGCAAATCACATGACCTCTTGAGACTTAGGTAACTCATAAAGAAAAGTTGCAGAGAAAGTACCTGCATTGGTCTAAGGTATTTCCTAACCTGAAAGTTCCATTTAGCCAATTAAATCTCAGATCCAATCTCTTTCCCTACATTATATATGCTCTAGTTATCACTGAGCTGGCTCCTATGGTCATTTCAGACCAAATCTTGTCCTGAATAGTTTGTCTGGACATGTGTGAAAGGAACTCTAACAGAGCTGATCAGGGAGCCACCCAATCTTATGACCTATAGCACCTCTTTTGGTCCCAGAGTTGGGGTATATGCACTCTGGCTCCATGCATAGACATTTGCACTGCCTCAGTGATCACCCTAATTTTAAAAAGTCCAAAGTATCTAGTCCCAATTTTCAAGTCCATAAAATACTTCAGGTTTCCACACAGAAGTAGAATTCTTTAATAATTCCTGAACGGCCATGATTAGAATTTTCAGCAAATCTTAACAGTCTTCATTCCATTTCAAATGAACACATGTTAAGAGCCTGTTATGTATATAAGTAAATGGTTAGACACTGGACCTACAAGGGGCCTTGGATTCAACAAATATGCATTAACCAATTGCATGATACTGGGTATTCCACTAGGCATTAAAGATACAAAGACAATCCCACACTCTATTCCATTAAACCATACTGTTCTTCATTTATATAAATTCACAAATTAAGGCCGCCAGAAATCAAACAATTTGCCCAAAGTTAGTTAATGGCAAAGCCACTCAAGGCTCTATCCTAGGCTACTTTCTTTTCTCTTATTTCCAGTTCTGTGCATTTTCACTGGTTGTCCTCCATGCTCAGAATTCTCTCCCTGCTCATCTCTGCCTCCTAGATCCCCTGACTGCCTTTAAATCTCAGGCAAAATCTCACCTTCTGCAAGAAGCCTTTCATGATCCCCTTTAATTCTAGTGCCTTCCTTCTGAGATTATCTCAAATTTATCCTGTACATGTCTTATTTGTCCCTAACTATATACAAACTATACTTGTAACTAACTGTGTGCAAACAACTGTTTGCATGTTTTCTCCACTAATTAGATTTGGGAATTTATCCTATATATAATTTGTTTGTACGTAATTGTTTGCATATTGTCTCTCCCATTAGATTGTGAGACTGTTTTTGTCTTTTTTTGTAACCTTAGCTCTTAGCACATTGCCTGCTACGTCAAAAGAGCTTAATAAATACTTGTTGACTTGACTCAGCTCAATGATCCATCCATTTCACCATGCTGCTTCTTATGAAGGTTGCAGTGATGATAGGATCACCTAGGTAAATGATAGTGTTACCAGCTGGTCTGGTTTCTTTCTGGTAAAAGTCTTTGAAAGTTTGAAGAGCCAACATCTTTCCTCAAATATACATTTTCTACCACTACATGCTAATTTACTTAAATCTTCAGAACAAGAGACAGCACCATTTCCTCGATTAAGCTCTGGGTTTAAGCAAGCCTAGACTATTGTATTTGTGCCTTCATATTCATGAGGATTTTCTATCATCCTTTTCTTATCCTAGCTTGCCTCATGCTTGTTTCTGATAGCATTAACATGCTAGATCAGTAAACACTAGTTTGCAGCAAGCCATCATATGGAGATGCACTCTATCCTACAAGTTAGTTAGACTTAAAAAATCAGAAAAGTGACTTATACTACAGAGAAATCCAGAGTTCCTCCTCCGGGTGCAATGGAGTGGGGAGGATAAAGAGGGACACAGAGAATAAAAATTCCAAACTATGTAGTGGTACTAGCAACCAATTAATAAGCATTTATTAAGTGGTTGCTACATGTCAGGCATGTAGCAAGATCAAGCTAAGGTTGAATATTATTAAAAATGCATATCTGAGTTAGATGATGGGGGAGAGAATATGCAAACAATTATGTACAAGATGTATATGTGTGTATTATAAATATTTATTTATATACGATGGGCAGCTAAGTGGCAGAGTGGATAGAATCCTAGGCCTGGAGTCAGGAAGACATCTTCCTGAGTTCAAATCAAGCCTCAGACACTTACTACCTGTGTGACCCTGGGCAAATCACTTAACCCCGTTTGCCTCTGTTCCTCATTTGTAAAATGAGCTGGAGAAGGAAATGGAAAACCACTTCAGTATCTTTGCCAAGAAAACCCCATATGGGGTGACAAAAATAGGGTCATGACTGAAACAACTGAACCACAACAAAATAGCAATTGTTATTAAACAAGTGATTTCTAATAGTTTCTTACTACAGGTTTGAAATCAAGAGGGTTAAACACAAACATTAGGGTGGACCAGTAAGACAACAGAATAAGAGATTACCTTGTGACCCAGTTTCCCCTCAGAAAACAAGAAATGTACCAAATAAAAGAACAACATCCAAAAGAAGGGAAAAGAAAGACAGCCTCACAAGGAATTCCCCACAGAAAAAGCAGGAGAGAAACTAAAGAAATGAGTAGTGAACAAAGCTCCTAACACAATGAACAAATAGAATAGAGTAAAAGAATGCAAGGATACCATGAACCACAAACTGGTCAAGGGTTTTAAATAACAATGTAGTAAAAATAGAATGAAGCTAGCCTGGGACTAAGCCAGGAGAAGAAGGGGGAGGTTGTATGTCTGAGCCAATCAGATAATCAAAAATTACTTTTTAAGAACTTCCTATTTTCCAGTCACTGGGGTGGGTGCTGGTGATACAAAAACAGAGAAGGAAATAATCTCTATGCTTAAGAAACTTACATTCTATTGGAGATGACATATGCGTATAAATATGTGTGCACACAATTACACACATATATATTACATGTGTGTATATATACACATATGGAGGGAGAGAGAGAATATACACACATACATACACATATATTTATACATATATGTGTGTGTATATATATATATGTCACAAAATAAATGCAAAAAAGGGAGGAAAGGCATCTGCAGAAATGACTTGATGAAGAATATGATTTTTAAGTTGTATCTTGAAGGAAAAAAGGGGTTTTTTTTGAGATGAAAGGGAGGAGGGAGTACATTTGAAGTATGGGGGACAGTGAGTCCAAAGACAGAGAGAGGAAATGAAAAGTCATGTGAAACAGAGATAAGGCAAATTTAACTGGATTATAGAGTTCAAGAGTCGAATTGAGAAAGGATTGTCCATAAACCTTACACCTTAGGATAGTAGGTTAAAAAGTGGAGTGCAGGGCTGTTGGGGGAGAGAATCAATGATTTGGTCTAAGAAGGGTGGGGGAAGGGAGGATATTAGGTTTGGATGGTTCTGAGAAAAGTATGCTATACATCCCTAGGGCTGTTTTTTGTTTATTTGTTTGTTCTTTTCAAAGAAGGAGATATATATATATATATATATATATACACACACACATACATACATATATACATATATATATACATATACATACATACAATGGAATATATAATATGTATATATAAGAAAAATATAAATTATGTATAATATGTAATAAGATTTTCTGATGGGTAAAATAGAATTTGACTTTTATCACTATTAATGTGAATAATGTGGCTTTGCCCATATATAGAAGAGGAAAGCAGAATGAATTAGAAAGCAGAACAAATAATTTGCATACTTAAAACATAACAATCCATACAGGGATAAAATGGGGAATTAGAGTAAAAAACATTATGCTTTTCTGAATCCCAAAAAGCTAGAATGACAAGCATGATTTCAGGGAACATAATAATTAAAATGGATACTTTCAAGAGAAATAAATGTAGGCAGTACTTTATGTTGAACTCATGATCAAACAAGTGATAGGAAGGATCACAGAAAACAAATGAACAGTTTTTATTATATGGAATCTGTCTATTTTGCACAAAAAAGACCAATGCATTTAAAATTGGAAAGGAAATGATTAACTCAGAAAAAAAATTCTAAAAAATTTCTCTGATAAAGGTATCATATCCAAGGTATAGTAGGAACTGAAAAAAAGAGGATATAAGAATAAGAGTCATTCCTAGTTCTCAAGGAAAAAAATCCAAGTTATTAAGAAGCATAAGAAAAACTCTAAGTCACTAATAATTAGAAAAATACAAATTAAAAGAAATTTCAGGTTCCAACTCATACCTTTTCTTATTGACACAGATGACAATAAAGGAAAATGAGAATTATTGCAGAACTGTGGATAAACAGATATACATGCACTCTTCGTGACATTTTGATTTGGTCCAACCAATCTAGAAACAATTTAGAACTATGTCTTAAGAGTCACTAAACTGTGTGCCTGCCCTTTGATCCAGCCATACCACTACTAAGCCTATACTCCAAAGACCAAAAAAAGGAAAGGGACCAATGTGGACAACAATGTTTATAGAAGCTAGTTCTGCTCTAGCAAAGAACTGGAAACAAAAATGGATGCCCATTAATTGAATAATAGCTAAATAAGTTGTGCAAATGCATGTACTATACCAAAAAGAATGAAAAAAGTGATAGTTTAAAGGAAACCAGGGAAAACCTGCACATACTGCAGATTAATGAAGTGAGCAGAATTGTGAGAAGATAGGCAATAAGAACAACATTGTAAAGAAAAATAACAGTATTCAACCATAATTCTGGGGGACTGATGATGAAGCATACTAATTACTCCGTTGAAGAGGGGTGATAGACACAAGGTACAAAATGAGACATACATTTTCAGAGTTAGGGGGCAGATTTATGTTTGGAGGGATTTTTTTTTTTTTTGCTGGACTATAAATATTTACTACAGTAATTTTTCTTTTTATATTTTTTTTAGAAAAAAAAAGGTTGATCCTTGACCAGATTGGGGTAATAATTTGCTTAAGAGAAGGAAGAAATTTCTTTGATTATTTCAGTTAATGGAAATATCTCTGCTGCTTACATTTGATCAATTGGAAAGAAGAACTTATTGAAGGGAGTAGTCAAAAAGAGATTGGATGGTTTTAGGAAAATGGTTCTCCAAAGGTGTGCCATTAGTTAAATGACTATTATTAGGTGTGATGAAGCTAATTCTTAATTGCACTGTTGCCTAATCTCTGTATCTTTGCTCAATTCTGAAAGTGAAATATTTAAGAATCCTATAAAATAGGACTTCAAAATGATTTGTGTTAGGTGTCTAAGGGTGTGAGGGGAATCTATCAGTTTAGACATCTCTTTAAGCAGAAAAAATGCTTGGATTTAGAATAATAAACAAATTTAAATGTTTCTAGCAAACTTGTGCATACAACACAGAATATATAACTTTTCCCACAAAAAAAAATAAAGACAAGAACTTGATGTTTACTATTAGATCTCAAACAATGCTACAAGGCAGTACTTGCCAAAATTATTTTGTACTGGGTAAAATGCATTTTTAAATGCATATTTATTACTCATTTGGCAATGGATAAAATGCATTTTTAAAGTAGTTAAGTGGAAGACACTAGCTAAGCAAGACCAAGCAACAAATGTATACAACAATGTAGAACACAAACATTTTGGGGAAAGAACTCATCATTGAACAAGAACTCTTGAGAAAACTGGAAAGCAGTGTGGTATAAAGTAATGATTAGCATTTATACTATATGCCACAATAAATTTTGCAAAGATAAATGATCTAGAATAGATAGAGCCAATCATATTGTTAAAATTGAGAATAATAAAATGTATCTCTCACAACTAAGTGAGAAATTCATGATCAAAAATGGGATAAAAGACATCACAAAAGACAAAAAGCTCAGTTCTATAAAATTAAAAACCTTTTGCATACATAAAATCAATGCACCTAGCATCAGAATAAAAGTTGTAGATGAAGAGGGGAAATCTTTGTGTCAAATGCATCACATAAAAATTTGGCATCTAAGATAAAAAAGAAATAGATTAAAATTTTTATTATTGTAACTCCCCAACAGACTAGTAGTCAAAGGATATGAGAAAAGGGATAAAAAAAGTGTAGGATATCAATAAACACTTAAAAATATTCAATAACACAAATAATCAGAAAAATGAGAACTAAAATAACCTGATTATTATCACACTTCTCATTCTAATAAAACTGCTAAAAGATGTCAAGATCCATTGTTGAGAGGACTGTTGGAAGACAGATGCATTCATTCACTCTTCATGGAATTGGTTCAACTATTCTGGAGGAAAAAAAAATGGAATTTTGAAAGCAAAGTTACTGGATTGTTCATCCTCCTTGACTCCTGGGCTATCCCAAGAATGCCAATAAAGAAAAACACTTAGGTGAAAACATATTCATAGCAGCATGATTTGTAATAACAAGAAACTTAGAAAGAAAGTATTTACTCAATGTTTAAAGAAAGGATGAACAACAATATGAACATAATGGAATATTTTTACACCGTAAGTAACTGTGATTTTAACAAAATTGGAGAAATATGGGAGGGCACACATGAAATGATGCAGAGTAAAGAAAGAGGGTGAAAAGCACAGTTTTTTTTTTTTGCAATATAAATGGAATCAACCTTGAGTGGCACCAAAACTCTGGTCAAATGAAACTACCGAGGATAGACCCATGCTATTAAAGTTAAAGGGCACATCTTTGTTAACTATGAAACTAATTTTTAAGGAAATGTACTCTGTAAGAAGATTTCTTTGAATGTTTATAGGGAACTTAAAATAGATCATTTTTAAAGAGAAAAGTAAAGTAGATATCAATATTAAAACTATGCCCTATAAATTTTCATATGAATTTTTCATTCACACAATGATACCAAAGAACAATAGCAGTAAGGTAGAATGGAATGAGAAGAAAGGACTCATTAGAAAAGATTATGATGTTGGGAAAGATTGAAGGCAAAAGGGGAAGGAGACAGAGGAGGATGAGATGGATCAATAGAGTCATGGAAACAATGAATATGAACCTGGATAGACTTCGAGAGATAGTGGAGGTTAGAAGGGCATAGCATGCTATGGGGTCACAAAAAGTAGGACATGACTGAACAACTGAATGATATAGTAGAAAGAACACTAGATATGAAGTCAGAGAACTTTATTTCAAACTCCACCCCTTACTACCTATATGACCATGAGCAAGTCATTTAACCATGCTAGGCCTCAGTTACCTCAACTGTAAAATGAATTTGACCAAATGCTTTCTAAAATTTGTTCAGTTTGAAACGTACATAAAATCTTATGAACTTTGATGCTAGTTATAACATCTGACAATATCAATAAAAATAACAATGCATTAGGAATACTTTATTCATATCTAAAATGTTAAATGTCTCAGGTTCTTTACATATGTCCTTGAAAAAATTTCAACCAAACACTGACTCAATGAAGCACTACTTAATATTCAGAGAGAAAATACAAAGATGGGCATTGGGAGGATCTCAGGATTGTCAATGCTCTAATGCTGATAAGCAATAGGAATCTTTCGGATATTGAATTGCATGATGCCAGCATCTCAGGAGTTGACTCATTATTTCCAGTATACGGCTGAAATCATAATCCATCTTCAAGGTAGGATCTGGCTGCTGATGTCTTGTCTTTCTGAATCTCCATATTTAATATATATGAATGGGATCTTACACAAAAAATATACAATAAAATGGAGTCCTTTCTCTCCACCCAACCTCCCTACTCCTAGTCTGCATAACTTGTATAGCAGGGGCAGTAAAAAAAAAAAAAATACGACAAGCAACCTTCAATTGTTAGAACCTATCGAGAATTATTATTGGTTTTTGGCACACAGGGAAGTAAGCAGCAACCTGCAAGATTGCTCTGATGTTTTTTCCTCCTGCTATCATTTTATTTCTCACACAAGACTAGCTCCAATAAGGTCTAGAAGCATTAGGATGAAAGTGCTCAAACTACAATGTGTCATATTTAGTGCCTAAAACCACAAAGTTTCATATTTGGAAGGGAATTCAGAAACCAGCTAGTTCAATCCATAGCTAGTGAAGAATCCCTTCCATGACAAGTGATCTATCAACCTTGACTTGAAGACCTCTGGTGAATGGGAACCAACTACCTCCCAAGGCATTCATAGGATTATGGAATGTTAGTAGGAGAAAGGACCGAAGAGATCAATGTGTCTACCTCCTGACTTGGTAATTGGAAAAACAGACACTCATAGAAATTTTAGTGTTATAGGTTAAGATCTTGAGAAGATATTGGAGATCATTTATTCCAAACCCTCCATTTTACAGATGAGGAAACTGAAGCTCAGAGAGGTTAATGGAATTGTCCAAAGTCACAGCAGCAGAGCTGAGATTGGAACTCAGTTTGCTAACTCCTAAGACCTAAAGTGTCTTTCCATTGCACTATGAGCACATTAAGAGGCATACACTGTAGTAGTTATACGTGAAGTGATCTGCTCAGCTTCATGATACTCGTAGGATTAATGGTCAAGATAGGGAAGTAAGTCACATGTGGGTAAAGCTTCCTCTGTTGGCCAGGCCAGTATCTTCTTTGCCCCCTCATTAAAAGATGAAAAGGAAAACAACTAAAATAAGACATCTTTATATGAGAAACCCCTGCCTTATTTAGATTATATCACCTGTAAAATTTATCTTAGCTTGGAGCTTAATGTTTAAAGGAAAAACAACGTGCTAGTAGTAATAGGTTAAAATTTGCATTCATCATACACTAGTAGGAGACCTTACTTTTGAAAGCCCCCAAACATTCTATAGATTGGTTGTCAAGCACCGATTATACTTAGCTTTCCTTTCCTTTTCCTTTTCTCTCACTCCTTAGGACTTTACTAGAACAGGCATGCAAACAGTGGCAGATGCTGTCAGTTTTGTATGCTGCATGTCTTTTGCTGAGGGTCAGGGCCATCAGGAAAAAGGGGAAAGGATATCCAAAGCCTATGGTTGTGAGGGGAAAAGAAAAGCTCCATAATTATGAAAGATAACAACATTCTTTTATAATTCTCGATTTTTGATTATATGATTATTTATTGCTAGATCACTTATCCATCCTGAAATATTATATGAGCAAAATAGAACCCCTTGTAAGATTTTTTTTAGCCCAAAGTTTTTAGCCTAAGAGAGCAATATGTGAGCTGGACTCAAAGGCTTTCAAGGTCTTTCCCACTATTAGAATCATTTTAGGGAGCAACAGCCATTCTCTGAAGGTACCAAGTACTCAAAATGGCTATTTAAAGAAAACCATTAAAATTATTAAAAATGTAAAAATCATACACAAAAATCTACCAGAATGAAAACATTAATGAAGCCTCAATAACTTCAGAAAGTAAGAGTTTAAAAGATCTACATAAGAATATTTTCCATGAATGTATGATAATTCAGATCTGGGAGGGAACTCAAAGACCCTCTCATTTTACAAATGAGGAAAATGGAGTCTTGAAGGTTAAGAGTCATGTCCAAGGTCACACAGGTAATAAATATGAGAGGGAGAATTTAAATCTAGGGCCTCGAATGTCAAAGCCAGTAAGTACACTTTCCACGTTATCTTGCTGCTTCAAATGTAGTCATTAGGAGATCCACTGTTTAGTTATATTCTGGATATTCCATAAACTAGTTATTTGTTTACAGGTGGAGAGTTTCCCTAGTATACTCAAACTCAGGTTGACATCAAGGCTTCCAAGACAAAGTTGCTATGCAAAAAGATATAGTTGTTATTCAATTATGTCCAACTCTTCTTGACCTCATGGGCTCTACTATTCACATGTTTTTGTTTTTGTTTTTGGCAAAGATACTGGAATGGTTTACCATTTCTTTCTCTAGGGGATTAAGGCAAAAAAAAATTATTAATGGTTACACAGCTAGTAATTGTCTAAAGCTGGATTTAAGCTCAGGTCTTCCTGACTCCAGGCCCAGTGCTCTATCCACTGAGTCATCTAGTTGCCCAAAAGATATAGAAATAGATACAAATATAGATATAGATATAACTTTAGAGAGCTAGATGAAAATAGAGACAGTATAGTACAAAGAGTAAATATAGTATAATTGTTGTCAGGAGACAAGAGTTGGAATCCACCTAAAAGAATTAGGTATTTGGTCATAAGGAAGACATAATCTCCCAAGGCTATAGTTTCCTCATCTGTGAATTGAGCATAATCCTTGTATTGTACTACTGTCATGAAACAAAGTGTTTTGAAGACCCAAGGGGGCTATATTGAGATGACTTATTATTGTTATTATTATGATACCTATATACACAAAATACACAGACCTAAATAACCTATTGACACCTTTTTTTCTTTATATGAATTGAATTCTTTCCCTATATGGGGACAAACAAAATTTACTAAAATAAAAGTGATGGGAAACTGAACTCCACTTCCAAGTTATACCTAGGAAGGGTGAATCTCTGTGTGGTACAATAGGTTTAAATACAGAATAAACTCTGCAGATGAAATAAACCACAATTTGGTGCGATAGTCATTTTCGTTGATTACATCATCGGCTGCATTTAGAAAACCTCCCATGTTACCATGGCAACTGTTTTTGCTTAAATGTAGTTGTCGATGTACTTTAAGTACAAACTAAATTAACTATATACAGAGAGCAGGGTTGGAAGCATTTAGATGCCTAAAGAACAATTTATTCTGCTTATCTATGAGGACTGGGAAGGAAGTGGTAGGTAGCAAAGGAGAGAGGCATGAACACAGCCCTCTTGTATTGCAGTACATGCTGAACCATAGAAAGGGATCTGGGTCACAAGTTAGGAAAAAATATACTTGGGATATCATCAAATCCAACTTCAAGATGCTTTCTCTCTAAGTGGGAATCAACCTCCTCCAATGAGCGTATTCAACAGGACTTTGAGGAAAAGCTGCTTTCTCCAATTATTTTGTGTTCTTGACAATGTCTTGGGATCCTGTTTCTGTTGAGGGGAATATTGTATTCTGAGGTTGCTTGACTTAAACTTTAGAAATATATAGGACTAGGGGACCACAGTAAGGAAGAGCTCTGCAGAGATAAGGCACCGGATAGGAAAGCTCTCCTCTCTGGGACATGATCACCCAAAGGCTATGGAGGGAGAAGGAGGAGCCAGAGGATTTAACTTAGGCTAAAAGTTGAGGGGGGAGGGAAGGGGCAGAAGGAGAACTGTGCTATCCAATTCGAACTTGAAACCTTAAGCATCTCTTTTGCAGAAGAGAGCTATTCATACTGATCCCCTGTGTCCTCCTTGTCATTCAGATGGCACTTCTGCCTGTTAACAGTAGAAAAATGAACACAAAGAAAAGTGGTATGAACATCTTAAGTAAAAGAATGAAGGACATTTTTTGAGGGGAATTCAAACTTGATTCCTCAATTTGTTAAATGCATAATCAATCATGAATTTCATCAAAGAAGTATATAATAGTGAAAGATGGGCTTGGCACGTGGCAGGAAGGAGGGAGATATCTGCATGTGCCTTTGATATCCTTGCAATGCCAGGAAGAGGATGGCCATAAGCTAGTTGTGCGGATGTTTTGTGGCTAAATTATGAAAAGAAATGAAAGCTCTTTAGCCAGGATGGTTAGCCATGGATGCGTTATGATCTATATCAATGAAGAAAATCAAGAGGAAATGGATTTGGATTCAAGAGGACCTGAGTTCAAGTTCCATTTCTTTCAGTTACTAACTTTGTGACTTTAGGCAAGTGGTATAAACTCTCTGGGCCTCAGTTACCACATCTGTAAAGTAATAAGATTGGACCTCAAGTCTTCCTCATTCTATGCTCAATGTTCTAGCCACTGTACCACAAACAAACAAAAAACAGTCCCAACCTTTTAAGACCAAGAAAAATAAATTGAATATAAAATAACTCTTTGAAAAGAAGCAATGTATGTCTGCTATTTATTGGTAGTATAATAAAGGCCATTTATATGTAATGTATTTTACATCTTCTTAGCTTATAAGCTCCTGGATGGAGTTCCCTTCCAACTCCAAGTCCTTGATCCTGGTAATACTCATATTGATGAAATCACAGCTCCAGACATGTCAGAGAATTCTTCAAGCTACAGTTAAAATCTTTGCCACATCTGGCAAGTCCTGGTTTTGTACACCTTTCCAAATAACTTGCCACTTAGGAATTAACTCTACCCATGAAATCTCCAAATTACAACAAAGCAAGAAAGTGTTAAGAGTACTTCCTGAGTGCCAGGCTTAGAATCAGACCACCAGGATTTAAATACCACCTCTGTCAACTTACTAAAGCTACAGCTGTGCAAAACTCTCTATGCCTCACTTTCCCCAGCTGTAAAATAAAAGGGATGAACTAAAGGTTAGAAGCCCCTTCTTCTCTAAATCCAAAGGACTTATGAGTGGTCAGTATAAAGAAACACTGTCTAAGTTTATGGGAAAAGCAGAGATTTATTAAAACCTTTAAGTCACATAACTAGTAAAAGTTTCTCAAGATCTCTTGCCCTTATTACAAATGTCTTTCTATTCTTCCCACCCCCATCAATCATTTCTTTTCAACAATGAACAAGTATAAATCAGTGGTCAGTTTGACTTCATTGCTGTTAACAATGCCCTCTAGATTATGTATTTAAAATTCAGTTGTGTTTTTATTCAGTATTACAGGGTTATGCTTTATGAGTCATTTTTTTCATAGCTTATTTCTAAAGCAATTTTTGCTGTTGTTGTTCAGTCATTTCAATTGTGTTCTACTCTTTGTGACCCCATTTGGGGTTTTCTTGGCAAAGATACTAGAGTGGTTTGCCATTTCCTCCTCCAGCACATTTTACAGATAAGGAAACTGAGGTAAAAGAAGTTAAGTGACTTGCCCAGAGTAACACAACCAATAAGTGTCAGAGACCAGATTTGAACTCAATCTTTCTGACTTCAGGTCCTGAACTTTATCTACTGCACCATCTAGCTGCCCAAAGCAAGTTTAAATAATTCTAAAATTTTCAAAACTCTATTCTGATTTGTTTTTTTTTTTCTTTTTTCCTTGCTGTTTTAGACAAGACACATTTGGCAACAAGAGCTATTTTTTTCAAACCACTAACCTTTTACTTACTTCTTTTTTTAACCTTCAGATCAAATCATAGGACTATAGAACTCAAGCCAGAAAGAATCTCAGAAGCCACATGATCTAATTTTCTCATTTTATAGATGAGAGAAGCGAAACCCTCGTCTGTCTAAGATCACAAAGATGATAAGTGATACAGAGAGGCAGGAAGAAAGAGGAGGATTTGAACCCAGGTTTTCTGACTCTGGAACCAGTGCTCTTTCCAATACTCTGCTATCTCATTAGATTATAAACTCCTTGAGAGCAGGCACTGTTTTTTGCCTCTTTTTATATTCCCAGAATTTAACATGGGACCTGGTACATAGTAGCCTCTTAATAAATGTTTACTGATTGATCGATTGATCAATTGGTTGGTTTCCTCACGAGGGACGGAAGATTGGTGGGGAAATTTCCACAGTTTTTGCATATAAGTTCCTTGAGGGAAGAAATTGTTTCACTTTTGTCTTTGTATGCAAAGAGCATCATCAGTGATTGTCATTTAGTAGGTATTCATAAGGGTTCTTTAATTGAATGTTTGATTGAATCTGGTTTTTTAAAGCTCATTTTTAAGATTGCTTTTAAACCTCATATAAGTATTTTTGCTGTTGTTCAGTCATGACTGACTGTGACCCCATTTGGAGTTTTCTGGCAGAGACACTGGAGTGCTTTGCTATTTCCTTCTCCAGTTCATTTTAAAGATGAGGAAACTGAAGCAAGCCTGGTTAAATACTATGTCCAGTGTCACACAGGTAGTAAGTGTCTGAGGCTTGATTTGAACTCAGGAAGATGAGTCTTCCTAACCTCAAGCCTGATGCTCTATATATTATGCCACCTAGCTGCTCCCCCATGTAAGTACAGGATTTTTTGAAACAGTAGAGGCATTCTGGAGAGTGTTTCAGGATGCTAAACTGAAAATTTCCAAATTGTATAAAAAAAGACATCAATTATTATCACAGCTGTTAAATATTTGGGGGCATCTACAGTGCATAAGGTTTCACAATGATGATAGCCATGTCACATTTCCTTCCCTCCAGGAGCTTATATGCTAAGAAAATATAAAATATATTACGTTTAAATGGGCCTTTATTATACTACCAATAAATAACCAGACACGCATTGCTTCTTTTCAAAGATTTATTTTACATTAGATTTTATTTTTGTTGGTCTTAGAGGGTTGGGTTTTTTTTTTTTTGTTTGTTTGGTTATGGTGCAGTGGCTAAAGTATTGAGCACAGAATGAGAAAGACCTGAGTTCCAATGCTGTGTGACTTAATCAGTGTCAGTCTCAGACAATTTGTAATTTGTAAAAATTTATAAAATTTGTAAAAATTTGTAATTTGTAAAAAAAAAAAACCCACATAATAATAAAAGAAGAAGAAGAAGAAAAACAGCAACAGCAGGAAGAGGAGGAGGAGGAGGAGCACCAACCTCCTGGGGTTGTTTCGGAGACCAAATATAAAACACTTAGCTTTACAATTGTGCCTGGTATATGGTAGGCACAATGTAAATAAATATTATTATTCATCATATTTCCTATTTTTATTGAAAAATAGTATTTATTTAAAAACAATGGGCTTTACTAGAATGAGCACCTAAGTGTTGGGGAGCTCAAGTTCTTGCTCTATTTCTCCTACAGAGAAGATGTATGTCCGTCGGCAAATTGCTTGACCATCAGTTTCTTCTTCTATAAAATGAAGACTCTGGACTAGGTGGTCTTGGGCATCCCTTCCAGCTCAAATAACCTGTGATTTTCTGAAATGTAGTCTGATTTTTCTGGGTTTTGGGTCATTTTCTTTTTCATAGCAGACTTGGTCCTTTGGGACCAGTCTACATTTCAAGATCTTCAGTCTTCCCGGTCAGTGGGAGATTTGTGTACTAATATCTTACTTTCCCTTTTATTGTACCCTTTCAAGAATAAATGCTTTTTTTTCCTCTCCCAAGTTTGTTGTGGCTCATAAATGTGAAATATTACTAAAATTTGACTTCTTGATCACTCTTGACAACCTGACACAGAAAGTGGGGAAATTTGGATCATCTACGCACTGGTTGATGGCTTCTGGTGGGCTACCAAGAGAGCACTCTCCCACATGTATATACGAAACTGCACCCAGGGTCAATATGATGCTCTGAATAAATGATAACATAGCGGTCTTGAAGGGAGAAAAACTGACCCAATGGAAAGAGTAGGAAAAAAGAATCAAAAGCTGAAGCCAACAGGAGAAAAGAGTTAAAGCAGACATTTAGAAGTTCATTTATTCATTCATTCAACAAACATTTATTGAGAAATTCACTGTAGGCCTTTTTTTAGGTCCATTAGCCAAGGACATTTGTTGTATGGTTACTATGTACTAGAGATTATGACAAAGATTCAAAAGAAATATTTTCATTGTTTGAAGATCTGTGATTTCAGCAGGACGGTTCTTCCCTAACTTAAGGCCATCTACAGAACGAGGTGGTACAGTAGATAGAGCTCTGAACCTGCAGTCAGGCCTGAGTTCAAACCCAGACTTGGATAATTACTAGCTGTGTGGCTCTAGGCAAGTTCTGTCTCTGTTTCAATTTCCTCATCTATAAAATGGAGATAATAATAGCACCAGGCAGCTAGGTGGTTCATTGGATAGAGTGCTGGGCCTGAAGTCAGGAAGACTCATCTTCCTGGGTTCAAATCTGGCCTCAGACACTTGGGCAAGTCATGTAACCCTGTTTGCCTCAGTTTCCTCCTTTGTAAAATGAGCTGGAGAAGGAAATGGTAAACCACTCCAGTATCTTTGCCAAGGAAACCCCAAATGACATGATGAAGAATCAGATACAACTAATATGTGTGAATAACAAAAATTGTTTTAGAAATAGGTTATGATATTATTATTGACAAAACACTCTGGGTTGCAGGCAGGCTAGCCAGCTTGCTATCTCTCATGCATGCTCCTCCACCTCCAGCCTCCAAGTTTTGGCATAGGCTGTCCATATCCGTAATTTCTACTTCTTTACCTCCATCTCCTAGAATTCTCCCTTCAAAGCACATTTCTGTTCCCATCTCCTATAGCAGGCCTCTCCCAGATCTCCCTGCTGTTAGTGCCATTTTCTCAAAAAATGAAACAAAACAAAACAAAACAAAACCCACTTTCCATTCCCTCAGGCTTCATTCTGTATATATACTTATGAGTGTTATGTTGCTTTCTTTCCTATAGAGGGCAAGTTCCTTATGGGCAGGCACTGTTTCATTTTTATTTTTGTATTGCCAGCTCTTAGCACTGTGCTTGGGAAATAGAAGGTGCTTAATAAAGCTTGTTGAACTGAACTGAATTAATAATTTTTATGTGAATTGCTGTGTCCCCCAAAATTCACCAGTATAGGTAACAGGCTGGTGGCCAGTCACTTGGAGTGGTTCTTGGTTGATAAATATGTAAACTGGCCCTGCACTCCATAATAAATGTATTTTTGCTGATATCTTTTGTTTTTATTTCACTTAAATTTTTCCGTTTAGTTGACCTTCTTCACCTCAGAGAGATATCCTTTAAAACAAAGAAAAAGAAAAATTGACACTGTATTTGTGAATAAACTTGGATTCAGAAAGACCTGGTTGAATCCTATCTTATAAATTGGGGGGGGAGGGGTGTTGCTGGAGATGCCTTAAGATTGTGAAATCTCAGTGTGAACATTTACACCTTGGAAACTGGCAAACACTCCAAATCAGGGCTTGATGTATTATTTTACTTACTGTCTCGACTTTAAGTGATGGAGAAAATATTAACAATGTAGATTAAACTTTCTATGGTGTCATATATGTGTGTGTATATATATATGTATGTATGTATGTATGTATGTATGTATGTATGTATGTATGTCTGTTTGCTCAGCATACCCCTATTCAGACACCTACATCTATTAGTTGTACTTCAGTTTCTTCATCTATAACATGAGGGGGTTGGACTTAATGGTCTCTAAGAACTCTTCTCATCTCTAAACTTATTATTTTATAGTAGTGAATATGTTCTGGTTCACTAGCCTAGAGACAGGCAACAACTCCCAATCAGGGTCTCTCTATTCTCTGCTGTCATTGGCTCAAGATCCCACTGCTATGTCCTCCTCCCTTTCCCTGTTAGATGCTGGTTAGCACTGGTTTATCTGTTCCAAAGCTTCAAAATTATAGCAAGAACAAATGTATAGATATTTTCTCCCAACACTTCAGGGGTATAATTTCCAAAGCACTACCCTCATATCATCACAACTCTCCCAAAAGTAATCAATCAATCAATCAATAAGCATTTGTTGAGCACCTATTACATGCCAGTCACTGTCCTAAGTTCTGGGAATAAAAAAAGCTGTTTCACCAGCATCTCTAAGGGGAGAACTTCCATCTACAGAGCTCACCAGCATATGGCAACACTCTGCATGACTTAGACCACCATTAGAATATGAAGTCTTTCCAGTTTGGTCATATTCAGCTGTGCCTGTGCCCTACTGTGCCCTATTACGATAAAGAATGCTAAGTCACTCGTAGGCCATGATGAGTCTTCAGAGTAGGGTTTTAGTGAAGGAATAAGGGAAACAAACTGCCCTTCCTGCCGATGAGGACAAAGAAGAAACATAAGCACACATTCTAAAACCCAGTTTCGAAACACATACATGCACATATTAACAAGTCCAGATCAGTTAACAGAATCCTTTTACACATACAATACCAGTGCTAGAGGATATTCTAAGTACCCTTGGCTAATCAACTTTTGAGTGCCTTTTTCTGCCTTTTTTTACATGTCATTCTATGCTTCAAGGCAAATAATTTGATTTGTGGTATATCCAAATTTATGTAAGAACAAAGAAGGTTTTCTAAAAGAAATTAATTTGGAGTCATATTTTAAAGTTGCAAGAATTTGTAAATGGAAGAGAGAGGGAGTTTGAAGAAGAGGGCAGAGAATACAGCATTTGGAGAAGCAATGAAGCAAGAAGAAGTAAGTCAGGCCAAAACAGATGTGTTGGGCTGGAGCAGAGGGTCAACACGGAATTTTAATGAAAAATGAGATGAGGAGATGGGATGGAAGCAGTTGGTAGGAAGCCTGGGACATATTTAATTTCCGAGATTCCTTGGAGCGTTTTCTAGCTGATAAATATTTTAGACTATGAGTTCTAGAGCTGGGTGAAGTGAGCAAAGGCTGCAAATACTAGGACAGCAATGACTAATCAAATAGTTGATGTGATGCGATGACACGTGTGTAAGTTTCTACAATAAAACCTTATTAGTTCATTAGGCTCTGGCCTTATCTTATACGCCTTGCCTTTATGTGTTTTTACACTGCAGATATGAGTTACACACCATTCATCAAAAGTCAGCCCTTTCTAGCCTCAGTTCCTTACCATGTACCATTGACAATACCTGCATTATCAATCTTTCACATCACTATTAATTGAAACTGGTTTCTTCCATAAAACATGTCCTGAAACTTTATGGAACTCAGCATGTTTACAAGTAAATACGTATTTTTTTCTTTACCAAACTATTCTCCTCTTCCTCACTTTTCTTGTTTCTAGTAATGGCATCGTCACTATCCCAATAACCCAAGTCAAGTCAAGTCTAGTCAAGATTATTATAATTACTAATGCAGATCAAAGCATACTATTTGCTATTTTTTCTTCTGTTGTATTTTGTTTCCTCTTTCTGGTGGTTCCTCCTATTAGTTCTAATTCTTACTTACAACATCACTGATGTGAAAATATGTTTAATAGGAATGTATATGTATAACCTATATAAGATTGTGTGCTGTCTTGGGGAGACAGGTGGGGAGGAAAGGGGAGAAAAATGTAAAACTCAAAAGCTTATGCAAGTGATTGTTGATAATTCAAAATAAATTAATTTTAAAAAGAGAAAGTAAAAAAAAGATTATTATAATTACCCAAATTAACTATAAAGGATATATGAAGAAAGATGTTTTCCATCTAGAGAAAGAATTGATAAATAGAAGTATGTATAGGATAATTGTACATACGCACACACACACACACACACATATATATATACACCTATTTGTGTCTAATGGTAGCCATTTCTGGGGGGGGCGGAGTAAGGGAAGAAAAAAAAGAAAAAAGAAATGTACATTATAACTTTATTATATATTTAAAAGGAATAGCAAGTTGTACATAACAGATTGACAGTTTCATGTGCAATCATCTTTTTTATTATACTGTTATAGAAATGTTTGTATTATTCCATAAATTAAAAATAAAATAAAACTTAAAAAGAAGCATCTAATAGGGGCTTACTAAATGCCAGCCACTATACTAATCACCAGGGATGCACATATAAGCAGAAAGAAAGTCAGTCCTGTCCCCAAGGAATTTAACATTCTTACTCTCCAGATCAAAGCTCTTTTTTTCTGGCCACCATTCCTCTGTGTCATCTACTCCTATGAGAGGGCAAGAGTTTTTACGTTTGCATTTCGAGCACTTAGCACAGTGCCATTCATCGTAGGTTTCTAAATGGTCTCCTTACCTCCTGTGTCTTCCTCCAACTTAACATACATACCATTGTCATGTGTTGTTGTTCAGTCATTTTTTCAGTTGTGTCTGACTCTTTATGACCCCATTTGGGGTTTTCTTGGCAGAGATGCAGGAGTGGTTTGCCATTTCCTTTTTCAGTTCATTTTACAGATGAGGAAACTGAGACAAAGTTTTGCCCAGGGTCACACAGATATTAAACATCTGAGGCCAGGTTTGAACTAGGAAGATGAATCTTCCTAACTCCAGGCCTGGCACTCTATCCACTGTGCCACCTACCTACCCCTACCTTTGTCATTGTCACAAGATCAGTAGAGATTAAGTTATTTGCCCAGGATTACACAGTTAATCAATGATTCAGGATTTGATGACTGAATCAGGTCTTCATGACTCCAAATCCAGTGTTCCATCCATTACACCAAGCTGCTCCTCACCATCAGAAGCTTTCAATGGTCCTCCATTGCCCAGTGAATAGAATTCAAATTCCTTAGTCTACATCAAAAATTTTCAATAATCCAGCTCCATTCTATCTTGTGCAATGGGGAAAGTATTAGACTAGGAGTAAAGAGTCCTAGATTTGGGTACTGCCTTAACAACTACTTACCTGTTTGATCTTAGGCAAATTACTTATCCTCTCTGGGCTTCATTTTCCTTGAATATTAAAAAAAAAAAAGAATGACTAGATAAAGTCAATTTCTCCCTCCTTCCCAAGGCAGAGAAGCAATCTAAGCAGAAAAACTGCTTTCTGTTAATATATTCAGAAACTCCTGGCTCTGGCCACTGTAAAATCCAATAAACAATAGCCTTTAACCCTTTTGCTGTTCCCACAAACCCCGTGTTATCGTATTGTTTATTTCCCTTTGTATAAAAGAAATTCATGGCCACTAATGGGGGAAAAAACAAGCCTCTTTGCTCCAGATTAGGACCTTTCTTTGATTCATTCATTATCCAGTTTTGCTGACCCTCACTTTTGGCTCTGAACTATTGATTCTACCTGTCTTAGCCCTTGCCCTATCCAGACCTGTCCTGCCTTGCGCTGTCCTCTCCTGCCCTGTCCTGCTCTGCCTTTCATAAAGACATGCAACTTTGCCTCTAGATTTTTCTTGACCCTGTTTTAACCACCTGATCTTTAATCACATTACTATGTAAGCAACTTGCATCTGCCACTAACCCTTTAGGAACTACATTGTCTCACTGTTGGGTTTCTTTTCCTAGGAGATGGTAATCGATCAATAAAAACATTTATTAACCTCTCAGTATATGCCAAGCCCTGTGCTAAGTTCTAGGAGTATAATGCAAAAGCAAGAATAGAGCTTCTAGGGTAACAGGAGAACATACGGGTATAAACAAGGATAGACACAAGCACTGGCAGGACAAGAAAAGGACTGCTGCAGAAAATGGGATTTGAAGTAGACCTTGAAGGAAACTAGGGATTCTAAGAAGCAAAGGGAAGAAGGGAGAGCATTCTAGGCATGGCGGACAATCAACCAAAAAGCACCAAGACAGGAAGTCTGGAATATCATATACGAGGAACAGGAAATGTGGGAGGGGGGGAGGATTAATGCGTAAGAAGACTGGAAAGATAAGAAGGGGCCAGTTGTAGATGCAATGAAGAGCAACTGAAGTTTAATGTGTTGGAGGGTGGGCTGAGATGGTCAGATTCCTTTAGCACCCATGTGGAAGACTGGTTAGAATGGGGAGAGACTTGGGACAGAGAAACCAAGTAAGAGGCTATTATAATAGTATAGACAAAAAGATTATGAAGTTCTGAACTAGGGCAGTGGCTGCAGGAGTGGAAACAAGAGGACACATATGAGAGATGGTTTTGAGATGAAACAGATTGGCTAGATGGGGAGAGTAAGAGAGAGGAGTCACATATGCCACTGAAATTGTGAACCTGGCAGCACACTCTCTAAGATCTCCACTGCAGCTATGGAAGATTCCTGTCTCCATTACCACCCCTGATCCTAATCATACATATCCACTACTTTTCTGACTCTAAGATACTTCAATGGATCAATGATAATACTTATGTGCATACTCCCTCCATAGTATAGATAGCTATCCCATTCATTTCTGAGCCCAGTCAATTGTCCAAGTTAAATAATCTGTCATCAAAGTATGCATCACAGTCTGGACAATAGTCATTCTTTATACACTTGGTTTTCCTGAGTCGATAGGGTGATTTATTTTGAATGATTTCAGACCTCATTTAGGAAGCTTCATGATGCTCTGGGCTTGAAGCAATCACCATAGCATCCACAAAACAAGAGCAACTCAAGGAACTCAGAAATTTTTAGGAGACCCTGTTACTTTTGGTTTCTCTTCTAAACCTCCTTTATTATGACGGCAAACACCTGAAACAGGAAATAAACCCTGTTTTATGCCTTGATTCATTAATAGAGCATAATAAAACAAAATTATCTTGGTATTAAATCTTTCAGATGATCTTATGTGACTATGAGGAATGCATGGGAGACACTTGGTTGGAGTAAAAATTTTGAGGCTATATGTGTGCTCTACTAAATCAATTTTTTATAATAAACACAAAAGGATCTTATATTTCCTAGATTAGTGAACACACACTTCTATCATTAAAAAAAAAATCTCATCTCCAATACACATATCTATTCACTAAGAAATGAAATTTACATATACTGCTATATTATATCTAATATAAAACATATGTTAAAAACTAAATAGCAAGATAAGATTAAAATGAAATATTTTAAGACATTATTGTTTTATTTTCTAAAGTACAAAACTTTTGTTGCCTTCACACTCATCATTAATCATATTTTTAGTGAAAGCAATGAAATTGAATATTTTTAATTATTTTTGAAACTATTGGTTTAACTCTTTGTGACACAGTAATCCAAAGGTCTAGTTTGAAGTTTAGTTTGCTTCAGTACTTGACTTTAATGGTTGTCACAACTGAAAAAGATAACCCACAAAGATACATAAATCCAAATATAAGTGCAACATAGGTTTCATTTGCTAAAACCATGATGCTTATTTTATAATCCTATCCATTAATCATGTTTTACTTAAATTTGGCTCTTAAATTTCCATCTTCCCTGATATCCGAAAGCCCCTTTGGATACCAGGTGCCATGCCCCAATAGGACTCTCCCCAGTGCGGAAAATGGTCAATAGCGGGGTAGATGGCACACAGCCAGGTAGGTCCTGGCTTCCTTGCTGTGGGAGAATTTCTTCATTTTCTTTTATTCTGTCAAATAGTTCGGAGTGTCTGGGGAACAGAGCTGCAGAACTGGCATCATTCTGTGCTTAGCTATTTGAATCTTGGCCAAGCTCACTGGCAGCACTGTGTCTCACCTCTCTTCTGCCCCTGATGCTGTGCCTGCTTCTCTTAGAATTTCTTGGCTTCAATTCCTCCTGGGCTAATGAAAGTCTGTCTTGTTCCCTCCAAGGGGAAGAAGAGAGAGAGAGAGAGAGAGAGAGAGAGAGAGAGAGAGAGAGAGAGAGAGAGAGAGAGAGAGAGGGTACCTTAGTAGCCAGCAAAGAGCTTGAGGTCTAAGATGCTCAGGCCACAAGACAAAAGTACACCAATGGCCACAAATGAAGCTACAGCAGGCATTGTGAAGCCCTTAGAACTTGGTCAGACACCAAAGACACTAAGGTCATCCACTGCATCCTGGGTCATAGCCAGTTGCCTTGACTTTTGTCCTGCCACTGGACTTAACTGACTCAGGAAGAGAAAGCATGACTGATGACTTTGTGCAACTCTGCCTAATTTAAATCCAATTCAAGCGCAAATCAAGACATCAAGGACAAACAGTACCACTACCACTTTGGAATCTACCACTCTATACCCTTCAGTCAATTGTGACTATGAATATTTGGTCTCCTGTAATATATAGCTTACAAAAGCCCATCTCTTCTATTCACAAACTTTTATCATACGTACCCTTAAGACAAATGTAGATTATGCTAGTAATGATTTTGTAGATATGGGGAAGTAGATGTGTTGGTAGTTGCTGATATTTTCTCATTTACCATTTTGAAGATAATTGTGAGATCTACTTTTTCCCCCACAAACCTTTTTGTGTAAATTTTTATAGTTTTATGATTGGTCCTGTAGTATTTAAAAACTATGTCACTTCTATTATAGATCTCACACTAGTACTCACTTTTCTACTCTAGTTACCCTTTCCATCATAGATTTCTTTGATTCTCTTTTTACTTCCCTGACACCTCATTCTCCCTCACCCTGCATATCCAAGCATTTGCCAAGTCTTATAGGTCCTCCTTTAAAAAATTTCTTAATTATATCTCCTCTTGATTCACAGGGAGGCAATCTATTCAGAAAAGCTGTTTAGATTGCCACCATCCCTATTCAGGACCTCATTACTTCTTGCCTGCACTCTTGCAATGGCCTCCTCATTGACTTACACAACTCAGGTTTCTCCCCTCTCCAATCCACGTTCCACACAGCTGCCAAAATTATTTTCTTAAAGCACAGACCTGGTCAAACAATTGTTCTACTCAATAAATTTCAGTTGCCCTCTTTGAAATCAAATATAAATTCTCTTGCTTTGAATTTTAAAAAGCTCTTCACAACCTACTACCAATGTAACTTTGTAACTTAATTATATATGACTCTGCCTTGTGCATTATATGATTTAATCTAACTGGTATCCCTACTGTTCCTTATACACTCTACTTTCCATCTTTGCCTTTGCACTATTTGCAATCCATGCCTGGAATGCACTCCCTCCTAAACTTTACATCTTAGAATCTTTTCAGGGGAATTTTATTTCCTTCAAAACCCAAAGCAAGTATCACTTTCTATAGGAAGATTTTCCCTTCCCATCATCCTCATTTCTTTGAATTTACACAGAACCAGGGGAGTATAGTAGATCGAGAGACTATCTCAGAGTCAGAAAGATCTAGGTCCAAGTTCTGTCTTCTGACATTTATGGGCTATGTGATACTGGTCACGTTGTCTGACCTATCAGTGCTCTAACCAACTCTCTAAAAATATTAGTGGCAGAGAAGATACCAACCACATTATTAGAGTTGTTTCTTCATATAGGAGTTTCCTTTACCAATAAAATACCAGAGAGATGCATGATGGGTCTGTGATTTCAGACTTCAGAAAAAATCAGAATTTTAAGTTGATGGTTTGAGGTGACTTTTGCTGTGCTCTTTCTCACTGTGACATATTTTTGAAATATTTAAAAATGTCTTTGTATTTTTTGTTACATTTTTAGCAAATTACACAGCCGGTAGCATCTATTTTTATTTTAGCCTGTGAGACAAGGGGATTTGATATGGAGAGAGAGAATAGAGAAAACCTATGGGGGAAAATTGTCATTTATTTAAAAAAACTTGGATGTGGGCTCAAAGCCAATTGATTATTCAATGAGATTGTGCATTTCTATTTATTTATAAGGAATATAAGAACATACCATTTGATTGCCTTAGAAATCAGGATAAGAATTAATAAGGAAATAAGTCAAGTAGCAAGCTAAGGAGTAGAGTTTGGTGTGGTTTCCAGATAGTATATAGAGTGCACCACACAGCTAACTCAAGACTGCATGAAGACATTCTCTCTAAACCCTTTTATACCTCCACAACAAAATCTTCTTTATCAATGAAAATGGACCCACCACATTTAGATTCTATGTTTTCTTTTTGTTATATTCAATTGTATTTTGTTTTCAGTTCCAAATTCTCTCCCATCTTCCTCCTACTCCCTTTGCCCCACCCATTGAGAAGGCAAGAAAAACAAAATCAATTACAAGTCTATATAGTCACACAAATCAGATTCCCACTTTGGCACAGAGAGAGAAGGGGGGGCAGAGAGAGAGGGAGAGGGAGAAAGAGAGTGAGAAAGAGAATGCAAAAGAAAGAAAGAAGGAAGGAAGGAAGGAAGGAAGGAAGGAAGGAAGGAAGGAAGGAAGGAAGGAAGGAAGGAAGGAAGGAAGGAAGGAAGGAAGGAAAAAGGAAAAGAATATGTGTTTCATCTGCACTCTGCTTCCATCAGTTCTGTATCTGGAGGTGGATAGCATGTTTCATCATGACTCCTTTGCAATCGTGATTGGTCATTGTGTTGATCAAAATTACTAAATCTTTCAAAGTTCATTGTCTTTACAATATTGTTGTTGTTATATAAATAGTTCTCCTGGTTTTCCTTACTTGACTTTGCATCAGTTCATATAAATCTTCCCAGCTCATTCTGAAAATATTCCTTTCATACTTTCTTACAGCATAATAGTATTAATCACATATATCATAATTTGTTCAGCCATTCCCCAATTAATGGCCATCCCTTCCATTTCCAATTCTTTGCTGCCACCCCAAAAAAATAATAAAACTGCTATAAATATTTTTGTATGCATGGGTCCTTTTCCACTTTCTTTGATCTCTTTGGTGTGTAAGTCTAATAGCAGTATTGCTGGGTCAAAGGGCATGCACAGTTTAACGGGTTTTGGAAGCGTAATTCTAAATTGTTTTTCAGAATGGTTGAGCTAGCTCCACCGACATTGAATTAGAGTACCTGTTTTCCCACAGCCTCTCTACACTTAGATTCTAATGTCACAATCCTAGATGTGCTGCCTCAATCAATCAACCAATCAATACACATTTATTTAGTGTCTACTATGTGCCAAGCACTATGCTAGGCCCTGGGGGCACAAAGCCATAGAATGAAGTAATCTCTACTGTCAAGGAGAGATAATATGCATATTTATAAGTAAGAAATGGCTAATTGTACAACATAAAACTATTTATTATTATTATTATTTTTTGTAGTTAGAATTCCAAGTAAGAAATCAGTTGAGATCAGTAATGGTAAAAACACAATCACCAACAACGTCTCATTCGAACATCATCAAAGAAAGTTTTCAGTCCTTCAAACTGAATCCATTCTAGAAAGTAATCAATTCACTGTTCTAATCACCTGCTGTAACTTCATCACCTTCAGATCTCAGGACCGGAGTTCAGTCAGTTAACAAATATTTACTGATTACTTCTTTTTGAAATATGTTAGTGTGGTGCAGTGGTGAACATTGCCTTCCGAGCAGTTGGCCAGGGTTCATCTCCTGGTTAATGTAACCAAGTTGGAGCATGTTGGAGGGTCAGTATCCACAGTAATAGGAGTAATGAAGTAGATTGAATGAGTGGGAATTAAAGCCCATTTGCAAAATATAAGTGAATAGTGATTCCTTGCGTGTCCTAATGATTTTATTCGTTACAGTGCTAACCTAGCATAAAGTAGGTGACGAACAAAGATTGTTGTTCATTAAATCACCTGGATTGAGCTCATTAGTGGTTTAAAATCTATGTTTGTTTCTTCCTCCTCCCCCAAGTATCAAGGTAGAACAATTCATTCAAGGTCAAGTGGTAGCACAAAGCAGTTGAAGGATTAGGCCTCCCAAATCCACATTTCCAAGATATAACTTAAGCTGCTGAGCTACCCAACTGCTCCAAGTAATAGGATCTAATAGGAGGGAGTAACAAAATTTCACTTTTACCCACTTGGCAGAGGTGGAATTAGAAGTGGTAGAACAACATCACTTGAGGAAAAAAAAATACATCTTTTCCAAGCTGATAAACAAAAAAATTAAAGGTTGTGTACCATGATAATTTCCTAAAAATAATTCTTTTCTTGGACATTTATTTTTGGCATCCCAAGGAAAATCAGACCTGGTCAGATCTTCAAAGACTCAAACATGCTCTGATCTTTTATTTTATTAATTTTTATGTTTTATTTATAACTATTAAACCTCTTACAATGCTCCCCAAAAATCAACAGGCATGAAGGCAGAATGAAGTGAAATATTCAGCTGCTGCTAAATCCCTGATTGCTCATCAAAACATCTAGGAGGGCTTGCGAAACTCAAAAAGGGCGCTTAAGAGAGAGAATGCTGCTTCCCCGGGCTTTTCGTGTTCTCTCCATTTGTTGTGAGAAGGGGAATGCTTGATAGCCCTAATTAAGCCTTGGAATTGCCAGCCTGCTTCTGGAAAGAGCGTATTCTTATTCACAGGACCACCGAACAATGCAAGAGAACCTTAAGCTTTTATGGCACCACACAAAAGAAAGTTTCACAATGCCTTCCTAACATCCAATGAGGCTTCGCTGCCACCCTCTTAGGTGTCACTGGGGATTATGTGAAAATGGCTAGCCTGAAAAACTGATACACGAGATTCAGCAGTTGGTGAAAATTCTATAATTAAAGGGGGTATGGGTGGGGGAAGGAATGGCAATAGAACCCAGGTCTCTACTCTCCAAGGAAGGGACGGGGGGGGAGGGGGAGGCGGAAGGGGAAGGGAAGAGAAAGAAAGTAGAAGAGTAATAGGACCACGCAGAGTAGGGGAGTGAAAAAGAGTCGCCTCCTGAATCCTCTCATTCTCATCTTCCAAAACAAATAGTGTGCTAGGGTGAAGTGATTCTCCAGAGCTATATGCACCTGCCATAGAGGGCTAAAGTAGACACAGGGAGAGTGGGGATACTTCTCTGCCCTCTGTTAGCTAACATAGAATCCTCTTTTATTCTGAAAATACAGGGACATATTTGGTTTACAACTTCTTGGTTGATTGCCGATGCACCATTGTTCGATTATTAATGGTTGGGATCCAACCTTGTATGTAATTGAGTAGTCTTTCATGAATAAAGGAAAAGAAATTATGAGACACAATTACTTGTTGATTTTGTTTCAGGTGGGATTCAGTGCTCAGTGACATCTGTACAGAAGAGTTAAAAGGGTTTAGAATGAGCCTTCATGCTCCTTTCTTTTTTCTTTTCCTTTTTTTCTGTTATGGATGCCTCCAATAGTCCAATGAAAATTATAGGCCCCTTCTTGGAATGTTTTTTTTTAATGAATAAAAAGTTAAATTGAAAGAGTTTACATTTTTTTTAAAGAAAATGTATACATCCCAGATTAGGAATCTTTTGGTTTAGAGGCTTTAAATCATTTGGAATCAATCCATCCATGAATAAGTATTCATTAAACATCTACTAGGTGCCAGACACCATCTAGGGGCTTGGGATACTTTGTTGTTCAGTCATTTCAATTGTTTCTGACTGTGACCCCATTTGGGGTTTTCTTGGCCAAGATACTGGAGTGTTTTGCCATATCCTTCTCCAGCTCATTTTACAGATGAGGAACTGAGACAAACAGGGTACAATGACTTGCCCAGGGTCACATAGCTAGTAAATGTCTGAGGTCAGATTTGAATTCAGGAAGATGAGTCTTCCTGACTTCAAGCTCCAGCATATCTATCCCCAGTGCCACCTAGCTGGATATGAATGGATATAAATGCAAAGGATAAAATAATCCCTCCTTTCAAGTTTACATTATTTTTTTGGCAGATAGTATTTTTTTCCAATTACATGTAAAGAAAGTTTTCAGCATTCATTTTCGTAAGTTTTTGAGTTCCAAATTTTTCTCCCTCTCTCCCCTCCCTCTCCCAAGATGGCAAGCAATCTGATACAGGTTATATATGTGCAATCATGTTAAACATATTTCCATATTAGTCATGTTGTGAAAGGAGAAACAGAACAAAAGGAAAAAAAAACATGAAAAACAAAAGCAAAAATCAAAAAATAAAAGTGAAAATAGTATGCTTTGATCTGCATTCAGACTGCATAGTTCTTTCTCTGGATGTGGATAGCAATTTCCATCATGAGTCTTTTGGAGTTGTCTTCAATCCTTGCATTGCTGAGAAGAGTTACGTCTATAAAAGTCAGTCATTGTACAATGTGACTGTTACTGTGTTTAATGTTCTCCTGGTTCTGCTAATTTCACTCTGCATCAGTTCATGTAAGTCTTTCCAGGTTTTTCTGAAGTCCACCTGCTCATCATTTCTTATAGCACAACAGTATTCCATCACATTCATATACCACAACTTGTCCAGCCATTCCCCAATTGATGGGCATCTTCTCAATTTCCAATTCTTTGACACCACAGAAAGAGCTATTATAAATATTTTTGTACATGTGGGTCCTTTAGCTATTTTTATAATCTCTTTGGGATGCAGATCTTTTAGTGGTATTGCTACATTAAAAGATAAGTACAGTTTAATTGCCCTTTGGGCATAGTTCTAAATTGTTCTCCAGAATGTTGCATCAGTTCACAACTTTACCAACAGTGCATTAGTGTCACAATTTTCCCACATCTTCTCCAACGATTATCATTTTCCCTTTCTGTCATATTAGCTAATCTGATAAGTATGAGATGGTATGTTAGAGTTGTTTTATTGTGCATTTCTCTACTCAATAGTGATTTAGAACATTTTTTCATATGACTAAAGATAGTTCTAATTCAAGAAGTTTACATTCTAATAGGGAGAAAAGTACATTTATGATGTGTGTGTGTATGATGTAAAGTATGCATAAAATACAAAATAAATGCAAGATAGACTGTTGGGATGGCAGGGCACTAGTAGTTGGAAAGGACTGGGAAGGGTCAGGAAAGATTTTAAAGAGAAAAAGCTACTTAAACTGTACCTTGTAGGAAGAGATGGGTTCTAGAATGGGAGAAGGGCATACATTTTCAGGCATGAGGGATGGTCAGTATAAAGATGGGATATGGAATATCATGTGGGAGAAGCAGAGATAAAGCCAGTTTGGATCACAGAGTAATGAAGGGAGAGTAATACCCAGTGCGACTGGAAAGACAGAGTTCAGGGACATATTATGAAGGGTTTTGAAAGCTACGCAGAGGAATTTGTATTTTATCCTAGTGGCAATGAGGAGTCACTTGTTTGAGTTATTTGAGAGGATTTTTGTTTATTTCTTTTGAGTTCTTATTTTTTAGAGTAGAAGGATGACATGGTCAAATCTGCACTTAAGGAAAATCACTTTGACGTCCATTTGGAGGATGTACAGAGTGGAGAGAGACTTGAGTCAGAGATACCCATTATGAAGTCACTGTAATAATCTAGGTGAGATATCATGAGGGCTTGAATTAAGGTAGTGGCTATGTAAATAGAAATGTTGGATGCAAAGATGTTTTGAAGGTATAAAAGTACAGTTGACAACTAATTAAGCATGTGGTGTGAGGGAAAGTGAGAAATAAAGGATGACATTGAGGTTGTAAACCTGGTAGGCTGGAAAATAGTCCAAACTTCAAAAGAAATAAGAAATCTGGAGTGGGTGGGTTGTGGGATAAGATAATGAATTCTGTTTTAGACATATTGTTCAATTTGTCTTGCAGGCATCCAGTTTTAAATGTCCAATCGGAAATTGAAGGTGCAGGACTGAAGTTCAAGGAAGGAAATGGAGCTGAATTATACAAATCTGTAAGTCACATGCATAGAGATGATAGTCATCACACATAGCATCCCCCATAACCAACCAATCACCAACTCTTTTTGATTATACCTTCACAATATGACTGAAAACCTTATTCCCAACTCATGTAGTCATGACTCTTTTTACGTCCTCATCACCCCTCATCTAGACTGTTACAATAACCTCATAAATTGTCTCCTTGCCCCTCCCCATCCCCCTCTCTAACCATCTCCTGCCAAATTGATGTTCCTGATCTATATAGGTCTGCTCATGTCACTCTTGGACTCAAGACATTTCAGAGATTCCCTGTTGCCACTAGCATATATTATAAACTACTCTGTGTAGCATTCGATGCCTTTCCTGGTCTTGCCCCAATCTATTTTTCTGGTTTTTTTTTTCATATTATTGATATACTCTACACTCCAACTGCACTACCTTACTTGCTCTTTGCTACATACATTTCATCAATGGTATCAAAACTCAAATACAAATGGCAGAGGAGGAGGGGGCAAAGGATCCCTATGGGCTGCATATTGGCTTAGTTTTAAGAAGCAATACTATCTATGTTTTGTTATATTTTACTTTATATTGTTAAATATTTCCCACTTATATTTTAATCTAGTTCAGGCCATATTCACTTAAGAGTGTTATGGGATCCATGTGGACCGAAGGCTGCTTGCTTGACATCTCTGTATCACATCTCCTCTCTCCACATTTTTATGGGCTCTCCCTAGTACTTGATATGCTGTTCTTCCTCTCTTCCACCTTTGGGAATTCCCAACTCCCTTCAAGGCACAGCTCAAATGCTACTACCTACACAAGGCCTCTTCTATACCTCTTCCCATTGTTAATGGTTGTTGTTTTTTTTTTAATTGATTTATTTTGCATAATGCCTCCTCCAGAACACTCACTTATTTTAATACTTGCAGGTTGCAGGTTGGGAGCTCAGAGGTAACTGTCTAGGGCTCAAAGTAGTCTGTGGATTTGGCCTCTAAAACTATAACTCATGAACTCGCACCCATGCATTTACTTTTAATAGCCTGTAGACACAACTCAAAGCAAAAGCATTGTCTACAGGAACAGTAGTTACAAAATATTACCCCCCATAAACCTAAGTCTATTCTCTCACTAATGCACACAGCATCAGTTCAAAAAGTGAGCACAGATAGAGAGAATATTGGTAGTGAGGTGCACAGGGAATACATTTGACCAAGACAACTCATTCCTCTGGCACTGCAGGGCCCAATTGTCCTATCTCCTCTTGGACTGTCCCATACTACCATCCCCTGGGTACAGTATCTCTACTGGGTTTGCTCAGCTGAGTTCCCTGGACTCCTTAGTTCCAGGGATAATTCTCTTTTAAATCCACAGCTGAATCTCATGTCTGTTGCCAGGGGTAACACTCCTCAGAATTTCTTTGAATAAGGATCTCTGCTCCCTCCTGGGTACTGTCCCCTACTGGGCAAAAAACTCTGATGAAAATAGCAGAGTGGTCCAGAAGGGAGGGTAGGAGAAAGAAATCTCCCCTCTTCCCCTCTCCACTGGTAGAGATGTAAGGTCAAAGGCAATGACTGATTCCCTTTTAAGAGCTTCTTCCATAGCTCAACTTTCTTGTAGCCTGGCGTAGCTCACACACTCCTTAAGCTCCTTGGACCTGACCTACTGAAGAGGTGGAGGTGCAAGCTGGCTTTTAAAGGCCAGCTTGGCTGATCGTAACCAATCAATGGTCAGATGTCTTTCCATCAAGCTTGACTGAAGATTTTTTCACCTTTACCAGAAGTGGGCAATCCCAAAATGGCTAAACCCTCCTTCACACTCCATTAAAACCTCAACATCATGTTGTCTATGTCATCTGACACATACTCCCCATGATTACATGGCCTAGACTGGGGGAGGTAGAAATCACTTGATCTGGGGTGTCCTAACCAGCTCCCACTCACATCTTATTTGTTGATAGTTTGTATTTACTTATGTTTTATTTTTACTTGTGTCTTATTATTTTCCTCCTCCCAATAAGCCATAAGCTTCTTGAAGGAAGGAATTGTTTTATTTTCCTCTTTGCACCTCCAGTGCTTACCACAGTGTTTGGCACATCAAAGGCACTCAGTCAAATTTTGTGGATTTGAATCGAACTGAACTGAACTGAACCTAGACTCATGACTTCAAGGATTCTCTCTACTGTGAGACAGAGATCATCATTCTATGTGCCTATGAGAGCAAGAAATGACTATAAGCTCCTGCAAAGAAGATAGAAGCCATGTAACTCTGGATTCATCTGTTTAGGGAATTATTTGGGCTGGTTTGGTGAAAGTAGGTGAAATTCAAACTAAAAGGCATGAATTCTTTGACTAAGCTTTTCACATGGATCCTGTTGCAATTTAGCTTCATAAACAGTTTTATCTAGCTCAAATCCCTATGGTTCACCCTTCAGCTATATTTTTCCTCCTTTGTAGAAGTACTTTAGGATGCATTTTTAAATTTTTATTTTACTTTAAGATGCATTTTAAAATGTACTGTGAACCAAGTAATGTTAGGAAATAGAAATAAGAGGGGGGGAAAACTGAGTTCCAAATGTAGATTCATACTTCTACAACATTTAAAATTTGATGTGTGTTTTTGTGACATTTATATAAGGTATATCTTAACCTTTTCTCCACCATTACTCTCTTGCCACCCACCAAAGTTAGAGGCCTAGAGTTCATTCCCAGTTCCCCCCTCAATTTTTTTTGGCATGATCATGAGCAAAGGATTCCAAATAAAGTGGTTCCCTTTCAAGGGTGTGCTGGAGTCAGCTCAAACTGGCTCAAGAAAGCCAATTGTCCAATTTTTGTGACAATTCACACCTGAGTTCATCAACAAATCAGGGCTTGATTTATTGTTTTATTGATGGCTTAGACTTTAAAAATGATATAGAAAATGTTAATAATGTAGATTAGGCTTAAGTGTATTATGTATACATTCTTTTCTTCCCCAGAGATCCATTATTAAACATACTGCTTGTCTGTCTTATTCTACCTGATTTTAAAAAAAAATATGGAATTTTGGAAGGTGGATTCCTCATCTTAACCACTTGGTCCTACCATCCTAACCAAATTCTCACCCTTATTCCTTTCTCCCACCTTGTCTTTTTTTTTCCCTAGAAAAATAAAAGGAATCTCAACTTGAATCAATAACCAAGTGTGAATTCTGACCCTCTATCTATTTTCTACGCCTTGTCAGAAATGAAGAGAATTGTCTAGCAGACATTAAACAAAAGGCAGAGTCCTCCATTCTTGGTAAATTTACTCCTTTTGTATTTCATACTTTGCCACTGAACTTAAGGAAGTAATTGATTTGCATAAGTGTTATTGCTTCCTTTTGTTTTGACATTAGATTTCCCCATATGTCCTCCTTCCTTCCCTTCACTAAAGATTTCTTTGGAATAAAGAAAACTGCTAAGCAAAATCAACCATCACAATGACTGCTTCTGACAGAAAGTGCATCTATTCTGCATCTATAGTCTCCTATCTCTTTACCAAAACAGGACACTGGTATTTCTTCATCTACTAATCCAAGATTTAGTTTGATCTCTTATAATGAGCTTGAGACCAGCAACCTTTTGATATTGTTTCCATTTACATTATTATACTCGTTGTATATGTAGTTCTTCTGGGCCTGATTACTTTTTCCTCTGCGTTTGTTCAGAAATGTTTTCCCATGAGTAATGCCCTCACACCACTCACCTGTTCATGGAGGCAGATGAAGAGGAAAGAGTAGCCAAGTTTGACTGTTGACTGGAAGAGACAGAGAGGGATTTGACATACTTCTTGGAGAGACAGAAGGACAGAATGGGGAAAGTTCAAGCACAATGGGAGACAAAGCATGATGATGAGCAAGGAGGGGAGAGTTTATTCTCACATATGGTTTGTACTTGTCTACACCCTGCTTACCTCACTAGGGATGAATTAGTCAATTGAAATGGTCAAAGAATTACTGAGGCTGATGGCTGGAACAGAACTATGAGGAGAAAAGTTGGCCTCAACATTCACTTTTCTGCCAGTCTGAGGAAACCTAGAGTGGAGCAGCACTTAGGGACTGCATTATATTTCCTACACTCCTGTATTTACCTGGATGGGCAGTTAGATGGCACAGCAGATAGAGTCAGGAAGAATTGAGTTCAAATCCAGGGTCTGATACTTACCAGCTGCATGACCCTGAACAAGTCACTTCACCTGTTTGCCTCAGTTTCCTCAACAATAAAATAGGAATAATAATAATAGTACCTATCCCACCTTTCCCCAGGGTTGTTGTAAGTATCAAATTAGATAATAATTATAAAGTGCTGAACATAGTGTTTGGCACAAAGTGCTATATATTTATATAGCTTAATTAGTTATTACTATTATTACCTGCTTCCATGAAGAACAGCTGTTTTAGAGCTAAAAAAACCTCCTGCATTGTGACCTTCCTAGAACTCCTAGGCTCAAAGTGTAATGACACATTCTTTGGGGACAGCTTCAGTTTAGAAGCTAAAAGCATTTAGATATTCATTAGAGTATGTGTGTGTATATATATACATATATATATGTATATGTATATATATGTATATGTATATATACACATATATACATATATACACACACATGTGTATGTGTATATATACACATATATACTACATATACACATATACACACCTACGCATGCACATATATGTAAACATATATACATGCATATATACAAATACGTGTATATATATATATATATACATATATAGTTTTTATTTCTACCGATTCTATGCAAAGGGTAAAAAAACACTGCATGCAATTCTGCGTGTCTGTTCTCATGAGGGATCAACTCCATTATACAAAGATCACCTGACCAGGACTTTGTGAATAAAGTAGCAGATTCAGGGAATGTGAGGATTCCTGGGGGTGGAGGCTCAGTATCTCATTTTGATTAGGTGATCCACATTAGCTGCACCCTTTAAACTAGGAAGATGCTATCAATAACTACCTAAAGAGAGCAAATGGAGGTTAGAAGCCTAGCCATTCTCTGAAAATGATTAAGAGCTTATCATTCCCCAGCAGTCCCTTCAGAGCAGGGTGGAGCACATAAGCACCAGGGTGAGAGCTAGAATTCCCAGGAGATAGGACTTTTTCCATGTTTAGGATCAGGTTATTGTGTATAGCAATGCTACTTGGTGTTGTTAATCATCTTTTTCTGAATTCTGCATAGTCATCATTTCTTATTGGAGAATAGTAACTATTCCTTTTTTTTCCCTTTTATTCCCTAGAATCCATTTTTTTCTCCTGTTTTTGTTACCACAAAAAAATGTTCCATGTATATTTTGGTGTATGAGTATACACACATGAATATATGTATGTATATACATATGTATGTGTATGTATATGTGAACTCATTTATCCCTACATATGTACATGTAATACATACACACATGCATACACATATTATATATATATGAAAACCCTGGAATATATGTCTATTAGTGGGATGCCCGGGTCAAAAGATATGAACAGTTTAATGACTCACCATACAATTCCAATTTTTTCCCATAGTTCCATAAACAATGTATTGGTGTGCTTGTTTTCCCAAAGTCCCTTTAATATTGACTTTCAGAATATTTTTTTTTCCATCTTTGGCACTTTAAGTGGTACTAGGTCATACCACAAAATTGTTTGAATTTTTGTGTGATAGTAGCTCTCCTCAGTCAGAGACCTGGATTCAAATCTTGTTTCTTACATATACTGCTTGTGTGACCCTGGGCAAGTCACCTGATTTCTCAGTGCCCTAGGTAAATCTCTAAGGTTATAAATTGCTGAATGTTTGCTAATATACCTTGGTAAAGGGAATTTCTTGCTAGGAGCTCTCTTCACCAATGAAATCCAGGTCAAAAATATATTATTCAGTATTTGAAGCATTTATTCAAATTGTTGCTAATAGTTTGTCAGTCTTCTTTTCTAAACTATTTTCCATTTGATCATAACTTTTGATCATTTGTCTGTTGTGGGATGAGCTTTGGTCTTAATATATTTATGTGAATTTTCTATTTATCTTGGATATCGGGTTTTTATTGTTCATATTTCCTGCAATTCATTTTCCATTCAACAATTTATCTTCTTATTCTGTTGACAATATTTTTGTTCAAAAGATTTTTCATTTTATGGAATCAAAAATTGTCATTTTTATTCTTTGGCTAAGAATTTCCCTCTAACCACAATTATGAAAAGTATTTCCTTTCATTCTCTTTTCTTAAAAAAAATTTTTATCATATGACTTTTTATATGTAGTTCACAAATCCATTTGGAGCTTATTATGGTCCAAGGTGTGAAATGTTCATTTAAACTCAATTATATGAAATCATATTCCAGTTTTTAGGGAGTCCTTTCCCCAGCAGTCTGCACTGTTGGGTATATTAAATATTGGAATGCTGTGTTCTATTTCATCAGAGTCTTGCTTATGAAACCTCACCTTGTATAGTGAGGGAGTCTGACAGTTAAGTCTGAAGAAATTGGTCTCAAGTTCTCTTTTGATTTTTCCTCCCTTGTGGTAGAAAAAAAGTGATGCACTCTTTTACAGCAAGTGATCATTCAGAATGTAACAAAAATCAGTTTATCCATATCTGGAGACAAGATCCCTTATAAAAGTCCAGATAGCAAGTAAACAAAGTTTAGACAGAACAGCAATGATAGTTGACCATGTAGAAATGAGACAAAGGATAGCAGAGAGGGAATAATTTCACCTTCTCCCACAATGCAGCAAGGAGGTATATTCAAGCAAACAGTAAATGCTCTATGAGCAGATTATGCCTTAAGTGAGTCAGTTCAGTAGACAAGGCTCCATGAATTGAGTTCAGGGTAGCACTACCCTTCACTTGCCATCAGCTCCCCACTGGTGCAGTTAATACCTGGACCCTTCCCATCTCCACAGAAAGTAAAAATTCCCAGGCTTCACCTGTGCTGTGTGGTTTTTGTCTTCCATAATCTTTCAATCTCTCCTCCAAACTGGTAAAAGCTATACTTCCAGGAAGCCTCTTTGTTTCTAATGAGCTATACTTATCCACAGTGTTTAAGATTTGTTTAAAATGTAAATAAGGAATTAAAGTAATGAAGATATAAAGTCCAGTGAGTATCATCAAAGGATTTTATCATCAGCTTTCAATTCAGTTTCACAAATCCTACAATGGATAGTGATTATTCAGAAGATATAGAAGACCTGTGGTCTACACTGGTAAAAAAGGTCCACACAGGGTGAGATCATGAATTAGTTCTAAGCATCTAAGTACTTACAAAGGGCAAGTGACTATGCCAAGCACTGTAGGGTTACAAAGAAGGCTGAAGCCCAGTCCTCACCCTCATAGCATTTTGTTTAATTATGCCTGGAAATTAAAGAAAAAAATTTGCCAGTGATACTGAGGTGACTTTATTTTTCCTGTCAATTTATTAAAAAGCCTTACTATGCCTATCTGAAAAGAAGATAGGAAATACTGTTGTGCAAAAATAGTTCCCTGCAACCTAACGCAGAAGTGTGAGAGAGCATTCAATGATAAGGTCCTTCCAATCCCAGGATATAGGAAATGACCTCAATCCCCTTGAAAAGCCTTGGTCTATTGATTTCATTTCATAGAATTTAGCTTCCTTCTGCTTAGGACTTAGAAATAGATCTTAGAGACCATCTGGTCCAAATCCTCATTTCACAAATAAGGAAACTGAGGCACAGAGTAATTAGGTTACTTGCCCATTATTTCCCAGGAAGCACAACTCAAACGTTCTTCCTCCAAATTCAGTGCTCTTTCCACTACACTACGTTGTCTTGGTTCCTAGTTTTTCTATTACCTCCTAAATTAAACCTTTCCCTCTTTCTGTAAGGCAAAGAGGACTTAGTAGAGAGAACAGCATCTGATGCCTTTTCCTCCATCCTCTATCTGGTAAATTCAGCAGCACTCAAGCAGTTAAAAGCTTTCTAAATGTCCTGGTAATGCCTTCCTGTTGGAGCCGACTCTTTTCAGAAACACTCACTGGCTTTCCAGAATTGGATTTCTGAAAATGTCTCTACACGGAGACATTCACTATCCGAAACAACAAAAAGGGCTGCAGTCAGGGCCAGGGAGAGCCAAAATGAGCTTACAAATGTGGGACAGGGCTCAGGATTTTTCCTTTGAGCCCACAGAGCCAGAGCTTCCAAATGACAGCTCCAGACTCAGGCAGCAAGCAGGCCTTAATATTTCACAGGAACAATGACGGTGGGTTGTGTGTCTACTATTGCCAGGCAATGCCTCTGAACAAATGATTAGAAGGGAGGGGAAAAAGAAAAAGAAAAAGGAAGGGGAAAAAAAAAAAAAAAAACTTTTGACTTAACCATTAACCATTTGGAAGCTGCAGCCGTACAATTAGAAATCGATTCTCCCTCTCTTGCATTTCTCTAGATCTGGGAAGGCTTGATGGTCTGAGCTGGAATGACGATGCCAATTAGGCTTTTAAGCACAATCCAAGGGAGATCTTCAACCGAAGCCATATACCTGTTCTTTGTGCTAACCCAGAGCGGCAGAGAAGAAAGGGATTGTGTTTGGGAAGAGCACATCAGACCAAAATAACACACTTGCATTGCCCATCCTGAGTAGTGTGTCTCCGTAATTAGGAGGAGTGCCCTTCTGCGGGGTAGAGAAGCCTGTAAGAAGCGCTTTACGTTAAGCTAGCATACATCAAAAATAATTGACAATGGTTAGGCTTCATTGTAGAGACGGCCGCTCTGGCATTGCAACCACCAGCCCACCACCCACCTAAGAATTATTATTTGAAAAGGATGTCAGAGGATTATAGAAGATCCTTGTGTCTGCTCCAATTAGGATCAACACTTCTGCTTCTGCTCACTGAGAATTCCGTTTGTAATGATGAAAACATATTGACCCCTGCTGGAACTGGTTGGAACTACAACTTATTTCTCTGACAAATGAAAATTCAGTTAGCCTCAGAAATGGTTATTTCTTGGTGTGAGGTTTCCCCTTGCCCCTTCACCTTGATCCCCATTATAGGGGAAAATGCTGAATTAACTTGAATATTATCCAAATCTATGTTTTTCAAGAGGCACCCACAATCACTTAATCTACATATGTCATAAAATCCAAAAAAAAAAACGTTTTAAAGTTTCTTCTAAGAATCTCAGCAGGATCCATGTTATCCTCACAAGTGAGGCAAAATGTTTGCTTCGAGTTAAGTTTTACAGATATCCTTGGAGTGGAAGACGATCGAAAGTGTTTCCTGCTTCATAACCATCCCAGCTAGGTGGTGAAGTAAATAGAGCACCGGTTTTACACTCAGGAAGCCCTCAGTCCAAGACCTGCCTCAGACACGTAAGGGTGAATGACCCCACATGAGTCACTTAAACTCTCTTAGACTCAGTTTCCTCATCTGTCAAATGAGGAAGTTGAACTCGATCACCTCCAACGTCTCACTGAGCTCTTAAGCAATGATTATGTGCTCAGATATCCATAGCAACAAGCTATCATGATGATTCATTCTCAAGATCTCACGGAATTATCATATCTGAAAATATAGGATCATAAATCCAGAGCTGGAAAGGACCTCAGACTTCATCCAATCCAATATCATTTTATAAACGAAAATAGTAAGGCACAGAGAAGTTATTTGGTTTGAACAAGGTCAAACGGGTGGTAGGGGGAAGAGCCTGGATTTAAGTCACATTCCTCCGACCCCAAAATCAGTGCCCTTTCCCCAGTACCTTCTCTCACAAAGAGTATTGGAGGGCAATACCAAGATGGTAGAATAGGTGCTCTGGGTTGTGTTGGAGACTGAAATGTGATGACACACATCTCATAATCTTATCACCAAATTATTGTCCATATGTCTGAGGATCCTGAAGCCCATTCCATATAAAATATCTAGGGGAAAGAAGTGGCTATCCTTTCCTGTTCTATAGCCTCATCCACAAGTTGGGGCAAATCAGACTCACTTTCACTGCTTCATGTTCAGACTGAAGCTTAGCCAGGCTTCCCTGGGACTCAAGAATTCCCCTGACTTCACTGTAATGTGAAAAGATTCCAGGAAGAAAGAGCAAATTCTGAAAATACTTTGTCTCCTCTCTTGTACATGTGGAAGTCCCTTGGCCTTGTTCCATAAAGAAACAACGTGATGATAGATAAGGCTACTAGCCTTTATCACTTACTCAAGGAGTGCAATACAACACAATACAATACAATACAGTACAAAACAGAATAGTACAATAGAGAACATACAACAAGGACAACCAGGTGGTGCAGTGGATAAAGTACTGGCCCTATAGTCAGGAAGATCTGAATTCAAATTCACCTCAGACATTTACTAGCTGTGATCCTGGGATTAATCCTGTTTGCCTCAGTTTCCTTACCTGTAAAATGAGCTGGAGAAGAAAATGTCAAACCACTTTAGTATCTTCACCAAGAAATCCCCAAATGGGTTCACTAAAAGTCAGACATAACTGAAAACGATTGAACAACAACAAAACATTATAAAAGAATAGAATAGAATACAACATAATACAATGCAATAAAGATTTATTAAGTGCCTACTATGTGCCAGGCACTGTGCTAAAGGCAGTAGATACAAATAAGAAAAAAAAAAGGTCCCTGCCTTCAAAGAGCTTCCAAGATAATGGAGGAAAGATGACACACAAAAGAAGGTTGGGGGGGCGAATCCAGGTGGTACCCAGGCCCTGGGTTGACATGGCATCTTGTTCTGTAGAGTTTAAACCAGGCAAAGCTGCAGATGCATAATGGCATGAGGTGGAAGTCCAATTTTTGCCCTCTAGAAAGGAAGACTTTGGGACCAGTTAGGTACTCCACCATCTAGTCCTCACTCAGAGAGAAGAGGCTTAGTGAGGTAGTATCCAGCTTGAGTTAGCAGCATGGTGATGAAATTAGAAATGATGAGCTTATCCCAAGAGGGTTATCTTATTCCATGGGGTTGAAACCAGACAGAGCAGCAGGTGCAAAACAGAGTAAGTAAAAATATATAAGTTGAACTTAGTGCCTTAAATGAGTAACTTATTTTCTAGCAAGAGGTACCCAAATGCCATAGACAGGTAGGTAATGTAATCGATAGAGCTTATGACCTGAAGTAAGGAAGACCTGAGTTCAAATCTTGCCTCAAACATTTATCAGCTCTTTCGCTTAACCTCTGTTTGCCTCGGTTTCCTTATTTGTGAAATGGGGTTAATTACACTACCCACCTCACTGAGTTGTTGCGAGGATTAAATAAGTTAGTATTTGTAAATTGCCTGGTAATAACAAGTGCTATTTAAATGCTTATTACCCCTGCCCCATATATGTTACTATTTCCCCCACCTTTGGATAACACTACACCCTGAAATAGACATAAACCAGCAGAATGCTTAACCTAAATAATATTCAAGGCAGTCACTATGAATATCCTAGTATCGCTTGATAGCATTCAGAATTGCCTGCGGTGGAAGGGGCATGCTTTCTGGACATGCAGCATTAGCTGGCTAGCTCACTTAGAGAACGGCCACAATCAGAAAGCTAATCTATGTGTTGTCCAGTTAACCTCATTCTGTTCCATGGTCTCAGGTAAGACCCTTAAGGTTAACTAACTACCTTGAAAATGGCTGCCCTTAGCCCCCAGAGCAACCAGATAATAATGTGAATGAATGAGTGCATGGAAAGTGCAAAGATTTTAGAGCTGCAGAACCCAGATTCAAGTCCTGTCTGTGATGTGAAATCTCTGTGTGACCTTGGGTAAATCACTTAACATCTCTAGGTATCGGTTTCCTCGCCTCCAAAATGAAGGGGTAGGATCATACGGCCTCTGAGATTCCTTCCATCTTTAAATCTATGATCCTCTGAAATTTATCCCTGATACTAGGAAAAAAGAAAATTCAAAGTTCACATGCTACTGATGGCATCTCACTTGTGATCATATGAATTATCAAGCTCTCTTTTTTGGGGGGGCGGCATTATGGATATGGCAAATTAAGTAATTTCCAATGCCTAACAAATTACATATCTGCAAAATCTCAAGTGTAGTTGTATTTCTTCTTTCTCATGCAGGAAAATAGCAAAACAAAGAAAGCAAGGACCAGAGAAAACAAATTGGGAGGAAGGGAAATTATCTGAACCAAGTATTGAGCCATGGAAAGGATCCATCAAAACTTGATGCCAGTTAGAAGCCCAGGAAAATCATGAGGAACAAAATAACATAAAACGTCATTAAAGATAAACTCAGAAATTGGGAGCCAATAGCGTCACAACAAGTGAAGAAAAGGAGCAAGAAAATGAATGAATGAAAAGGAAAAGGAACTGTTCCAAATGTCTTGCTGATTTTCATAAGAAACAGATGATGATTCCACTTCCAGGACAAATAATAGCCAATGAGATATGGGGTTGGGGGAGTGTAATTAGGGTCAGGTACATGTGCAGATACCATCAGTTTTGCTAAGATGACATCTTCCACATGAATGACACCATCTTAGCAAAACTGATGGTGTCTGCACATGTACCCGACCTCCATTAAAGAAACAAGAACTTGGGTGCCAGCAGATACCCTTTCACATGGGACGGAGAAGCAGATGTGCACCTGATGTCTTTGGAGGAAAAAAAAGTAGAGAGATTCCAGTGCAGTGAAAGACAGCATCAAGGGATCAACAAATAGAAACTTCACAAGCTAAAATGGCTACTGTTGATGGAATCAGCCATTTTGAAAAAGTGAAACACACACCCTATTTTTATTTTTATGTTTGCTCTAGTTCCAATAAAATGAAAAGACATTCGTAGTCCAACTAAATATGACTAGAGATACACGCGAAACAATGGCCAAATTTGCCGATTGGGAAAGAAGTAACATTAATTAGAAAAGGCCATTTTTAGCATCATGTGAAAGAACGTATAAACTTGAAGAAGAAGATGAAATTTCCTTTAGAGTTTTTGACCTTTCATCAAACTTCTCACAGCTCTTTTTTCAACAATACATGTCTAAGTAAATATCTTTTTAAAATATCATTTATGTAATACTAACCTGATAATGTATTCTAATGGTCCCACTGTGAGCAAAGTTGGGTAATTCAGTAATTAATGAGTTGTACACTGGCTTAATCTTGAACCTTGAAATTTTAATGATAAACTTTTGAAAATTGTATACTGCAAAAAAAATGCCGAACCACTTACCAGACATCTTGACATAATCTGAACACATACTAAAGTGAAGTTGTCCCCCTATCATTACTTCTACTACTAATACTGCTGCTGCTGCTGCTGATAATAACAATAACGTTAACAACTGGCATTTATATAGTTTATGTAGCATTTATATAGCATTTTAAGTTTCACAGAGTACTTTATAGATGTAAATTTGAATCCTCATTTGAACCCTCACAACAACTATAATTTCTTATAACACATAATTTAGAGGTTATTATTATCTCCATTCTACACACAAGGAAACTGAGGTATAGAGATGTTAAGTGATCACACAACTAATAAGTGACTGAGGCAGGATCTGAATCCAGTTCTTCTGACTCCAAATCCAGCACTAGAACATTGTCACAAAACCGGGGCTTCTCAATTTTGAGTTTTGTTTCAAGAACTAATCCATATCCAAGAGAGAGTATTTATTTATTTTAATCACAAAAGAGTAAGCCATTTTCATGGGCTTTCTAACTTTTTTTTATTCCATTCCATTCTCACTGGTTCTCTGCCAGAATGGTCTATCCCTACACCCACTCTCCAATTACTCAGCAAGCAGTAAGTGACAGCCACCACCACATGATATAAATCCCCAGGAAAGTTTTTCTTAGATAAAATCTCCAAACAGCAGAGGCTATACAGATGACTAGGCTATTAAAGTTGTATTTATAGGGTAATCACTTATTTCAACTGCTGGCCACATAAAATTTATAACAGGGTGGGGGGAAATGTGTGGAATTTTATAATTATAATTTACACTTTTTTTTAACTGCTTCAACAAATCAAATTCACAAAACCTGCAAAATTCATCAAAAAGAATAGTGTGGGCATTATGGAAATGAATAAAACAAAGAAATCCAGTTGCTCTGAACTTAAGACTCTGGTACCCAGACACATAAGTCCTTAGGTTACTCTGGAAGTATGACAGTTTCACCTGGTTAGTAGAGTTCAAGCTTTCTTTGTTTCTCCTCTCTTCAGTTGTTAGACTCTTTGCATCCTGTCAATGGTGGGTTTTAGTTGGTGATTTTTTTTTCTTTGTTTGATTTTGGATGTAATGAAGACTATTTGAAACAGTTAATGTTGCTGCTCAGGATCCTCCCATTTGTGACCAAATTTTCCTTTCCGTGTCCACACGGCTACCTTATTTTGATCTCTTTACCCAAGAAGTAACTAGAGATGGAAGTCCCAATCATCCCCAGCAGGCAGAGTAAGAGATAAGAGTTAAAAATCTGCTTGAAGGAAGAGGATTTGACCTTAAGGATCACCTCTATTTGAGTATCCCTAGACAATGAAGATTTTTGAACCTTCAATATGGAGCATCCTAGCTATCTGCCTCCTATATACATTATAAAAATCAGTTAAAGGAAACCTTAGCTTTTTTCCCTGGCAAAATTATTTTTTGTTATAAAATTGAGCAAAATTGGTTTTATCTTACCACTTCTTGAGTTTCAAAGGAAGATGTTGAGCTAGATGAAATGATCGTCACATACTCAACTTTTTTGATTTCCTCACTGGCCTTCTTAAGATTCAGAGGCTAGTCTTTCATTGGCCTAGCTGTGAAGCAGGTCATCTTGGGGGTCACTGACTGCTTCAACTTCCTGTAACTGAGTAAGAGAGCTATGAAGGATTGGCCTCAGGGCTGTTACTCATAATCCATGTAGGATGTTCCCTAAAGGACCTAGATTTATCATCTTGATTGCTTCATATGACTTTAACAAACATTCTGAATACACATATATGTATGTATACACACATGTGCACATGCACAAACACACACACACACACATAAATTGGTATAAATTAATTTATTGCTATAGGGAATCTCACAGTGGGGAACACCATCTGCCAATATATATTTGACACCTGCTCTGCAGTTCATATACACTTAAAGAGTTGCCTAGAATACCTCCTGGGTTAAGTGATTTGCCCAGGGCCAAACAGCCAGTGTGTGTCAGCGTAAGGACTTGAACTCAGGTCTCTGGCTTCAAGACTAGCTCTCCAACCACTCCATAGGACAACTTCTTGGAACATATTAAGATTACATTTGAAAGATGGTCAGATAAACAGGTGAACTTCATTCCCAGTTGGCATCTGCAGTCTTCTTCTTTCTAGGCCCAGCTTGGGCACTGTTTGCTTCCTGAAAGCTTTCCATCATTCATCAAATTCCCAGAATTTTGCCAAAATAACTCCTCTGCACCTATCCTATATTTTTATTCTGTTCAGTCATGTCTAATTCTTCATGACACCATTTTGGGTTTTCTTGGCAAAGATAACCTGTGCGGTTTGCCGTTTCCTTCTCCAGCTCATTTTACAGATGAGGAAACTGAGGCAAACAGGATTACGGAACTTGCCCAGGGCCACATGGCTAGTAAGTGTCTGAGACCAGATTTCAATTCAGGAGGATAAGTCTTCCTTACTCCAGGTCCAGCGCTCTCTCCACTGCACTGTTTAGCTGCCCTTTATCCTATACGGTATTAGTATGTATCAAACTTATTTGAGTGTACATCATATCCTCTGCCCACTGCCTGCTCCCTTCCCATCAGACTGCTTAGCCCCTTGAGGACAAGAATAGAGTTGTTTTCATCCTTGCTTCTGAACTGCCTCACATAATGTCTTGTGCATAATTGCTTAAGATATGTTTGAATTGAGTAAATACAACAGGAAATGAAGAAACACAATAGAATCAAAGGATTTGTCAGAATGTCCTTATCCTAGAGGAATGTTGCTAATATATTTAATGAAATTATTTAACTGAACATTGTGGTTATTTCATAGATATTTAACATCTACATTGTCCAAAGGGCTCTATCAGATCATATCTCTGCCACTGTCATAGTCTCCATTCAAAGACGTCACGATGCATCCTACAGTGGCAGAAGCATTGACTCCGGAGTCAGAGGATATGGGTTTAAATCCTGCCTTCGATGCTTGCCATCTGTATGACCTTGGACAAGTCACCTTAACCTCTCTGGGCCTCATCTTCCTCTACTATAATATGAGTGGGTTGGACTAAATGACCTCTGAACTCCCGTCTACATGTAGCAATATGATGCTATGTAGCATAAATAAAGACTGCATATCCTGGGCCTGATGAACATTATGAAAAATGAGGATTGTTTGCAGAAGTGAGGTATGCTGATGGGACTCATTTTATTTGTTTAAATAAGGTTGTGCTATGAAATATGAGGGGCAGCTAGGTAGTACAGTGGATAAAGTGCCAGACCTGGAGTCAGGAAAACTCATCTTCCTGAATTCAAATCTGGCCTCAGACACTTACTCGCTGTGTGACCCCAGGCAAGTCATTTAACCCTGTTTGCCCCAGTCTCCCCATCTGTAAAATGAGCTGGAGAAGGAAATGACAAACCACTTCTTTGCCAAGAAAACCCCCAATGGGATCAGACATGACTGAAAACAACTAAACAATAAATGAAATGATAGTCAGGGCTTAGGTGAAGAGGGAAGGAAACTCAGTATTCTAATAATTCAAAAGATCTATGATTTCATCTATGTAGTTGCTACCTCCAACAATGCAGACCAAAATCCCTCCATGCCTTAGCAGAAAGTCATCATGGTGTCTGCGGCAGAAAGAAAAAAAAATCATTACCTACTAACCAACCTGGTGGTAACTAAAAGAAAAATCATTAATCTGTATTAAATTAATATTTTTATAATAAGCTCAAAAATCGCTAAAGTTTACTGTTTTTCAAAAGGGGATTGCTAATCAAATTAATATTGTTGCTAATATTATATGGTGTTATATTTAGGAAAAACATCACAATGTAGCAAAAAGAAATGATGGACGTGAAATCAAGAGAGCTGGATTGGAATCCTAGTTTTGCCATTTCTTAGATATATAAATAACACCTGACAAGTCAATTCACATCTCTCAGGCTCAGTTTCCCCACATCTAAAATGAGTATGATAACATCTCCAATACCTACTGCACAAGGTTATTATAAATCAAGCATTTTGCAAAATCCTTAAAGTTCACACAGCCAATATGCATCAGAGGAAGGACTTTCAGACTCCAAGGCTATAATTCTATTATTGCTTAAGAGAACAAAATTTTTCACATGCTTTGAAATGCCTTAATCATACAAATAAATCACATATAACAATTTGCCTCAGAAAAGTATACTTATTACATGGGAGGTTTACCTATTTATTAAAGTGGGTCTGACTGAACTTAGCAAAACTTGGATAGCCATGAGTTTTGCAACTCTATGTACTTGAAAATTAGGGGGGAAATCATATTTATTTAAAATTATTCTATAACTTGAACACTTCACTAGTCCTGATTTGCCTTCTTCCTGTTTACCAAGAATTAGTACATTCTTACTGTATAATCCTGCCATAGATAAGAATCCCTAGATACCAGAGGCCCTCAATAAGTGATAGGTATAAATCCTCCAGTACATATCAGCAATATTTCTTGGTTGCTTTTATAAGTTTTACTATTTTTCTTTTTGCAATCCATTGTTGTTTCACATTTTAAAAAAAAATGTTTCTTCTACTTAATACGATTCCAAACAAGACTACCAGCACTGAGGCCATTAACATTTCAGAGAACTACAGAATATCAGACCTGGAAAAGAGGAGAAATTATCTAGTCCTGCTCCTTTATTTTGCACATAAAGCAATCAATGCTCAGAAAAGCTGAGTGACTTCTTCTAGGCCACACAGCTATTAGGCAGCAAAGCCAAGACTTTCTGCTTTAAGGAAAGGATTATCACTTAATGAAGCACCTTCATTTTGCTCAGCTGCCCCCTATTCACCAATCCTAAATTTAAAAACCTGCAGTTAAATCTAAAGTATTTTTAAAGGCTGATCTTGCCACATGCTTTACATACTTTTTTTTTTCCAAATAAAATGAGTAGAGTGGACATGCTCAGGTATTTCGTTAATTTGTCACACATCCAACATTTAAATATTTGCTTATGGCATTCCCTCCCTGACTGGGTGAAAAGCATCTTAATACTAATTAGAATATTTTTGCTTTGTTTTGTCTATTAAAATCTTTGAATGTATCCCCTATTCAATTGTTAGTATTAAAACTAAAAATTACCCTAGACCACGTAGCTTAGTTTAAGCCAAGAAGATAGCTGTTATTCTTGAAATTCATTTACTCTCTTCCATTGGCTATAGCTAAGTGGATCAAATATATGGTGACTATCAGCAGAGATTTGGGCATTTATAGCAAAGAGGTATGATGATAGGATGATGGTGATGAGAATGATAATGGTGATCTCATTGGTGATTAAAAAATCATAATATTATTAACCAAACACAAAGACCATCACTTTAAGGCACCTATAGAAAGGTTATGAGTTCTTTAGCAAAAAAGAAGAGGATCAAAAGATATTCTCAGAGCATTTGACAAACAGATCAAAAACTCACAGAAATTCTTTTGGAACAAACATACACAACTTCAGTGAGAGAAAATAAAGGCTGACAACAGATATATGGCTAGGATCCTGCCTTGTGATCAGAATGTCCTACATGTCTAATATCTATAAGAATTCAGTAAGCAATGTCAAATGAATGAATGAATAATGAATGATTAAATTAATGAATGAATGGAAAATTATTTATTAAGTGCTATAAACTCTGCTAAGCACTGGGATTACATTTTTTTTTTCTTTTAGAGTCCCTACCCTCAAGGAGCTTATACTCTTATCAAAGAAAAGAAAATAAATAGGGAAGTGGTGACCAGAAAGTTTTGTTCTGTTTGTAGAATTAGAGGAGCCAATAGAAGAATGAAGAAGATGGAGGGCAAGTGATGAGACGACCTGTCTGGATGGCTGGATAGAATGTGAAGCTGAAATATGGTTTACTGTCTAGGGCCATCCAATGCATAGGGTAGGAATAGTCAGCTGGTTTGCCTTTAGTCACCAGTTAACTGGATTGGTCCCTAGGGTGGAGCTCTAAAGACAGGTGGATTAACCTCCCCAGTGATGATGGGGAGCTTAGATTCGGGAAGAATCAGATGTAAAGGGCTACATCTCAGGTCCAGAATGGGGGATGCTAATCCAAGTGGGGAGAAACGTGTCATCAGGGGCAGACTGGCCTGAGCACGTGTCTGGGTAGTATGTGAAGCTGAGCATGGTCAACAGGGAATCACCAAATAAATACCTGAGTTATGTAAATTTATTTGCAATAATAGAAGAGTTTGGTATGACAGTTCCAAATCATTCACACCAGAAATTATGGAAAGATGATCTAGATCAGGAATGAGGAACCAAAATTTAGTTTTGGGTTCAGTCAAATGGTTGCACTTGAGGACCTAGAGGGTTACATGTGGCCTCGAGGCCACAGGTTTCCCACCCCTGATCTAGACTTCATGAATGCATATTACGCCAAAAAAGGGAAAAAATGTATAAAACCTCATTGAAGGTTGCAAAAATTCAGCACATACCAAATTCCCAGCAAGACACTACTTGGTGACTGGAATTACATATCAGAAGTTCACGTATCTTTCCTAAACTCGTACATGACAAATCCACCAAACTACAAACACAGGCCTCAAAACATCCTTGAAAATTAGTCAAATAGACTATACTACAAATAGAATATTATCACAGATAAAACTTCTGCCCTCTATTTCACAACCATGACATTAACTAATAAAAACTGAACAATGTTTTTAATAGATGTCATCCTATCAAACACATACAATTAAATACCTCAAATTACATGGAACGAAAGGCTTCCAAAGAATAGAAATCTAGCTGAAGAATCAAAACCACATGGAAACAGAAGAGGTATGTATTATTCTTGTTATCTGTTCTTCTCGATTTCTCCTGAAGATGTTTTGTATGACCCTACAGAAGACGGGCTTGCATCCCTGCCTTCATTCGGTTACTAAAGGTGGCCATTTTATGTAGCTCTGCAGCATTCCATTAAATATTAAACAATATCAGGATAATAACTTATTCTAAGACAACTTCTATCTGAGCTCCATTTTTAAAAATGAGAACAAGATAATAATGCTATTATTATTAACATTTATATATATTTAAAATTTGCAAAGGTCTTTTTATATATTATCTCTTTAATCTCCAATAACCTTGTGAGATAGGTGCTATAAGTCTTTCCATTTTATACATGAAGTAACTGAGACTCAAGGAGTTTAAGTCATGCTACTAAAAGTTAATCAGTGAATTCAGATTACTGAGAGAATAAACAAGTAAGTGGAACCAATGCATACACTATGCTGGGCACAGTGGAGCCTGCCCAAAATTCTAACTATCATGGAGGCTGAGGCTGTTGGATTTTTTGAGCTCTGGAATTCTGAACTGCAATGAGCCATGCCAAGTGGGTGTCTGAATTGTCTGGCATCAATAGGTTGTACCCCCATTGGGGAGCCACCAGGAAGGGTGAACAATGTCAGATACTAAGCAGGTCAAAACTCCGATGCTGATCAGCAGTGGGCTCAGCTTATGAGTTACCCGTGCATTTCCAGCGGCGATACACTAAGGATACCTAGCTTCCCTGATTGTTCACATTGGTTTGGAACTACTTTTTTCTCTTTCCATGTCTTTCCATGCTGCCAACATTCTTCTCCGTTTAGGCCTCTCTTTTAATGTCTCTTGCAGGGGTAAAGGAGGGTCAGTGGACTTTGGGGTAGGCAAATTAGGTTTGGCTTTCTTTCTTGTTTTAGATATTCAGCAGATGCACTTAAAAAATTGATCCCTTTGTTAACCTGAGCTGATTCAAGAAATAACATGACACTTATGAGAAAAATATATTTCCTCTGTACATTCTCATTCTCACCAAATGGCATATGAATGTTACTCTAGGTTCAAAAAAGAAAGGGACTACCATCCTAATGATTTAAGACAACCAATCTTGAAACATTTTCACCTGTGCTTTCTAAAAACTGACATTTTTGGAAAAACAAATTTTCACAATTTTCCTTCTCCCTCCCCGTTTGATATGGTTGCATTTATAGGTTGCCTAGATTTTATCAGGTCATTATCAATTCAATTCAATAAACATTTATTAAGCATTTATTATTCTTTTTAATAGGAGAAATATAGCATGGCAATAGAAAGAACTGTGGTTCTAATGTTAGAGGTACTAGATTCAAATGCCACTTCTGACCATTACTATCTGTATAACCTTGGGAAAGTCAGTTTTTTTTTCATTTATAAAGGAAAGGAGTTGGAATAGATGGTTTCTGGGATCCCTTCCAGTCTTAGAACTAGGACCAATACTATGATCTTATATGTGCATGGTGCTGTCCTGGGTATCCATGATATAAAATGAAAACAAAATAGCCCCACTCACCCTTAAAGAATACACATTATACTGTTAGATCTCAAATTAAAACAATGTGGTTTTTTTTTTCATAAAGGTTAAATTTGACAAGTTTCCAGGAGGTGAAATATTTCTTGCCACAAGTAATTTCTCTCAGAAAAGCATACACACAACCTAAACACTTTGATGTATGGAAAGACAAACTAGAAAGCAGAAATGGCAACCAACAAAGTTAGCTAGATAAATGGTAAGCTCCTTGAGGGCAAAAACTACTTCATTTTTGTATTTGTATACCCAGCACTCAGTAAAGTGGCTAGCATATAATGGACACTTAGCAAACCCTTATTAATTGATTGGTTGAATGGACCAATTACAACTCTTATATTAAGATGGAGGACTAACAGACTTTCCCATCTACCCTGCCATTATAACTTAACATCTTCCATGACTTACCATCTGCCTTGTCGCCATGCCATCCAGACCCCAGGCACTACCACCTGACATGCCAGTGCACTCTAAGGTCCCCATGTCTTTGCCAACCACCACTACACTCATGAGTTCTGATCCTTTTGATCTGCCCTGAATCTGAATCTTTCTATTGAATTGTGTCATTTTTCTTTTTGTATCTCCAGTGCTTAGCATGGGGTTTGGCAAATAGTAAGAATTTAACAAAGCTTTTTCACTCAGAGACAGAGAATAACATGAAAACCTCCTGGAAAGGAAGGAATTGAAACATGTTGTATAATAGGTGACTCCAAGAGGTCATCCATTTGATGATTATTCTGTACAACTCTGGCCACAAAATAGAGACATCAACCTGGAATTAGGGAGAAATTATTTTCCTTTTGAAAAGAGAATTCCATTTTTTGTAGCCTCATAATCATATACGAGATTGAATAACTATCTGTGGGGGTTATAGGCCAGGGTGTGCTGTCTCATGAAGAGTCAATCACTAAATTTTCAGTGCAGGCATTCACACCTCAGAAATCAGCAAAAGTTACAAATCAGGGCTTGATTTGTTGTTTTATTAATTATCTAGACTAAAGGAAGTAATGGAGAATGTTTTAATAATATAGATCGAACTTAAAAGTGTATCACATACATAAATATATACATATACCCATACATACTCACATATGTGTGTGTATATATGTAAATATAATATAATGTGTGTATATATATATATACATGCACACATATATGTAATAGTTATCACATATTTAACAGCACACTCCTGCTATGGGGGGTTCCTTCACATGAATATCTTAGTATTTCAATATTCAAAATGTTGTCTTTTGTCAAGACTTTTCCTGGACACTCCCCATCAAACTCTATATCTAGTTGAAGCCCATTCTGCCTTCTTGTGAGCCCTTATTCTCCAAAATCAAAGGAAATACTGTATGTGAAAATACTTTGATTACATACCACATAACTGAATGGCACTATTACTATTATGATTTATCTAAAAGCGTAGTTCTAATAGCATGAAGAAGAATACTAAATAGACATGATTTGTTCTCTTCACTTATATGTATACATCCATTGCTTGCTGTGCTCCAGGAAGTGTCCCCAGTTTAGATGACCTCTCTCTTTGGTACTTCCTTAATTCTTGATTTCATTACTTTAATAATGACCAGATCTGTGATCTCATCAGTTGAGGGACCTTTTCCATTTATAAAGGGTACTATCTTTCCATAAGTTAATAGGCAATTTGAGTGTTATATTGTTCCTTTCCCTCTCCTTCCTCCCTACTCCATACCCCCCCCAAAAAAAACATTTTTTGGTGACCAGCCTTCTGATGGTGATCCTCCCTGAATTTAATCATGCTGATTCTTCGGTAACAGACACATGACCCATTAGAGCCCATACACTAAGTTTTCCAACTTGGTTCCAGAGTTTGCCAAATTTCATCAGCATCTGTTTCAAGTCTCCCCTACACCACAATGTATTACATTCATTGGAATATCAGTTCCTTTAAGGTACAAACTGTTTCATTTTTATCTGGTATTCGCTGTGCCTAGCCAAATGACTGACACATAGTAGGCACTTAATAAATGCTTGCAGATTGAGCAATTGAGGCATTGAAATAAGATTTTAATGGAAACCATTCCTAATTATGATAATCTATTTGCATTATATTCATTTGCAATTGTTTTTCAAGTTTGTTTTCAGATTCCGTCTCCTCAGCTATAATGCATATTCCACAAGGATAGAAATTTTTATCTTCTTTTTTTTTCTTTGGCTTCTGTATTTTCTTCTCTTTTCTTGTTTCTACCCACAGCACCAAGGAGGGTGCTCAGTATTCAGTAGGTGCTCATTAAATATTATTGTTGGATGAAAAGTAATAAAAATGACAAGTCTTTCATCCTTGGAGCACATTAAATTATTATTGACAGTATATTTTAGTGAATCGAGCATTGGGCAAGAGATCATAGTGTGACTGCAGGCAATCATTTAGCTTTTTTGCATTTCTGTTTCCTTGTCTGAAAAATGGGGATGAGGTGGGTGATGTGCTCTCTCCCTCATATTAAGAGGATTAATGAAATTGTGTATCTAAAGTGCTTTGAGCTCATTCTTCATTTTTTATTAAGTCATGCATACTGAAAAGTGAGACCATGGGGAGCTACTCTGGGAAGCCCTATAGAAACCCAAGCAGGATTTCAGAAAATCACACTTCAGTTTACTGAAAATCTAAGGATTTGTGGTCTTTTCCTTTTGTCTTGCACTCAGATATTTGTGTATAAGTTTACATGGTGTGATTTGATTTTAATGGAGCAGGCAAATGAATGTAGAAACCTGAGGCTGACCAAATCTCTAGACATAGTGCTACTAAAGGCAGGGTTTAATTCTCAGTGCTTCTGACTTCCTACTGGGCACAAAAAGTTGCTCTTTAGCAGTTCAGTGATAGGACCAAGAGTTACACAGGAGAAGCAATTCAAACAATGCTGTCAGAAGCATGGAAAAGAAAGTGAACCAGGCATGGGGCAAGATCAAGGGATAAAAGATGGATAGCATGTGTTCCACTGGTATCCATGTGATGTTAAGACTGGACCCACCAAGGACAAGAGTCTCATGGGATGAGGGGGCACAGATGGATCTCAATCTGTATTATTGGAGAGAGAGCCACCACACATGAAATCACTGACTCATCAAAGTATTAATTCAGTGATGACTCCAGGGAAGAAATTAAGAATGGTAGTGCAATTCCTAATATAGCTGTCTCTTCCCTTGGCTTCTGAGGGCAAGCGTGAAGGTCTCAGATGAAGTATGACATAATTAAGGTGAATTGATCTAGTCACTACTCTCAGGAACTAGTAAGAATTGTTACAGTAGTTGTTGTTCAGTCATTTTTCAGTCATGTCTGACTCTTCATGACCCCATTCAGGATTTTCTTGGCAAAGATACTGGGTTGATTTGCCATTTCCTTCTTCAGCTCATTTTACAGATGAGGAAACTGAGGTAAACAGGGTTAAGTAACTTGCCCAGGGTCACACAGCTAGTAAGTGTCTTAGACCCAATTTGAACTCAAGAAGAAGAGTCTTCCTGACTCCAGACCCTATCCACTGTACTACATAGACAGAATTACCATACCATAAATCAGCATATAGAAGTTGCTCCTGCAATTTTTATCCATTGAGGAACATTAGCCAAGGATGAGAAGCTGCTTCTGAGATTTGAGTTTGGAGTTTCATCTGGGTGTAGAAGAAATTTCTTTGATTAAGTATCCAGAGAGGAAAATCTCTGAGGACAGGTTTCTCATAGAAAATCTCTGTGCTGACTTTTTCCAGCCAGACTGGAATTTTATGAGAACAGTTCTCTTATCTTACTCCCTTTTACCTTTTCCTTCCTAGACTGAAATTAATTTACTGATTTTTTTTAAATCATCAAGCCTTTGCCAACCTAAAAGAACTTCAGTTAAAGGTTCTATCACCCCATTACATCATTTGCAATTGTTGCAGTATCAAGTTCCTACATATTTCAGATGTTTTTCCATTTGCTGTCTCCTAAAATATTCTTTTGCAACCAAACGTTCTGCCACCTGTTGCAGATAAACAAGTTTTACTGGTGCCCCTGTGCGCAAACTGAGGCCGGATTTAGCCTGATGCTGAGGGATAATGAAACAGCTTGGAGGAAATACCCTACATTTCTAGAGAGTTAGGGACTTTCTCAAGAACAGTGCTGAGAAAGCCCTGGGTGGGGCAGCCCAAATTCTATTTCATTCCTGTGCATCTCAGGCCATCCATCAACCAAACCTGAGCAAGTTACCCTAAAACCACTCTGGGCTTTATGACTGAGACTCATCACTCACACAGCCCAACTTAAGTCTGACTGAAGTACAGCAAATAATGTGGCCATTTTAGCTTCAACACGTGTACAAGGAAAAATCATCAGGATGAATGTTTTGACCCAAAATCAGAAATGTGAACTCTTTAACCTTCCCTGTGAGCATAGCTCCAACATTTGCTTTGTTCTCCTATGACAAAAGCAATTGGGACTTTGCATTGCATCCTGGGGAGAGCAGGAGAGTGAAGTGGAATGCTAACCTAGCCTACCTTCCCCCCACCCTCAGAAAGAATGTGCTCATGAGTAATAAGACTTTACTTTTATATATGTGTGTGTATAAATACATACATATATTTATATATGTGTGTGTATGTGTGTATATACATATGCATATATATATATACATATTTACCTTTTTTCCTTTTGTCAAGGCATTTTCACATGTAGGGTTTCATTTTCACATCTAGGGTTTCATATTCACAATAATTCTTTGTGGGAGGTAGGGCAGGTCTGAATTTCTCTATTTTACAGCAAAGGAAACTGTTAGAGAGTTTATATCTTACAAACTAGCATCTTTTCTACTGTACCTTTCTCCTGTTCTTCTTTGTAATGGAAAGAGCAAAATGGAATAGAGTTTATCTATTCTTGCATCTCACTCAAACCCTTCAGCCAATTTGAAGGTCTCCCAGGTTTATTCAATCAATAAGTAGCATTTATTAAACACCAACTGTATTCCAGGCATTATGCTAGATCGTGGGAAAACCAACAATCTTTGCCCTCAAGGAGCTTACAATATAGTATCAGGAATGACAACTTGTACAGAGACAATGACAACATGTAGATGAAAAACAAATACAAAGTAATTTTGTGGGGCGGACACTAGCAGCAGAGGGAATCAGGAAAAGTTTCACGAGGAAAGACAGAGGTGAAGACCGAGTTGTTGTTTGTCCTTCATTCTCCAAGAGGACCACGACATCAGGAAGATGATGCTATGATTTGCAAGTGAATTGGATTTAAGTGAGGGAGGACTGTGCAAAGTCAACAGCCTCACTTTCTCCTCCAGAGCCATCTGGGTCCAGTGGCCAGCTATAGATCAGGATGACTGGAGATGGCCCCGGAAGATTGAGTACAAAGGCCTGGAGATGGGGGATGCAGTACTGTGTTTGATGAACACCAAGATGGCCAGTTTGCCAAGACCATAGAGTTTAGGAAGGGGGGGTGGTGGTAATGGAGAGTATGGCTTAGAAAGGTAAATAAAGGCCATTTTGTGAAGGGCTATAAATGCCAAACAAAAGAGTTTATATTTGATTCTAGAGGCAATAGGGAAGCATTAAAGTTTATTGAGCCTGTGAAGTGACATGCATTTTAGAAAAATCACTTGGCGCTGTTTCCTAAATTTTTCATGGAATTAAGGTTGCCATGTCCTCTTGATGAAGGGAAGGGAAAAATGAAAAGTATTTGTATAGTGCTTGGTATATACCAGGCTCTGTGCTAAGTACTTTTTATAACTATTATCTCACAACAGTCCTGGGAGGTAGGTGCTATTATCCCCATTTCACAGTTAAGGAAACTGAAGTAATCAGAGAATAAGGGACTTACCCAGGGTCACACAACTAGTTAGTGTCTAACCAAATTTGAACCGAAGACTTTCTGACTCCAGAGCCCTATCTACTGTGCCACCAGTTGATAAAACTCATCTTATTCCTTATTCTTACTGTTATTCAGTCATTTTCAGTCCTGTCTGACTCTTCATGACCCTATTTGGGGTTTTCTTGGCAGAGATATTGGAGCACTTCACCATTTCCTTCTCCAGCTCATTTTACAGATTAGGAAACTGAGGCAAACAGGGTTAAGTGACTTGCCCAGGGTCACACAGCTAGAAAGTATCTGAGGTTGGGTTTGATCTCAGAAAGATGAATCTTTTTTCTACTGTGCTACCTAGCTGCATATCTTCTCCACTTAATCCTTTTTCCCTTGAATCAAAGTCATGGAATCTAAGAGTTAGAAAGTACCTCAAATACCCCAAATTGTAAACACTAAGCAGGACTACTTTCCATGATTTCTTCAGTTCAGTAATGGGGTGCTCATGACCTCCTTAGAGAGCATCTCCCCTTTGGGGAAGCTTCAATTGTGAAGACTTCCCAAATATGACGCCAACGTTTACTGCTCAGAAAATTACACCAACTCCTTTTAGTTTTGTTTTGTTTTGTTTTTTCCCCTCTGAGGCCAGAACAAGTCCAGTTTGTTTGTTTTGTTTTGTTTTGTTTTCCCAAGTGATAGGCATTCAAACGATAGAAGTTGGGTTATCAACTCTCTGCAAAGCTTCCTCTTCCCCAGACTATACCTAAACCAATCTTTGTGGAAGTCTACAAATCTTGGAATGACTCATTCCTCCTTCAAAGTGTTTAGAATTTGTTAATCCTAATTTCTGAAAGCTACAGCCAGATTAAGGCGTTCATTGGACTAGTACCTGTTGTTTTTATTTTCAGTCTTGTCTTATTCTTTATGACCCCAAGAGCATGCCAGGGTCTTCTGACCTCCACTATCTCCTGAAGGTTGTCCAACCTCATGTGTGTTGCTTCCTTGACACTATCTATCTATCTCAGGGGCAGCTAGGTGGTGCAGGAGCACTGGAGTCAGGAGGACCCCTGTTCAAATCTGGCCTCAGAAATTTCACACTTACTAGCTGTGTGACCCTGGCCAAGTCACTTAACCCCAAATGCCTTAGGAAAAAAAAAGAAGCTATTTATCCATCTCATCCTCTACTAACCTTTTCCTTTTGCTTCAATCTTTCCCAACATCAGGATCTTTTCCAGTGGGTCCTGTCTTCTCATTATATGGCCAAAGCTTCAGCTTCACTATTTGGCCTCCCTGTGAATAGTCTAAATTAATTGCTTTAAGTATTAACTGATTTAATTTGATCTTGTTGCTGTCCAATGTACTCTCAAAAGTCTTTGATTCCAACTCTCTCAGCCATACACTACTATTGGAAAAATCATAGCTTTGACTATACTATACGGACCTTTGTCAGCGAGGTGATGGATTAGCACCCACTGTTTATAGTACATATGGCTTCATTAATGCTTCCTTTTTATCATACCAAACAAAATTACACAGTCATTCAAAATAAAGAGGATTTAATGAAAACAAAATAACAAGGCAATTCCCTCATTCACACAACAGCACACTGTCCCACAAATTCCTCCACCACTGGAGGGAAAGGCAACCAGGTCAATTCATGTTCTTTGGGCTGGACGTGGGAGGAAATGGTTCTATGCCTTTGAGGCTGCCCCTTTTTGGTTCCTCTACAGAACTGCTAATGTCATCTGCTGGTAGGTCCTCCCACTCTGAAAAGTTTTCGGCAGATAGGCCCAACCACCAAAATATATGTCTATCATCAGAGGATTAGCCTAGCTAAGTCTGAAGAGGCTCATTACCAGGGTTTGGCCACAATAACTCATGCAACAAATCCACTAAACTACATTGGTGGTTATAATCTTTGGAGGGAATATCTGTGCTGATAAAATCACAGGTCCTTGAATTACTGGGGAAAAAAAAGTTTAGTCCTTCAGAAGCTATACTTTTTAACTGAGTTAAGTCATTTGAAAAATCTGATTGTGTAAAGATACTAGTTGATTAACTCTTACCAAGGGTTCATTTATCTTCTTAATCCTTTTAGGCAAGGGCAGGGCCCAGAAAGAACAGATAAGACTGGATGAAGAGAAGTTAGGAGCATGGGATACTAAAGAAGGTCTGTGAGTCAGCATAAGGAGGGGCCCAGGGCCAATGGGCCAGCAGAGGGCACTGGCTGCAAGGCATGAAGGGAATGAAAAGGGCATACAAGGCAGCAAGAAAGGAGTGGAAGGGCATCTAATACAAGTCTCCTGCTTTACCATTTTGCCTGTGGCCATCTCCACTCATGAAACATGACCAAATTGGTACAGCAAATCCTACCTTTCTGGGGCCCATATAATCCTGTAAATCCTTGTAAATTTGTATAACAAAACAGGACTCAGTAGGGACCTAATCAGTCATTTTAAGACTTGCCCTAAGACGTGGCACAGCCATAGGTGGGTTTAGCTGTCAGTACCCTATTTCTCTTCTGAAACAGTGGTAGAACCTTGGGGAAAATCTAGGTGGCTTTGGGGCTGCCTTGTCTGTAATCAGGGCAAGTCAGTGATTTCATTATAAAAGCACCTTAATAACTCAGTCCCTCATTAAAATGTGCTGCAGGCTAAAACTAGGGAGACTTTTTTTTTTAATTTGTCATAATCTAAAAAATATTATGCAGATCGGTAGCTCAGAAATTCATTTTGTTTTTAAAAGAGTGGTATTCCTTTTTGAAAGTGATATACAAGATTACAAAACATCCAATTTGGACTGGGCCATCATTTACCCTTCTCTCCCAAACCTCACGTAAAGGGCTAAATACATTGTGGAGTGGTGTTACCAATGGCCTGCCGTGAATCCTTTCAGCATTCCCAGGAACCTCCCAGCATTTTCATTGTACACTGTCCACAATAGCAGAGGTATCCTCATGATTTCTGCAGGCATCAGCACAGCATGCTTGATTGAATCTGGATTCCTTTTCAGATTCTACAGCTGAATTCCTCTGCACCCCAGAGCAATTCCATTATCATTTCATTTCATCACTTCCCCGAATGTAAAACGGACACAGCACTCCAATTTGTCCTTACGCTCAGAAGAGAGCTGGGTTTTTTGACCTGGGAATTTCAACAAAGTACTTAATATTTTCTTTGGGAATCTGCTTTTTAAAAAAAGTATTTATAGGTGACTCTAGTAATGAGGACCATCTGTTAGTCCCATCTATCTCTCCCCCCTAACATCTTGGAACATTTTGCTTCTGCTCCTTCCCAGAATAGCCCCATCCTGACCAACTACCATGGCTCCTCCATCCTTGGGTGAGTTAATCCACTGAGCTCATGCCTCTGCCCTGGGACAGGAACTGAATGTAAATTCAACTAAAATATTATATCTAGCTGGCCCCAGATCATGCTTCACATCCATCCATCCATCCATCATGGTGTCTTGCTCTCTGTTTTCCTTATATACCTCTTCATCCCTTCCTGTTCCACCTTTTGGTTTGAACATACAATCAAACCAGTATTGTTGTGGCTTCTGGAAAAGGGATGACAATATAATGTCTACTCTATGAATTCCTTTGATTATCCCATCATCCCTCCACTGGCCAATGCTTCCCTATATGTCTTGTAACTGTAAGCTCCTTAAGGAACTATCTTATGTTTATCTTTGTATCCCTAGTACCTAGCATGATACCTGACACATACTAGGTACTTAATAAGTGCTTTTTAATTCATTCATTCAATTTCAAAAAAAAAAAAATGTTTAAAACCAAAATTTCTTTTTTCAAAGTGCCTTTCCTGTCACCAAATACCTGAAACCTGGATGAGAAGTCATCATTTTCTTAAATAAGTCAGATCTTTCCCCCCCTATTCTCATTAATCCCCTTTCTAATCATCTGTTGCTAGATATTATCTAGTCATCAGTAGAAAGCAATGCTTCATAAGCTAAAGAAGGAGGCAGTATAATATAATGAAAGGAGTGCCCAACATAGGACTCTGCTGAGTACTCTGCTAACTGGTTGTGAAACCTTATGCTAGCAAATTAATCATATTACGCTTCCATTTTCTCATCTGTAAAATGATGATAATAATAATTGCTGTGAGGAGCAAGTGAGATAATGTCTATGCCGGTCCTTCGAAAAAACATAAAAATACTACACAAGTGTGAGATATTATACCCCAAACCAGATTATGAAGGGGCTTTGGCAAGCATTGAATTATATATAATATTGATATTTTAAATTATACTTGAATATCAGTTAAGTGGCACAGTGGATAGAGTACTGGGCCTGTAGTCAGGGAGCCTTATCTTGCTGAGTTCAAATCTGGCCTCAGACATTTACTAGCTGTGTGACCCTGGGCAAGTCACTTAATCCTGTTTGCCTCAGTTTCCTCATTGGCAAAATGTGCTGGAATAAAAAAAAAATGGTAAACTACTCCAGTATCTTTGCCAAGAAAATCCCAAAAGGGGTCGTGAAGAGTCAGACATGATTGAAACAACTGAACAATAACAACAGTATCTGATGTTCTTACTGGTATTTTACCTCCAAGAACTCCAAGAGGGCTCTGTTTCTTTGCAATGCTAAAACCTGGTGTCTGGTTGAGTTATCACTAAATAAGCTCCATTTTATAATCATTGCTTAGGATTCTAAGATCATAGATGTAGGGTAGAAGAGATTTGAAAGGCCATCTAACTTAATCCTCTAACTTTACAGATAAAGAAACTAAGTCTCAGAGAGTAATGTTAAGTGACTTACTCAAGGTTACCAGGTAGTAAGTTGCAATGGTAGGATTTGAATTCTGGTATTTTGACTCTAAAACTCCTGATCTTTCTATCGAACCATGACAGCCTCCAATTTTGTTTTGCCTTTTCAAAATCACTATTTTCCTTAAGGTCCTTAGAATCTAAATTTCATAGTGTCGCGGTTTATTTTTTTTAAATCAGAAACTACTGGGTTTTTATTTTTTCCCTGTAAAGAAAACCCTTTTGTAAGACAAAATCTTACTCTTAAAAATAAAATGCACCTAGATAAGATTCATTACAGGAAGCTTAAATATAGACTGTTCTTTGGCATATGTATATCAAACTGAAATAATTATTTTAATTGACTCTTGAAACATTTTTCAAAGTTCAATAAAATGCTTCAAACACCAATTGGGAGTCTGCAAACAGTAATCATATTTAGTTCATTTCAATAGAAATAGTATCATTAACATGCCAGCTGCTATAAATGTATGAGACTAGCCATGTCCTTCAGACTGCCTCAAGGAAAGACCACTCCTCCCTACATAGTTAAATTTTTTACAAAAAATCTTTATCTAAATGATTAACAATTATTCTAGCAATGGCCAAAAACACAGCAATCCTCCCTTAACCACACATGCACAGACATATAGACATTCAGAACCACCTCTTAATCTCCTTTTATAGCATCTACACTATCAAAGCATACTAGATTCCTCACTGGATTTTAAACCACCAGAATTCTAGTCTCAGAAATACCAATCTGTATTATTATTATTATTATCAGCAATAAATAAAGAAACCTCTCAAATTACAGGGCTAGGCTAAGGATTCCCAGGTTCATGAAAGTTCCCCCAAACACTAATCTCTGGAGTCCTTTAAGATTATTAGTCTGAAAGGCAAGGGGAAGAGTTAGTAGGAGGGAGAAATTTGGGAGGATCTTCTCATTTAAGTTCCTACAGGTACTTGGTTTCCTTTAAGGTACAACTGGATGCAGGACTTAATCTTTGTGTACCTGGTAATTTGAGGCAGTAGGGGGTTTAAAGGAAAGCATCTCACAGAATATTTCTCAGTCACAGTAATTTCTGTAAATTTGGCTTATCCCATAATGGTAGTTCACACTGCATGAGGAACAATTTTCAAAATGAAAGGCTAAATCCAATATTGAATCTCGCATTTTGACATTTAAATTATGGGTCCGTCTGCGTATACCCATTGGGCACTTATGCTAAGGAGAAGGGGGAAGCAGTGAGAGGAGAGAAGGGAGAGAAAAGAGAGAGGAGAGAGGAAGTGTGGGAAGAAGAAAATAATTTAATTACACTTTAAGATTAAAATGCCTAAAAAACCCTTCCTATCTCCCTGTTTCACTAAATAATAAATGCCATTGGGTAACATTTCAAAATATAAAATAGTTACTGCTTTCCCTTGGAAAAACCTACTGTGAGTACAGCTGAAACCTTTTTGACAAGTTCTCGAAAAGTAATTAGTGTCTTTTTCCCCCTTTCTGTCAGCTCTAATGTGTCTCTTGTACTTGTGAGAATTCACAGAAAGTTTTAAAGGCTTTTGCTGCTGTCTCTGCTTTGGTACCTCCAATTTAGTTGGTGTATTCATAGAGATCCAGGGGCTTTTTACCAACATACGTGGCCCTCTGACACTCAGCACTTGTCCTTTTGGACAGTCTGTAGCACGGTGAGATGGAAAGATGGAGGGATTTTTTGAATTGCCTCAAAAGACCTGGTTTAGAATCCCACCTCTGCAATTTACTCGTTGTGTGACCTTGAGCAAGTAACTTAGCATTCATTATTCTCTGGGCCACAGTTTCCTCATTTGTATAAGTGAAGGGGATGGAATAGATAATGTCTAAAATCTCTTCTTAAGATCCTAAATGATGATTATAGAACTGAGAATGTTTAGTGAAGATGCAACTAGGCAACAGGATATAACACTGGGGAAAAATAAAGCTATTTTTGAGTTCTTATCCTTTTTAGGGGAGGGATGGAAGAATAGGAGAAGGAAAGAAGAGAAGGAGAGGGGAGAGACCAAATAATTTTCTCTGTCTGTCTGTCTGTCTCTGTCTGTCTCTGTCTGTCTCTCTGTCTCTGTCTCTGTCTCTGTCTCTCTCTGACTCTCCTCTCTGTCTCTCTCTGTCTCCTCTCTGTCTCTCTTTCTCTCTCTCTCTCTCTCTCTCTCTCTCTCTCTCTCTCTCTTTCTCTATCTATCTCACAGTCCAGGTTATGCTTCCTTATAGCTAGATTGCTCTTATCTTAGACCAGACCTTCCAGCCCTTTCCTTTTTTCTAATGATTTCATTAGTGACACCTAGGTGATGCAGTGAATGGAGTGCTGGGTCTGAAGTCAGGAAAATCCAAGTTCAAATTTGCTCTCACATACTTACTATCTGTGTCATCCTGGACAAGTCATTTAACACTGTTTGCCTCAGTTTCTTCATCTGTCAAATGAGCTGGAGAAGGAATGGCAAACTTCCAATATTTTTGCCAAGAAAACCCCAAAAGTTGGACATGACTAAAACAACACAATAATAATTTAATTCTCACAGATTATGCATGCACTTCCTCTTTGCTGAGTAGTCCTGTACACATGTGTTCAGTTGGCACCATACCTAACTCACAAGCTGCTCAGACAGTTTGTCTACGGCAGAGGTGCCAAGTGCTAATGGTGCTACCTGGAGAGCCCATATAACTTAGCAAGGTTTCATTTCCTCTTCATCTCCCAAACCCTTCAATTTTTTTTAAACCTTCCTTTCCAAATCAATTGTTAACACCACCCTATGAGCTTTGCTTACAACACCAGATTTTACATACTCATCACAGAGTCCAGAGCTGTTCCACTTAGAATGTTGAGACCTTTCACACTGTTTATTTCCCATGGAAGGATCTGCCAAATGCATTAGTGAAACACAGGAGGAAGAGAGCCAAACTGAGCAGCTGTGGTTTACAGGAGTGGGCTAGATTCTGGGAAGCTCTCTGACCGGGCTCACTGGGTAGGGGAGCCCAGTCATGACCCTGAAAATGACACCTGAAAAAGCTCCTGCAATGTGTGAGTTGGTACCCAAAGTTTACCAGGTTATCAGCAATGTGTGTGTCTGTTTTCTTGGCACCATCTCACTTTGTTACATGCTAAGGGCTACTATCCATGTGGAAAAAGTTTCATGTCTAGACAAGAATCTTACATATTACCCCTGATGGGCCCTTAATGTTGGCATTTGTACTCCCCATCAATCCAGAGAGGGGCTGAGCCAATTAAGTAGTGACTGAGTCACCAGTTGCTGAAATAGATCCGATTCTGGATGAGTCCTTTGAGTTTGGGCAGATATTGGACTAACAAGGAATATTTTCAGCAGAGTCTGTTCCACTGACAGTAACAACCTGGGTTCATTTATGTCTTTTACATCAGCTCCAGGACTGAGTACAAGGAAGATCAATCAATCAATCAATCAATTAATCAATCAATTGTGCCAGACACTGTACTAGGCCCTGGGGATTCAAAGACAAAAATGAAACAGGCCCTGCCTTCAAAGGGCTTACTTTCTGCCAGAGGATATAGCATGTAAATTCATAAGTTTATATAAAATATATACATATTAAATATAAGATAATTTCTCAAGGGATTAGGAATCAGGGAAGGCCTCATGTAGATGGTGTATTGGAAATACTCTTAGAGGAAAATCAGAGATTTTTAGAGGCAGAGGTGAGGAGGTAATACACTCCAGAAATAAGGAGACAACCTATACAAAAGCATAAAAGGAAGGCAGGAAAGCAGGAAGGAAGGAAGGAAGGAAAGAAGGAAGGAAGGAAGAAAGGAAAGAAAGAAAGAAGGGAGAAAGGAATGGAGGGAGGGAGGAAAGGAGAAAGGAACAGAGGGAAGGAAGAAGGGAGAAAGGAAGGAAGGAAGGCTGAAAGGAAGGAAAGAAAGAAAAGTTTATTAAGCACATACTCTGTGCCAAGTATTATTCTAAGCACTTTTTGAATATCTCATTTTATCCTCACACTATCTGGGATGTAGGTGCTATTATTATCCCTACTTTATAGTTGGGGGAACTGAGACAAAAAGAGGTTAAGCAATTTGCTCAGGGTCACACAGCTAATAAGTATCTGAGTCTACATTTGAATTCAGGTCTTCCTGATGATGGCGCACTCAATGCTACCTCTGAGGCTGAGATGCAACAGCTAAATCAACTAAATTAGCACTTGTGCTAATTTTGGCCTAACAACCAACACCAAAGAAACAGAGATTCTTCCAGCCAGCACCACACCATCAGTGTGTGGAAACATTGGTCACAGTAAATACAGAAATTTTAAATGCTGTGGCTAAGTTCACTTACCTTGGCAATATACCTTCCAGGGATGTCCGCATAGATGATGGGGTTGGCACACACATTGCCAGAGCTAGATCAGCATTTGGAAGGCTCCAAAGGAAAGTGTGGGAAAAAGGAAGTATTAGGCTGTCTACCAAACTGAAGGTCTATAGAGCTGTTGTGCTGACCTCATTGTTGTATGTCTGTGAAACCTAGATGGTATACCAGTGCCATGCCGGGAAACTGAACTGCTTCCATTTGAATTGTTTTAGGAAAATTCTGAAGATCACCTGGAAAGATAAGATGATAGACACTGAGGTCTTCTCCTGAGCGGAACTGCCAAGCATTCAAACTCTACTGCAGAAAGCACAACTCTGATGGGCTGGCTACTTGGTTCAAATGCCAAAAGCACATTTGCCTAAAAGACTATTTTATGGAGAACTCACACAAGGCAACTGCTCGCATGGAGATCAGAAGAAGCAATACAAGGACACTCTCAAGGTCTCTCTGAAGAACTTTGGAATCCATTGTGAAATGTGGGAGACATTGACACAGGACCACTCAGAATGGCGTGCCCACATCAAAGATGGCACCGTGCAGAGCTCAAAAGAAACATGAGATGCACAAATTTAGAGACATATCCATTCCAAAATGTGGACTATTTGTATCCAACCTGTGGTAGAGCCTTCTGAGCTCATATTGGTCCAATTGGCCGCAGTCAGACACACTGTATGCTGATAATAAAGTCATTTCTGTCCTCTTCAAGTACAAAGGACAATGACTAACTTGAACTCTATTCAAGTCCAGCCTCAGGCACTTATTAGCCGTGTCTCCCTGGACAAGTCACTTACCACTGGCTGCCTCATTTTCTTCCATTGTAAAAATGGAGATATTGGTAGTATCTACCTCTCAGGGTTGCATATCAAATGGGATAATAAGTGTTAAAAAAAATCACTTAGCATATTACCTGACCTATAGTAGCCACCATATAAATGCTCAATACCTTTTGTCCATGCCCTTTGTTTCATGACCTCACTCTTGCCCTTAGATTCCAGAATAAGAGCAACATATATAGAATTTAAAGCCTTCATAATCAAGATTTAAATTATCTTTCCCAACTTATTTCCTGTTATTTACTGATATACACTCTAAAATGTAGCCACACTGACCCACCCTCTATTGTATGAACAGGCATTCAGTCTCCTGCCTCAGAGACTTTTCCAAATTGTCACCCCTGCATGGAATGCTCTCCCTCCTAACCACTAACTTTTGGAATCTGGAGTTCCATTTGAGGCCCAGTTTACTTGTCACATTTCTACGTTCCCAGTCTTCCATTTTGTTAACATTTTCCCCACCCTCAACCCTAAATTTACTTTGTGTTTCATTCTGTCCTTGAACACCCAATGCTTAGCACTTACTTTGTTGTTGAGTCATGCCTTGACTCTTCATGACCCCTTTGGGAGTTTTCTTGGCAAAGATACTGGAGTGGTTTGCCATTTCCTTCTCCAGCTCATTTTACAGATGAGGAAAACTGAGGCAAATGGAGTTAAGTGACTTCTCCAAGGTTACAGAGCTAGTAAGTGTCTGAGACCAGATTTGAACATAGTCCTGTGCTCTATGTACTGTGCTACCTAGCTGCCAGATTAATCAATCAATAAACATTTATTGTGTGCTTACTATGTGCTCACTGTGTTAAGCATTAGAGAGACAAAGTACCCTTCCCTCAAGGTGTTTATATTCTTATGGGAGAGACTGCATGAATATAAATATATAGAGATGCAAGATACCTAGGAGATTAGAGGCAGTCTAAGAAGGAAAGACAATAGCGGGGATGGGGGTAGATTAAGGGGACAAAGTCTCTTCTAAAAAATGTCACTTCAGCTGAGATGCGAAGGAACTCAGAAGTTAGGAGGGAAAGAAATCGAGGCATTGTAGATATGAACGACAACCAATAGAGAGGCACTGAAACGAGAGATGGTGTCATGCGTGAAAGATGCTTTTTGATAGATTGCTTCCTAAATATCTCTTATTTATTTTTACAATACATACTGTCCTCTGTCATCTAGATGGAACCAGCCTCTAACCTGTGGGTGACTGGAGCCAAAAAGAACAGGCTCTGGAAAACAGAGTGTCTTCTAATATCTTGACATCCTCCCCCCACCTACCCAAAGTAAAATGTAAGCTCCTAAAGGATATAAATTGTTTTCGTTTTTGCATCTTTAGTGACTAGTACAATGGACTGGTACACATAGTAGGTGCTTAATAACTGTTTGCTGAATTAAAATTAATCTAGCCTCCAAAGTTTCTTTCTTAGCCCTTTGGTTCTTGCTGCACTCAACTTGTCTTCCTTGACCTACCAAGAATTTCAATGACTAGCCCCTCAATGAGCCTCTTATCCATTTTTCTCTGTCCTAGTCAAACATTAAGGGTGGCCCTACATTGCCCTAGCATAGAATGATTCTTCTCTAAAGATAATGTGACCCATTACTGTGGTGCCCAGGTCACCATTACTGTTGGGTCTGCCATCTCCCTGCTGCTTTAGGAAAAGGTCTCTGACCAGCTGAATTTCTCCTTCTCATAGTGCCCAATACCCATTAGACCTACCACAAAGTTCCTGTTTCCTCTCTGGGGCTGTCTTTGCCCCTCAGCTCATTGGCACAAGTGTGGTTGTAAGCCCAATGACTAATCAATCACAAGTAATATAACTAGTTGGACTTACTTCTTTAAGTTATCTTTTGATAACATTCACAGATATCCCACTTTTCTCTGAATTCCTCATCCCCAGAGGTTTTATAAAATGCTATTACTTCAGGTCTATTCCAGTAACAACAATAAAACAAAAACTTAACCAGACGGCAATAATACACAGACTCTGACCAAGATAACAGAAAGGTCAATCCTTCACCTTTTCCCTCATCCACTGTGTCACCTATTGCCAAGGGGGACCATGGTAGTCGTCCTTCAATAGTCTCCTCCGGGGGGGACTTCAGAAGACAGTAGAGGGCAGGACCAGCTCCACATTTTGGTATAAAACATGGCTATAGCCCAGGAGTATTGTGAGTTTCAAATGAGATAAAGGATGTTTTTTTTTTTTGAATGCCAATCATAAAGTACTATATAAATGACAGATATTATTATTATTATTTTTGGGCTCTAATCACTAGGTCTCCAGTTTATGATGACTTCATTCCCTGAGCTCCCTCCATCAGTCCTGTTGAGCTCTAGTAATGTTTATAGAGCAATACAAAGGTATACCTAAATATTTAACAACCAAGTTCTAAGAAATATATATATTATATACACCTACATATGTAGTGTGTGTATGCATGTGTCTATATACATACACATGTACACATATATGTACACCCTTTTAAATTTAATCTGCATTATTAATGCTTTGTTGGGTCTAGACAATCAAGAAAACAGTAAATGAAGCCCTGTGTTGGAGTAATTGAAAGTTTCTGAGGGATAAATGCTCAAACTAAAAATTTAACAATTGCTTCCTTTAGAACTAGCTCCAGAACAACCTTGATATAATCACAGAAAAAATGTCTGGCAAATTAAAATAATAAACATTATATAATATATAATGCATGTATATTATTTAAATATATAAATAAACATTTCTATAGTGCTTTAAAGCTTGCAAAATATTTTACATACATTAGCTCATTTGTTGCTCATAATAACCTTTTGAATTAAGTGCTTTTATTATCCCCATTTAAAGATGAGGAAACTAAGTCTGAGGACAACTAAAGTGATTTTTCCAGATTCATGCAGCAGGTATGAGGCAGGATTCAAACTTGGGTCTCCTTAGTCTACTGCCAGTGCTTTTTCACTACACTGCCAACTCTTTGCCTAGTTAGGAATCCTAATACTTGTCTGGTGCTGAATTACCGAAAGCTGCAGCCTGGCACTCACTCCCTTCTTTTCCTTTCTCAGATATTGTTTGGATTCATCTTTTGACCCTGCTTCCATTTTAGACACTGTCCCTGGCCTCAGACCCTTTTAGCTTTAGGACCCAGAATACTGGTCATAGGATCATTGGGTCATAGATTTGCAGATGGAAAGGAACTTGGAGATCATACAATCCAATTCTCTCCTTTTACAAATGATACTAAGGTCCACAGGGGCTAAGGAATTTGCCCAAGGTCATTCAGAAAGAAAGTTCCTTTGACCTTCTGTTTAGATTTTTCATGCCCATCACATGTAAACCAGTCACAATCCATGATGAGCCTCAACTCTTGCCCAACCCAAGGTCAGGTATAAGAGAAGTGACTAATACCTACCATCTAAAAGAATGGGGTCAATAGACATGGCAATTAATGAGACTGGAGGCAAGAGAACTTGGGCCCAGCTATGATCAGAGAGAGCTCTAGAGACTGGTATCAGAATATCAAATCCAAAGGCCATACAGAAGACATAGTATACAGCAGTCCCCACCTCTAGAGTGAGGATAAAATCTGTCAGAGCAAATAAACTGTAAAGTGGGATATTAGACAAGAGTGTGATTAGTCCCACTTAGCTGTATGATGCATTGGAAAGACTCCAGACACTAGTGTCTAAAGACCTGGGTTCTAATGCCACCTATAATACTTATTACTTGCACAATTGGTCCTCAGTTTCCTCATCTCTAAAGTAAGGAGTTTTCTTTAAGTGACTTGTGAGGTCATTTCCTCTCCACATCAATGATGATTCCTAACCTTAGATCACATCCTTTTATGGCAGAAGCTTGCTAGCCATGCCCCCTCCTCCTCTTTCTACACAAGCGTTGCCATGGGATTGAGCAAACAAGACATCTTCAGCTCACACAGTTTACAACCAAAATTGTTAGACAGAAATCCAGGCTTTAATCCTTGGAAAGATTTCTCATTTCACATTCATTTACACTGGTTCTGATCTAGAAGCTGAATTGAAATCATGCTCGATATTTGGCTGCTTATGGCCTCCTGTGGTTTTTCTTTAATTAAATATTTGCCAGAATGAGATTTGCCATGGGTTGTTTTTTTGTTTTTGTTTTTGTTTGGCACATTTGCTGAGAAAGCTGCAATTACTATGTTGTTATTCTTGGAAGCATTAAATTAAAACTTTACTTTTCACTCACTTTTTAAGGAAAGGGGAAATTGAGAACTGAATGTAATTAAAGAGTCAATGTGTCCTATCTTCATAAGGTTCACTACTTGTGCGATCTTAAGCAAGGCACTTACCCACTCTGAACTTCAGTTTCTTCATCTGTAAAACCAGGGGCTTGGACAAAATGGTCTCTAAGCTTGCTTTCAGCTCTAAAAGTAATGATCCTTGTATAATCTACAATCTTTCCCATATCTGGAAATGCATATTTCCTAGGTATAAGTGAAGCATTTAGTGGCTCTGAAAGTTTTAAACTAATCTCCTAATCTATATGGGAAAGTAGGAAGAAAAAAGTATATATTGCATCTATTATGTCCCAAGTACTTTACAAATAGTATCTTCACAACCCTGAGAAGGTAGATCTGATTATTATTCCTATTTTACAGATGAGAAAACCGAGGTAGTCATTGGTTAAGTGACTTAAACAGGGTCACACAAGTAGTAAGGTGAGATATGAAATCAGATCTTTCTGACTCCAGGACTAGTGCTCTACCAATTATACCTTATAGGTAGCAGCCTGTTTATAGAATATTTCCATATATTCTGTTTATCTATAGCTCCCTCCAAATATCACTGGTTGCAGTCTTGTTATGAGTATTTCTGGTAGAATTAGCTAGACTGATTCAGAAACAACAGGCATCCAGCACAACCATAGGCCCAGACTCATGAGCACTTGCATTCTTCTGCTATAGCATTGAGGTGTCAGAGTTTCTTCCAAACCTAAGTGAGATATCAGAATAAGACTTTAGAGAAGAAAACTTTCTGTGGGTTAGAATTATGTGCACATCGGATCTACAGCTCTGTTTTATCAAGCAACAAAGATTGATTTACCTGGGTCTGGACATCTTTGTTTACTCTCTTGTCTTCACCTATCTAGTCTGTTCTTAGACCAAGTGTCCTGATTAACTGATATTGTCCCTTGTTAGTCATGTGTCTTATGACACTAAGGGTCTGAGTAATGGGTGGGGGAGGTATCTCTTGGTTCCCAGCTTCCCAACAAGAAACCTGGGAAATTCATGCACAGTTTCAATATTCTGAAATTGGCTTCTAATTTACGAGCATGTCATTTACAACATTACAAAAGAATTTTTTTAACAAAAAGAAGAAGAAAATGGAAATCCTTGCATGAACAGACATTAGTCTCAAAGATGTACAGAGACTCAGAGTTTCTCAGGATCATTTACGACACTAAGTGGGAGGGCTCCCCGACAGAGCTCTCCACACCCTCCCCCACCCCCGCCAAAAAAAAAGTCCTCCAATAGTCCACTCCTAGATCTCATTTCCCTGTTGCTTCAAAAAGGAAAATAAGTGTAATGGAAGGGGAGATGAAGCATAACATTTTTATCCTTTCTCTTTTCAGCATCTAGCCAACCATCATCAAATTCACAGTTATGCTCCATGGCCAGCTAATACACCAGTTTCTCTGGCAAAGTGAGAATGATAGTGATATTTGGATGCTGTCTTCAAAGAGCAAGATGAAGGCCAACATCTCCAGAGTCCTCTTCTCCCTTGGGCTGTGTCATGATCCCAGTAGCCTCCCCACTCTGCTAAACAAAGAAGTCCCAGGCAACCCCCTCCCAGGGAAGCTGAGTCACACTGTCAGAGTAAGACCAGAAATAATGGCAGGAATTCCATTTCCCTCAAGTGGGGACTTTAAATACCAACTAGCCTCCAGTTCCCCAACTATCTTCCCATTCCCACTAGATTAATCAACATTAGTCCTCAGGTTCAGTCTCCTCACATCTTCCAATCCCTGGTCCAGTTAGACCCAGATAGGAGCCTCATAAAAACTTACCAGAATCTACTGGCATGTAGCAGACACTTAATAAATCTTTATTGACTGACTGATTGATCGAAGGTGCCCCATTCCCTCCAGAACCCAGCAAACTTAACTCGTTTCCACCATCTTCCTGACCTCTCCTTAATTTTGTCAGTATCTCCTCTCAATACACCTGGCTTGCTTTCCTGTATGGTGAGCTCCATGTTTCTTCATACAAGAATTTTGGTATTTTGAACCTTCCTAAGACTGTGTAAGACAAGTTGCTAGGCCCTTTCTTTCACTGGGTAAATCTTGTTGTCTTATTTCTGGAGAAACTCTAAACAAGTACCAGGCATGTCACAGATTAGATCCATTGAACTTTGGCTCTGGCCTGAATGAGCCCAGAGTATTTAACAGTGTAGTTGAAATGTTATGACTGGAGGACTCTTTAAGCATGGGAAGGTATGGTTCTCAGTGTCTTAATGCCTTCCAGGACAAGTGCCATCCTGAATAACTATTCTCAGAAATCACATCAGAGCAAATCTTGTCAAGGAAGCCATGGGTTACAAAATTCTTCCACAATATTTGGACCACTGTGGCAGCCCCCTGAATCCAGGTTGGCTAGTTAGGCCTGCACACGTCAGACAAAGTAGTCACTAGCAAGATGTTACTTAGGTTCTTCTGATCTTCCTCCAAACATGAGAGCTATGGATATCAACTCCAAAGATTTGCAACTGCTTGTCCTTTCCCTGGTGAATGGCTTCAGCTGACATTTCCCTTCTTTGAACATACCTGATATACATCTTCTACTTTTTTGGACTGGGTTTCAAAGACTGTCTCAGAGATTTGTAATTTACTGCCATTGATGACACACTTTTTGGGAAAAGTTTTAAATTCTCTGCTACATTTGCCTTGTCAGAGACCCTGTCCCCTTTAAAGCATACATCATCTTCATTCTCTCTGACTACCATGATCTCAGATGCAAGAGGCCAGTAGGCTATAGTGCTTCCATCCACCTTTCTTTTACCTGGCATGTACATTACACTTGACTTCAGAGATGTCCATCTACAATTGGTAGTATTTCCAACCCATCATTTATTAGAAAATAGGTCTACAGTCATATTAAGATTCCTCAATGGTAGCCCATGTCAGGTACCCAAACTAGAGCTTCTGAATAAGACAGTACCGCTCTCCTTCACCATGTATCCCTGGGAATAAGCACATTATTTCCCCCAACTTTCAATCTCCCATCTCTCCCTCAAACCAGTCCTTGGTCTGAACTGAACTTGTGATTAGCCTGACTTAATTAGCTCTTTATGGGGCAGCAAGGTAGCATCCTGGATAGAGTGCTAGGCCTGGAGTCAGGAAGACCTGAATTTAAACCTGACCTCAGACACTTACTAGTTGTATGACCTTAGACAAGTCCCTTAACCCTCTTTGCCTTAGTTTCCTCATCTGTAAAATGAGCTGAAGAAAGAAACAGCAAACCACTCCAGTACCTTTGCAAAGAAAATCCCAAATGGGGTCAAGAAGAGTTGAACACAACATCACAACAAATTAGTTCTTTGTTGATGCTAAAGTGCTTTCCTGCCCAATGCCCCCTGAATAGTCAATCTCTCCATCCAAGGCCCAAAAGACTTCTTATGCATAAGAAGTTACTCTTATGTGAAGACCCTGGAGAATAAAAGAGAATAATACAAAAAGGGACTTGAAGCATCTATCACTTGTGCAAAACTCAAATCAAATCAGAGCTCAACCTGCTACTTATTTCAGGTGGACACCTGAAGAGGAGAGTAGGAAATGTGCCCTCAGTTGACAATGGGAAGGAGGGGAGGGGAGGGAATTTGGTGCCATTTATTCCTGGGGCCCTCATGAGAGACCTCCATTCTCACCCCTTCATCCATTCTTTTCCTGCTGAGGGCTGAAGGCAAATGTTTACTTCAAGATTAAGGCTAATGGGAGCTTGCTGCCCGAAGGCCAACTGGAAAGCAAGACCCCCAGAGGGAATATTCCCTCTTTCAGGTCTAGAGGGGCCCATTAGTGTACAGTAAAAGCAGCATCCCCAGAGATTAACAGAGGAAATTTCAGTCTCTTTCAAAGACTTAGACCTGAGCACCTTAGAATGACTTTGCTAGTAAGGGTCATGTTAACCTTCCATTAGTACTTCCTCTCCTGTTGTCTCCTCTGTTTCTTTTGATACCCTCAACAATCGGGATTTTCCATAAAGAAATAATATATAATATAAAGAGGTTGTGTGGCTTGATAGATAATGAATGAGCCAGCACCAAACTCAGGAAGACCTGGGTTCAGGTCAATCATCTGCCACATACTGACTATAAGACCCTGGGCAAGTCATTGAATCTCTTGCTGTTTAATCCCAGTAGCTGTTTAAGACCCTATTGCTTAGTATATGTCTATCTGCATTGGTATATGCAGCAGTTCCTAACACTAATGAAGTCACAAGTCTAGTCCAAAAGGGAGTTGGGGGTAGGGGAGAGTAGAGGAGAGTTAAGACACCTCAGTCCCTTTTATAAAAATTAATTTGTTATTATTATTATCAAGTTAGTGTTATTTCCTCATTTTGTGGAGGATTTAAATAGAAATTTTTTTTAATCAAGCAAACCAACCTTGAAATCTTTTTTTTTAAAAAAAAAAAAAAGATCAACATTTTTCAAGATTCAAGAAGTTTTTTTATTTTTCTATTTTTATAAAGGTGAGCTTGGGCAAAGGGATTCTATAGAAGGAAGGGGCCCTTAGAAACTGCTTCTCTCCCTAAAAGAACAAGAGGGGTCAGCTCAGAGAAATGAATGGTGGACCACCACAGGGCAAAGAAAAGCAGCCCAGCATGTGGAGCTGAGTAACCTCAGCAGGTCTTACAGTTAAATACTGCAGATTGATGTACAAGGGGCTGGCTAATTTTATGACCTGTAATAACATTTGTAGCTATGCATGGGAAGGCAGGATAATCAAATCTCATGCTTCAAGGGGTAAACCTATCTCCCCCACAGAGTTCAGAAAGGAACTCAACCTGCCCTCCCTACCCCATTGTGTTCCCCAACCCCTAGCCCTCAGACACATCACAGGAATGCACTGCGGCCTCGGGCAACCCCCCTAGGGATTTGTCGGGAGGTTTGGGGGGAGAAGGATGGCCTTAGCCTTCCTTTCAATGTCTAGTACTAAAAACAGAAGTGAGTTTGATCAGACAGGAAGGGATTCTGAATGGGAAGGCTGCTCTTTGTATGAGGTACAATGGAAAAAGCCTTGGACCAGAAGTGGGAGGCTCTGTGCTCCTTACTCAGCCCTGCTACTGATTAGCTGGGTGGCCCTAAGAGCGTCAATCAACCAATCAACAAGCATTTATTAAGCACCTACTATTTGCCAAGCACTAAGTGGGAGAAAAACAAAAACAAAAACAAAAACAACCAGAACAAAACAAACAAACAAAAACAACAGCAAAAAACAAACCAAAAAAAAAACCAACATTATGTGACTCTAGGAACTTGGACTCAACCAAGGAAGACAAGCTGAGGGAGAATTGTCTGTCTATAAGCATTTTTAAGCCTTCACTAAGTGTTGGAGATAGAAAGAAAAGCAGAAACAAAGTCTCTGATCTCCAGGAACTCATTTTGAAAGGAAGAAACAATGTGCAAAATACTGAACAGCCAAGACATGCAATGGAAGTGGAAGGTGATCTCATAGGAAAGGCAGTATTAGTGGAGAGATCAGAAAAGGCCAAGTCTTAAAAGAGACAGGAAAGCTAGGTGAATGTGAATGGGTCAGATCATTCCAGGCTAGGGGGACATCCTGTGAAAAGGATTCAGGATATGGGCTATGCTGTTCCAGGAACTGCAAGAAGTCAACCTTACTGGATCCCAAAGTACTTGGAAGGGAGAAAAAGGAAGACTGGAAAGATATGAAGGGACTATGTTGTAAAGGGGCTTAGAAGTCAGGGGACCTGGATTTGAAATCAGAGGACATGCGATTAAATCCTAGTTCTGTTACTTGTTACCTGTGTAACAAGGCAAGTCACGTTATTTCTGCTGGCTTTCATGACTTGTCTTTAAAGTGAAGAGCTTTGACTAGACCAACGGCTTCAAAAGCAAATAGAACCGAGGGACAAATAAACTGTAGATTAGGGTCTTTGAGGACCACAAACTGACTTAGAACACAACATATAAATATTACCTATGTTTTATTGTACTTTTATTTATTTTGTTAAATATTTCCTAATTACATTTTAATTTGGTTTGAGTCTCAGTTGGGAGTTTGGTGAACTCAGATAGCCTGGGGCTCCATGTTTGAGACCTCTGGACTAGAAGATTTCTGAGGTTCTTTTAGCTCCAAATCTATAATCCTTGTATTACTCCAAGATTTATTATTTTGTACGTGAAGTTCCCCACATCTGATATATATATACATATATATATATATGTACATATATGTATGTTTATGTATATATACATATACATATACTGGCAGCTAAGTGGTGCAGTGCATAGAGTACCACACTTAGACTCAAGGATACTCATTTTCCCAGGTTCAAATCCAGCCTCAGACCCTACTAGATATGTGAACCCTAAGCAAGCCACTTAATGCTGTTTGCCTCAGTTTCCTCATCTATAAAATGAGCTGGAGAAGGAAATAACAAGTCATTCCAGTACTTTTGCCAAGACTTCATGAAGTCATGAAAAGTCAGACAAAACTGAATAACAACTGAACTAATCTACATATGTATAGACATATATGTTCCTGGATATAAGTATGCATGTAGATATATATATGTGCATATATAGAAATATAAACAGCATGTGATATTACATACGAATACACACACATACATTCACATATATTGTCTCCCCCATCAGAATGTAAGCTTCTTGAGGCCAAGGACAGTATCACTTTGTATCCCCAAAACTTGAACAGTGCCTGGAACATAGGAGACACTTAATAAATGCTTATTGATTGATTGATATCCTATGCTTCTATAGAACTTTGGGGATAAAACACTATAAGAGGGGTTCAGAAAAGGTCTAAAGTCTTATGTTTCTGGGCCTTAGTCTCCCCTTCTTCAAAATGAGATTATACTAAATCATCTCAAAGGTTTCTTTCTGCTCTAAAATTCTATGATAGAGCTGGTCTCACAGTAGAGGAAGCAATGCTGGAGCCTCAGAACCTAGGATACAGAGCCCTCTCACTCTCTCTAAGGGGTCCCTCTACTCTCATCCCAAGGTTGTGGTCTAGACAGAGTTGATTCATGGGGGAGACAAACCAGCCTCTAATGAAATGATGTCTAGGCTCTCTCTTCTCAGTTTCCAGTTAATTAAATTCCAACAGGGCACCCTGGGGACTATTTACTGATATGTTACTTTAAGTCTTATTTTGAGGTTTTCTTAAAAGGGGGCAGTAGAAAGGTATTCTATGTCTAATAGGATTCAGGTGTGGAAAAGTTATTTTATTCCTACACAAAAAAAGAAAAATGCTAAACATTAAAAGGCTTGCAGGGTATATAACAGTATATAACAAGGATAGGAATGAGACCTCTGATTTCTTTGTCAAACTTGGAGATGAGGAAACTCTTTACCAATACAGGTCATTAACTTCTCTGCAATTTATAATGTTAAAAGTTAAGACATGCTTTGACCACTAACATATTAAGTGACTTACTGAGTGTTATACCAATATGTGTCAGATATAGGACTTAAACCCAGGTTCTTAGACTGGCTTGCCATCTACTACACCATGCTACTTCTCTAAAAGATGTTTTGTTGTTGTTGTTGAGTTGTTTCAGTTGTGTTCAACTCTTCGTGACTTCATTTTGGGTTTTTCTTGATATCAGTGTCAGAGATACTGAAATGGTTTGTAATTTCCTTCTCCAACTCATTTTACAGAGGAGACAACTGAGGCAAACAGGGTTAAGTGACTTGTCCAACAGCACACATCTAGCTAGTAAGGGTCTGAGGCCGGATTTGAACTCATGAAGATAAGCCTTCTTGATTCCAAGCCCAGTGTTCTATGCACTATGCTGCCTTCTAAAAGATTTAGAGTGAGCATTAACAGAATGATTTAAAACAGGATTCAATAACTACTATCACATTGGGCTGCAAGGCTGATATGCATACCTCATCAGAACATAAAACCGTTTTCAGGATTCCTGATCAGGTATTTTACATTCCACCTCAGCTCTGCTGAGAATGAGTCTGCAAGTAAAACAGGCCAGGCTTGGGAGAATTCTCTTCTTTTCAGTGACCATTTTTTTTTTCAGTGAAGAAATCCACCTTGCTTCCAGTCAACTGCACTAACCTTTTCCGCCTCACTGACACCTCCACTAGGGGGCAGACAAGGGCATGTAAAGACCCAAGACTTCCAACCTCTCAAACTCACAAGGTCATCTCCAAGATCAGACATTCCCAACCGAAGGAATCACCTATTCAGGAAAGTAAACACACACACACACACACACACACAGAAAAAATAATCATGGAGGAGGGGAGGGAGAAGCTCACCTATTTGAGTCCATACTCTACCTTGAAGTGGTGGCAGGGAGGGAGAAAGGAGCGCAGCCTAACCAACCACCCCACTTCCAAAAATAAAATAAAGTAAAAGAAAGTCTAGAAACAATCTACTATTTGTTCCATGGGAGAATCCAAGCCAAGAGACTACTACCAGCTCCCCTCCTCTTTTTTTAACTGACATAATACCCTACCCCTTTGCTGTTGTTATGAGTGTGAAAATTGTCCCCCTTAAACAATGATTCTGGTAGGAGCCATCCAATTAGAAGGAGAGGACACCAATGCAGAGGAAGGGTTCTTACAATGTATGAATTCCAGTACTAGAATGAGGCTTCAGCATGAAGAGCTGGGTAATGGTAGAGAAGATCCAGACCTAGAAAGGAATGAAAGAAAGACCATATGGTGATTAGTAGAAACAAGTTCTAATCATTTGAACATTAATAATTCAATTTATACAAAATTCAGATAAATCCTACCTAAACCCATGACTTACTCCTCTTTAATCATTTTCTGCCTCACCAACACCTCCACAAGAGGGCAGGAAAGGGCATGTAGAAGAAACTGAAATGTTCTTAGGAAAGTTTGGTAGGGAAGAATTTTTCAAACATTATTCTAAGCATGAAACAAGAAGATATTGAAAGGGCAAACATACAGTTGGAAATTCTGAGATATGAATAAGATTACCTGGCCGTTTGTTGGGGCTTCATTTTTTTTTGTAAAAGAAATGGTAGTCAGGCAATTTCTCTTGATTCTTCACCAAAAGAAATGAAATATAGGATTTTTTTTTTAAGCCAGAACCTTTGGATGAGGGGGTAAATCCTGAAGCAGAGAAAAGTTCAGTGAAGGACCACAAAAGATAAGAAAAAAATAGTTCCATTTAAGTGGAAGATTGCTAGTTTTTAAACTAGGTTTTTATAATTAACTGTCCCCTTTCAGTCATTTTAAATCCATGCCAGTTTCCCTGTACCTGGTAGCAGTAAAGACCTAAAAAAGTTGTGTCCTTATTTCAGAGACATGATAGAAGAAAATTTGGAGACCTCCATCCTCTTCTGCAGAAGTTATGATGAGAAGAACCCTGGTGGAATAATACCTCCTATTTCTATGGCACTTGAAGGTTTAACAAGTATTGTATTCCACAAAACCTTCGAGAAAGGTAGTACCAGTATTATCCCCATTTTGATGATGAAGGCTCAGAGAAGTTAGCATACAGAACAAGTTGTTACATACAAAACAAGATATCACCTCATGTCTGTAGCAGGTACCTTTTGGAAAACTCACTCTGCAGCATTCCAGGGCAATGATGGGTGAGGAGTAGACTCATCTCCCACTTTTATGGGGTTTTTTTTGTTTGTTTTTAATTTTTTCACATTTATTTATTTATTTTATTTTTAATTTATGGAATAAAACAAGAATTTCCATAACAGTATAAAACTGCAAATCTATTATGTAGCATTTGCTATTCCTTTTAAATATATAATAAAGTTATCATGCACATTTCTTTTTTTCTTTTATTTTTTTCTCCTCCCTGCCTTAGAGATGGCTACCACTAGACACAAATAGAAAATATAAATAGAAATATATATATGTAATCACACACACATAAATATATACATACACACATATATTCTATATATATATTTCTATTTATACATCATTTTTCTCTGGATGCAGATAGTGTCTTTTTTTATATGTCCTTTATAGTCAATTTGGATATTTATAATAATCAAAATGACTTATTCACTCAATATCATTCTTAAAACAATATTGCAGTTACTGTATATAATGTTCTCTTAAATCTTTTTGTTTTGAGTGAGATAAAATGAGTCACATGGGATGAGCAGACATGTATGGGCTATGAAGTATATCAGAGCCCATTAGATTTTCTTTTCCCAAAATCCCATCTCTTTTCTGAACTTCCCTATTTGTATTAAAGTTGATTCAACAGCAGTACCTACCATTCCTTCTGAAAATCTCCCAAGCTCAAAACCTTGGTGTCTTCCTTGGTTCCACAACAACAAAGCATCCACCACATCTTTTCATTTTCATCTCTATATCTCTCAAGTTCCCTTCTCTCCCAGGATTGACTCACAGGCATCGTCCTCTTATTTCGGGTCCTCATCACCTCTCACCCTGGACTACTGTCTTCCACTGGTATCCCTGCCTCAAGTCTTTCCTCCACTTAGCTCATAAAGGGATTTTCCTAAAGCACAAATCTGAACACGTCACTTCCTCTATTCAATAAATACCAGTTTGCTGACAAACTCCTATGATTGTCATCGAAAGTCCTTTCCAACCTGACTCCAACCTTCCTTTCCAGACTTTTGCATTCCTCCTTTTTCTTTTCTTTGGGGTGTTATTTATTCCTCACTCATACAAAAACACAATTAAAATAACCAAACATAGATAGGACAATACTATGATCCATGTTATGAATATAAGCATGTAAAGAAAGAAGAATGAATTCATGACAAAACTTTCTGCTGAGTTGAAACAGGAAATAACTCACTTTGCTTAATGTTTTTGTATTATGGATAGTTGAATATTTACATACAAACATAGTTCCTGTTGAAAAGCTTTTATATCCACTGACTGTTGTGACCTGTTATGTGATTATTGTATTATGTGTCTTTCAAAGAAAAAAAGTTTCTTTAAAAAGTCGACTATTCTGTTATCTGCATTGATCAAATTAACTGAATAATCACTAGTAATAATTATTTCTTCACAAATTTGTCCTCTCCTTCAGAACATAGACAGAATTTTCTTCAAAAATAATGAAGCATATTAAACCATATCACTCTCAAAGGAAAAAGGAATTTTCTTGATACTATTAATAAAATGCTTATTTCATTTCTCTCATCTTTTCAAAATCCCTGTTTCTGTGTTTTATATTGTACATACTATATTCATTAGTACAACAGCATATGTATGTAATTTATGAATAAATACACATATTTGGAGGTTCTTTTCTTTCTCATAAGGGAAGGGAATAACCATTCATATATAGTGTTTATTACATGCCATGTACTGTGTTACATTATTTTTTTGTTTGTTTTCACAAATATCTTATTTAATCCTCACAGCAATTCTTGGAGATAGGTGTTATTATTATCCCCATTTTACAGTTGAGGAAACTGAGGCAATAAAAGATGAAGGAGCTTGCCCAAGGTCACACAGCCAGTCAGTGTCTGAGGCCTGATTTGAACGCAGGTTTTCCTAACTCCAGGCCCAGTGTACTATCCACTGCACCACCCAGCTGCCTCTGATTATGGTAGAGAGTGATCAAAAAAGTTTGGAGACCATTGCCATCGTGGATAAAAGCCCACCTCCAGCACGGACTTATGTCCCACTTCTGACAAATACAGGTTATTTGACCCTGGGCAAGTTGCAATGTCTCTATGCCATAGCAAAACAATAAGTTGAAGAGTAGGTGCAAATTTACATTGGTAGAGATTATTTCCTCATTAGGAGCTCTATAGATCAGTGAAATCATAGGTCTGCATTTAAAAACAAAAGAAAATCAGAGGAAGACTTAAATTCCTCCTTCCACTCACATTTGCCTGGTCCCCAAGGTTTTTTGTTTTTCTCCAGACCTATGATGTCATTGGTGAAGGGAGCTCCCTGTTCCCTGATTTACGGGGTAAACCACTTACAAAGCTGATCAACAACTGTTCTACAGCTTACTGCCTTAATATAACTGGCTCGGGGTGCAGAGAGTTGATGTGATTTTTCCAGAGTCACAGTCTGTATATGTGAGAAGAAGGACTTCAACCCAGGTCCCAGCCATGCCACACTGACACCGGCTCTCAGTCATTAGTTTTACACTTAGTCTGTTTGGTACATTTCATTCTTCCCCCAGAGATAGAAAACAGTGTCTTGGAACAGTCTCCTCAAAGTTCAGGGCCAATGGCAGTATGCATGAGGTCCAGCAGCATGGAATTCAGGGTGTCCTTTTTCAAACACCTGTGTGCTATTGGAAGGAAGGGGAACTCGTAAAGAAAAAGATCAGGAATTAAGGAATGGCTCTGTACTTGTCAGCAAGGATGTCCTAAGATCTTAAAAGAGCAATCTGTTTTCTAAAGCAAGCTAATATATTCACCCAAGTTCGCCCTAGGATCAGGCCTCATAGGAATAGAGGATTTCAGCTTTGCCAGGAAGGAAAACGAGCAAAAGCTACAATTGCATATTTTTAAAGTTGACTCCAAGTAAGTCTAAAAATAAGATCCTTGATCTCCTCCAGTCAAACAGGATCCTCAATGCATAGGCTGAATTAAAAAAATAATCCATAAGTAAGTGGGTTATCTAAGAATATAAATGAGCTGTGTTTCCTTTATCATTTGCAACTGCTCCCTCTCTCCTTGGGATTCCTCATGAGTTAACAGCCATGCTGTCACATATGGTTGGCTTTCAACATGCTCCTGCACAGGGTTAAGCATTTATTGATTTCTGTGGATGTGTGGAGTTGAGGGTTTTTTGTAGTCTTTTTTTTTTTTTTTTGAGGTCAAACATATTTCATCCAAAAGGTCAGAATGTGGCAGTGCAGCCGTGGTCCCAGCATTCCCTGGGGAAATAAGGTAACAACCCGCAGTCTGGGAAGCCAAGGAAGAATAAACTACAATTAGCTGAGGCCGCCTCCCTGCAGACTCCACATTTGCATTTTAAATTACATTTCTGGTATAATCAGTTTCATCTTTCCTTAGGTTTTTCAAAGCTGGAAGAGAGAGTCATGATAAGAGATGCTGGCTGAGATTGGTGTGGTTGTGTTTTTTTTTTTTTTCTTTTTCTTTTTTAAAGCTACATCTGCATGAAATTTTGCTCTAAAATATTCCTTTGAGATTAGTTATAGTAGAAAAGCACATTGACGGACAGATGGAGAGAGGTGCAAGATGGTTTCATAGATTCTAGGAATCATTGAAAGCTAGGGTTTTTATTTCAGCATTCCGTGCCCTTGCTTGTCAATGAATTTCTACCTCTCCCTACCAGCCTTCTTATTAGCCTCCATACTCTAATAGAATGTGTTATTCTATGCCAGCACAGAACCTCAGAATTGGAGAGTTGGGGGAGATCTTGGCAGCCACCTTGGCCAAATTAGGAATCCCCACTATGACATATTGAAAGTGGTCAACCAGCCTCTGCTTAAAGACTGCCAAAGAGGGGGACCCCATCACCTCTTGAGGAAGCCCATGCCACTCTTGGATATTTGTCATTGAAAGGCAGCTTTTCCCAACATCAAACTTTTACACCTACTATTGACTCACTGAAACTTTGACTCATTGATCTTTTAAGCACTGAGGCAGTGTGGTGAAATGAATAGGGCACTGGACTTGGAGTCAAGAAGACCTGTGTTCAGATCCTGCTTTAGACACATACTAGGTGTGTAACTCTGGACCAGTCAGTTTACCTCAGTTTCCTTATTGTAAAATTGAGGGGATTGAACTCAAATAGCCTCAGAGATCTTTTGGACCTTAGCTCTCAAGACTAAATCCTATCCAGGGGTGGGGAACCTGCAGTTGAAGTGACTTATCTAAGATAACACAGCTAGTGAGTGGTGAAATAGAGTCTAAAATTCAAATCCCTTAATGCCTTTTTCAGTCTACTTCTTACAACAGGTTCTTGCCCCATTAATATCTACTTTCGCCCGAATATGCCACATAGAAAGAAACAAACAGATGATTTAGACTGCTGAATTCTTTCAATCGGGTCACTCCCCTCCCACACTCAATTAAATAATTAATTTACATGCCTCTCTTGCAGACTCTTTGGTTAATGACCCTATATTTCAGTAAGCCACAAAGAAAAAACATAGTGAAAAATAAAATAAATAAATGTGAAAAAAAATTGACTTGTGACTCTGAGTAACTCCTTTGATCACTTGGTGTCCAAGGCCATAACGTACAGAGAAGGATCTGAGCTTCATTCCTCATCTAAACCAGTAAAATCACAGGTGTATTCCCTAAGTTACAAAGAAAAATTTGACCTCTTAATTGACATTGTTGTTGTTCGGTCATTTCAGTTGTGTCTGACTCTTCGTGACCCCATTTGGGGTTTTCTTGGCAGAGGTACTGGAATGGTTTGCCATTTCCTTCTTCAGTTCATTTTACAGATTAGGAAACTGAGGCAAACAGGGTTAAAGTGACTTGCCTAAGGTCACACAGTTAAGTGTCTGAGGTCCAATTTGAACTCAGGAAGGTGAGTCTTCCTGACTCCAGGTCGAGCAGTCTATCCACTCCGCCACTTAACTGCCCCTTTATTGAAATGCTGGAAGGTAAAAGGAGAGTGAGGAGAATAGGATCATTTGTGCTTTTGAGGAATAATGTAATTAAATAATCAGATTTGTAAAAAGTAGTACTCACCAAAGAGCCAACCTAGCTTCATCAGGAACAGATGATACCATACTTAATTGTTAAGTCTTTTCTTTTCTTTTTTTTTTTTTGGACAGGTTATTAAACTGATAGGTTAAGGGAATGCAGTAAATATAAATTCCACTAGATTTTAGCAAAGTATTTGATCAAGTGAGTCTCCTCTACTATTTTTATGAAAAAGGTTAAGAGATGTAGACCAGGAAAAAGTACATTTGGGTGTAAGGGCTAAGTCCAAAGACATTAATGTCAGTGTGGCAGGAGGATTTCAGGGGAGCGTTTCAGGGATCTGTGCTTAACTACAAACTGGTTAGAAGTTTTATCAGTGGCTTGGGCAAAGGCATAAATGGATTGTTTGTCAAGTTTGCATATGAAATAAAGCAAATACACACGATGAATGAATCTTGATCTTAAAAAAAAAAACCTTTATACAGACTGGAATGGTGAGCTAAATTAGATGAAAATAAGGTTTTATACTTGGTTTAAAAAATCAATTTCACAAGCATGAAATGACTAGGGAGAAGTCTGAGAAGTGTCTAAGGCTTTTGTGAGCTTGAAAGCTCAAAGGTGGTGGAGTATAATATCGCAACCAAAAAAATTAAGGGTGATCATAGGCTGTATCAAGAGCAAAAGCATCCTATGATGGTCAGAGTCCCTCTGTACTCTGCCCTGGTTGGACTTGTGTTGGGTTCAGCTATATACACCATGTTTTAGCAAGAAAACTTAATCTAGAGAGTATCCAGCCCTGAAACTCACATATAATCAGTACTCTCTGCTCCTGGGCATCCTCTGATTGGGAAGCAGAGAGCTCCATAAGGGCAGGGACTATCTTTTGCCTCTTTTTGGTCCCCAGTGCTTTGCAGAGTGCCTGGCACATAGTAGGAACTTAATGAAGAAGAGGGAATGTATTTCTCTTGCTTGGCCCTAGAAGGAGAACCAGATGCAAGAGGAGAAAGTTGAAGAGAAACAAATTTGTGCTTAAATATAAGGGAAAAAAACTTATTTACAATTAGAGCTATTCAAAAGTGCAATGGGTTGCCTTAGGAGGTAATGGCTTCCTTTTCACTAGGGGCTTTTCAAGGCTTGTATTCCAGCTGTTCCCAAGGCTTAGCACAGTACCTGGTGCATAGTAGGTGCTTAATAAACATTTGTTGACTGTAGAGAACACTTTTGTTTTGGGAGAAGATGGATTAGAACAGATGGCATCAAATAAATAAAAACAGGGGCCATGCCACTGTCATAAGAGGCATCAAAGACTACATATTGACTTAGACCACAATCTATTGTTTATGTATACATATATATATATATATATATTCATACATATATATTGTGTTTTATTTTTTGGTGGGATTATTTTTATATTTTTATTTCTTCTTAAATACTTCCTAATTACTTTTTAATTGGGCTTGAGTCTCATTAAGGAGTATTGTGGGCCATTTCTGGATAAGAAAATGCTTGACATTTTTTCCAACTTAGATTCTATGATTCTTTAAAGTTGCTGAATCCTCTTTTAGCCTCAATTTCTTCATTACTAAAAATAGAGAATTGAATATTTAGATTAACAACCTCACCGTGTTGTTTTATATATATTAGTTTGCATATTGATTCCCCCATGAAATTGAAAGCTCTTTGAGGGTATGGACTGTCTTTTGCCTCTTATTGTAACCCCAGTGCTTCACAGAGTGCCAGGCACATAGTAGGCACTTAATAAATGTTTATTGATTAATTATTTTAATTAATTAATTAATTGTTGTGAAGAAATTATCTTGTAAACCTGGAAAGACCATATATATATTTGAGTTACTATTACTGAATGTTTCTCTTTCTCTTGATACCCCTTGAATTTTGAATAGTTTTATTTTACAGGCTGTAACTTTAATGAAGCTAATAATTATTCAGTTTATGTTCTAATTTCATAAGATTTTCCAATTTGGAGGATTTTTAGAGATACCATTTACTCTTAAACATAAACATATTACACTTTTAAACATAAAATATTTGCTTTATTTCACATGCAAAGTTGACAAGCATTCCATTTATGCCTTTGTCCAAGTCACTGATAAAACTGCCAACTAGTTTGTTTCAGCATATCAGCAAATAGGAGTACATTTATCTCTTCTTTGACTATCTTTACCTCTTCCATTTCTTGTTCTTTTCTTATTGTGATTGCTAGCATATTCAGAACTATATAAAACAATAGCATAGAGATTGGACATTCTTGCTTCACTCCTGTATTTGCCGAAAAATTTTCTATTATATTTCCATTCAATATGATGCTTGCTTTTGGTTTTAGGGATACCATTTACTCTTAAACATAAAACATTTACCTAACAATAAAGCAAAATCTATAATAAGCATAACATCATTTTTACTTAATATAAACCAAATTCAGGAATAATCAATACAGCATGGTTAACCCATAACCTTGGTCAAACTCTCTAACCAATACACATAGTAGCCATTAGGGAGAATGGGTAAATATTTACAGAAATCTATCAAGGAAAGGCATGAGTACGGATAACTCATATGGTCAGGGCCACTCACAATTATGGACTGAAGGCCTTGATGCATTTGATCCCTTCATGAGTAATCAGTACCTCACAAAGCTACTTTTTTCACTTGCTACTTCCCTTCTGGTTCTCACCACTCTCACACTAGGCAAATCCTCAACTGTTACTTTCAAACTGATAAAATGGCAAGAACTTTTTAAATTCACAATTACCCTTAAAAAGGCACTAAGAAACTGATACCTTGCGGCAAAAATGAGCAGTCCCATTAACAGGAAGAACTGCAAAGTTCCTCAGATTGGCTTTCTGGGCAATGCAGAAAAGCCTAGCCTTGCCATCTCTTTATACAATAGGATACTGTTGTATCCGATTCTCTCAACTTTCTTACAGCAAAGCAGAGCTCACAGCAAAACTCTTTAGGTTGGATCTCCAAGGATTATAGACAGGGTCAGTCAATTTTTCACACAACAGAATGTCTCATTGTCTGATCAGCTTGGAGTCTCTTCTAACAATAAAATAGCTTGAGGGACCGTACTTTCCCCAATGCTTCTCCTTATCAAACCAGAAAGCAATCAGAACCTCTGAGATATCACTGTAACTGACATTCCCTTACTTTTTTTGTGCCCTCTTAAGTTGAACTTTGAAGGGATTATTAATTGCATATATATCATTACATTTTAAAGTTTGCAGGTCTCATTCCATATATCATATGATGGCAATAATAATACCTTTTAATTTTATGGCACATTTCCTCATATATTTACAAATATTGTTTTATTTGATTGTCACAGCAACATAGGGAAAAACTGATTTATGAATGACTGTCTAGCTAATTAAATGTTTGATTTTGGATTTGAACCTGGCTCCTGGGTTCTTTATACCAAATGAATAATTACTATAATAATAGTTATTTCAATTTCAAGTCCTACTTGGTTATGGGAATGGATTTTCATTTTTATTTGTCTTAAATAATGCTATCCAACCTGTGAAGGAAAAAAGATGAGAGCAAAGAATAGTGTCATCAAATATCTCTGATTCCTACCTATTCCTGGTAGAAACGTTGAGTTTTGATTACCATAGAATCTAAATAGTGAGATCACATAAGGTTTTGGATTTTTTGTTTGTTTCTCTAAAGAGAAACACGGTTGCTTTTCTATATTTTAAATATCACCTTCTTTGTGTTAATGGTTGTGCTGAGTTGAGTAGGAAATTGAATGGAGAGGAAATGTAGTCTAATAGAGAGAACACTTCCCTTGCTCTCAGAAGATTGAAGTCTACTCTTCCTCATTACCTCTGGCCAAAGGACTTTACTAAAAATTTCAATTTTGAACCTCACATTTCTCACTTAGTCAATAAAAGCACTTGCCTCTATTTACATAAATATAATATGAATAAAAATGATAGAATAAATATGAAAGTGCTATAGATTGAGGCTGCAATCAAATGTTATTAATGTGAATATTTCCTAAGGCATATATAAATTTTTATTTAATCAAAATTTTCATTTATAGATTCCCTGAAATAGGCTTAGAATTTCTAGCTATATCTTAATTTGTAATCAGTAATAACTAACATTGACATAGAATATAGCTTAGACTTTAAATGAGTTATAATTGAATATTTCTCTAATTTTTAATATTAACATTAAGGATACTTCATTGTTCATGGTTTTGAACATCATTAAAATACAGTCACACGCATGTCTTAGAGAGAGATTAGAGGCGGAACCAAGATTAGAAACCTGAATCCAACAATATGTTGTTTACAGGTGACATCTTTGAAACAAAAAGACACATGCACACAGAGTAAAATAAAGAGATGGAGCAGAATCTATTATCCTCCAGCTGAAATAAAAAAGGCGGAAGTAGTAATCATGGTCTGAGGCAAAGTAAAGCAAAAATAGACCTAATCAGAAGAGATCATCAGGGAAACTACATTTTGCTAAAAGATATCATAGACAATGAAGTAATATAAAAAAAATTACAGCATATTTCTCTGTTTCATCAGGTCTCTTTTCTCAAATGTATAGGGAACAAAATCAAATAAAAGTAAGAGTCATTTCCCAATAGATAAGTTGTCAACAGGTATGAACAGTCAGTTTTCAGGAGAAGAAATCAAAACTTTTTATAGTCATGAAAAAATGTTCTAAATCATAATTGGTTAGAGAAATTAAAACAACTCTGAGGTATCAACTTATATCTATCAGAAATAACAAATTCTGGAAGGTATGAGGGAAAATAGGTACACTAATGAACTGTTAGCAGAGTTGTGAACTGGTCTAACAATTCTAGAGAATAATTTGAAACTATGTCCGAAGTGCTATCAAACTGTGCTTACCTTTTAGCTCAGCAATATCACTACTAGATCTATACCCCAAAGAGATTTTTTAAAAAAATGAAAAGGACCTATGGGCACAAAAATATTTATAGCAACTCTTTTTTGTGGTGGAAAAAATTGGAAATTAAGAGATGCACATCAATTGGGAAATGGCTGAACAAGTGGTGGCATATGATTGTGATGGAGTACTATTGTACTATAAGAAATGAGGAGGGAGAGTGCCTTCAGAAAAACATGGCAAGGCATATATGAACTGATGCAAAGTGAAATAAGCAGAACCAGAAGATCTTTGTATTCAGTAACAGCAATATTATAATGATGATCAACTGTGAAAAACTTAGTTATTCTGATCAATACAATGATCCAAGACAATTCCAAATGGCTCACGATAAAAAAAAAAATGCTATCCACCTTCAGAGAAAGAACTGATGAACTCAGAACAAATTGAAGTATTTTTTCAGTTTCTTTATTTTTCTTGCTATTTTTGCAATATAGCTAATATGAAAATATGTTTTGTATGATTTCACAGATATAATAGATAACATATTGCTTGACTTCTCAGTGGTGCAGGAGGAGCAGAAGAGAAGGAGAGTATTTTGGAATTCAAAAAAAAATTTAATGT
>NW_020954599.1:10513144-10513389 GCF_900497805.2 Vombatus ursinus
TCTGGTTTTCATCAAGATTTACTGGATCATTTAACATTGTTATCAATGTTTATTAAATCATAGTATCAAAATGGGCATATCTCAGAGTTGGGAAAAATCTTATAAACTAGTCCAAAATGCTCCTGAGTAAGAATTCCCTTTTACATCATAACTATTGGATCATCAATCACTATTTGTTTGAAGATCTCTAATGAGGAGGAATAGCTCATCTCCCAAAGCAACACATTTCACTTTGGGATAGCCAA
>NW_020954599.1:10513526-10515285 GCF_900497805.2 Vombatus ursinus
TTTCTTTCTTTCTTTCTTTCTTTCTTTCTTTCTTTCTTTCTTTCTTTCTTTCTTTTTTAGATTGGGTTTCCTTATCTCTCCTGGACTGGAAGGGCAAGGACTAAATAAACAGCTTTTCCATGCTTTACCTCTGACCTCAGTTGATTCTCCCGTCCTTTGGCAACTTGGTTGATTTTTTTTTCCTCTCCTGGAGAGTTCATTTGGTGCAGACATGAAATCAGCAGAGTTCACTGCAGCTCAGAATTGTGGAACTCAAGAGTAGCCAGCCTCAGGCTCTTAGATAGCTGGAATTACAAGAAGGCACCAGTGGGCCCAACAGGAGCTTTTCTTGCATCAAGCTAAATAGGCCTCTTGGAAACTTTTACTCATTGCTCCATATTCTGCCCTCTGGGGCCAATTCCTTTTCCACATGATGACCCTTCAGACACTTGAATATATCTATCATGTTCCTTCCAAGCCATTTCTCTCTCAAAACCTATCCAGTTCTTTCTAGTCCAGAAACCTGTCCAGTTCTTTCAACTGTTCATCATTAGGAGGAATCCTGGTTGCCCCACTCTGGACACTGTCTAGGTTATCTTTTCTTGATTGATTGATTGATTAGTTTGTTTGACTAAAATAATGTGTTCCAGGGTCAAGGAAGAATATAGTGGGACTATCATCAAATCAAATAATCACAGAATCTCATAGTTGGATCTGGCAATAGAGGTCATCTACTAATCCAATCCATTCCTAAATAAAAATGTCCTTTACATCCTACCCAACAAGTGACCTTCAACTTTTGTTTGATGCCTTCTAAAGAGGGAGAACTCATTATATCCTTAGGCAGCTCATTTCACTTTGGGATAGCTCTAATTGTCACATAATTTTTCTTTACAGCAACAAATTTATATCTGTAATTTTCATTCAGTTCTCCTAGTTGTCCCCTCCAGGGGCCAGCAGAATGAGTACATTCTTTTTTTTTTCCAGGAGAGTCTTTCAAATACTTCAAGATAGCTATCAAGTATCCCCTAAGTTCTCTCTAAGCCGAACAGCTCCAGTTCCTTCATGCTAACATTGTGTGCCCTAATCTCAATTCTCTGCAAAATCCTTGCCACTATCTCTTTAATACTATGTTCTAAAATTTTGCTAACCATCACAGACAAGTTCACCAGCCTAGAGTTGTGAAACTCCATCCTCTTCTTTTTTTTCCTTTTAATAAGAAGACAATATTGACCTTTCTCCAGCCCTGTACCTCTTCCATTTTCTGTGATATTCCACTGATCACTGACACTAGCTCAGCAATCAAATCAGCACCCAAGGTGGTAGTTCCTTGGGGTCAGGTGACTTGAATTCAACAAGGTCAACAAGGTGCCATCCTACTTATTGTTGTTGTTCAGCCTTCATTTTCAAAGAGGATCAATGACACCATGGGGTGATATTTGACTTGTATGAATTGGATTTATTGAGGCAGAGTTGCACAAAGTCGTTGCTTTTCTTCCAGAGTAATCGAAGTCCAGTGGCAAAACAAAACTCAAGACAACCAGTGATAGTCTAGGATACAGTGGATGACCTTGGCATCTTTGATGTCTGACGAAGCTCTAAGCACTCCACAGCACTTGCTTCTGTCACTTTCATGGCTATTAAGAACAGATTGTTCTTATCTTCTCATTCTACCAGGGGAAATCTTCATATTTTTGGGGTAGCCATCTGCCTTACTCACTGACAGGTTTGAAGTCCCTTGGTTTAGCCCATCTGCTGAGAAGGTTTTTCCTGGGGTATG
>NW_020954599.1:10515319-10515384 GCF_900497805.2 Vombatus ursinus
GCCTCTGCACATGCTATAGTTTCTTGGAACCATAGGTAAAAGTTCTTTCTTTTCTTTCTTTTCTT
>NW_020954599.1:10515437-10520176 GCF_900497805.2 Vombatus ursinus
TGGAAGGGCAAGGACTAAATCTACCATAGGTAGATGAGGTAGATGAGAAGGTAGATGAGAAACCCTGAAAAGGGCTCAACAAACCCTCACACTNTCTTTCTTTCTTTCTTTCTTTCTTTCTTTCTTTCTTTCTTTCTTTCTTTCTTCCTTTTTTAGATTGGGTTTCCTTATCTCTCCTGGACTGGAAGGGCAAGGACTAAATCTACCATAGGTAGATGAGGTAGATGAGAAGGTAGATGAGAAACCCTGAAAAGGGCTCAACAAACCCTCACACTAGAGATACTGGTCTTACCTGAACACCCCATAAACCCCATCCTACTTATATATCAACCACCTTTTGATTTTCTGTCCTTTTCAGCCCAAATATCCTTCTCTTTGGCAGAGAAATCAGGAGCAAATAGCAATTCTGTTATTAAAAATAAAATACATTAATAAAACTGTTCTTAAAAGGGAAGCAAACTAAGAACTGACCAACTCCAACTTCTCTAGATTGTGTTTTCACCATCCTTTGTTCCTACTGCAACGGGGCCTTGTTCCTTCTTTGATCCTCCTCTTTTCACCAATTTAGCTTAAGTCCTTTTTGTGTTCTTAGTTTTTCTCACCAGACCCAACCAATTCTGAGACTGAGCACTCTTGAGAGCTTTTTTCATTCTACAGCTGCACCACATTCTGCTAGCTGCTCTTATTTGTCTTTTAAAAATTAAGTTTGGTTGGTGAGCTCTCTATTCATCTAAATTGGTCTCTTTGGATGACTCTCATTTCTTCTTCAATAGAATTGGATCTCTATGTCTTCAGCATTTCATTCATGAGAGCTGCCATTGCTCATGGATCTCCTTTCCTTATATCATTATTATTTCATGGGATCTTAATTATCCTTCCTTTAAACTCTTTGAAATCTGTTCTCCCCAAATGTAGGGTATATTTCAGACTATGGCCAGCTTTCTTCTCTTTCTCTATTACAAATTCAAAGAAGTAGTCCCTCTCCATCACCGATCTCATTATTTTCACCCCAGCAATAGTTCTACCCTATTGGTAAAAAATGAGATCCTAAATAGATTTTCCCCTTATTTCTTCCTCAACCTTTTGAAAGATGAAAATATAGCATTCAGACAAATCCACAAATTACATAATGAGCTGCTTTACTTTTGCAGAGAGACACACACAGAGAAGCAGAGACAATAAAAAAGACAGAGACAGAAAGCCAGAGACAGAAAAAAAGAAAGTCAGAGACAGACAGCAACAGATGGATAGAGAGAAAGAGACAGAGATGCTTTTTCCAGAAGTCTTCATCTGTTGTCTCCTTCTGACCAGGTGGTCTATAGTACACTCTATTATAAAAACTCTTCTTTGTGTTTTGGTGAATTAGTGAAAAGAGGAGGATGAAAGAAGGGACAAGGCTCTATTGCTATCGGAGTAAAGGATGATGCAAATACAATATAAAAATTCAATGTTGTTTTTCACCAATATCTTTTCCCCCTAATTCTAAAATTTCTTTAGATGAATATATATGTACATATTTCTTTACACAAAGAGCTATCCTATTTCCTCTTGTACCTATCCTATTACTTTTAAATAAGTTAAATATTTTTAGAGTCATATTCTAGATATAGGTCTTATCCCACCAAGTTTCAGTGATAACTATAGGGTCAAATCAGCCTATTTTGATTTAGGAACTCTAGCTTGTTCCCCTTGTCCCACTGTGTTCATTATGTATAGAATTTAGAAGCTATGTTTTATTTCCAGTTCTTTCCTTGGATTTTTTTCTCTCATTAATTTCTGGATAACTTTACTCATTTTCCTTATTATACACTGGAGCTATTCTTTAGCATTACTATCTAGCATGATGGATGAGGTAGGTAGTTTCCTCAATCACCCTTCCTATTCAATTTAAAGCCCTTTTTGAGTAGCTTTGTAGGACTTAAAGCAGATTCCTTTTCTTTTTAACCAGTTCTTGTTAGTTATATTCCATGCTTGGCAAGGAAACCATCATTTCTATATTTCAAGCTGTGATGAAGAAATCAAAATCCCATTCTCAGGTACCTTCTGCTTAACCAGCTGTTCCTTTTCCAAATCTGCTCTAAAAACTCCCTAGTCTTAAATACGATGTTTCTTTTTTTCTTTTTCTTTTTTTTTGTCTTCAACTGTTTTACTTACCCCTGGAAACAACAGAGGTGACTCCAAAAACACCACCACAAGGATTCCACAAAATGTTAACAAATAAATGTTGTATCTAATTGAGGCAAAATTAACCTTCATTGACTCCCCTTTACACTTATTCTCAGATGACCAGATGTCTATTCAAGTTTTTTTTTCCTTTTTTTTAAGTTTTATTGAGGTGTTTTGTTTTTGCATTACAAACATTCCCAGATAATCCCCACCCTGGAAGAACTTGCTTTTAACAATGTTAGACATTATGTCTCTAGAAAATGAAGCCTTGGGTTTTTTTTTTTTTTGGACTGCCATGTAATAATAAGCATGTGTACATATCAACATAAAACAAAAATCCTCTTTCCCTTCAAGTATTGCAATGTCCATTTACCCACAAGGTAACAATAATTTGAAATCAATCAACTAATAAACACTTATTAAGTGCCTATGATGTGCTGGGCACTGTGCTAAGCACTGGGGATATAAAAAGAGATAAAAGAAAATTCCTGACCTCAAGATGTTTATGGTATAAAAGGGACAGGCAAACAAATATATATAAAGCAAGTGACATTCAGGTTAAATGGGAAGTTATTGACAGAGAGAAGGCAATTGAATTAAGAGGGGTTGGGGAAAGCTTCCTGTAGAAAATTGAATTTCATTTGGAACTTAAAGGAAGTAAGTAGTTGGAGTAGAGGAGAGAAAGCCTTCCAAACATGGGGGACAGCAGAAGAAAGTGCTTTGAGCTGAGGCCAGTGACACTGGGTGGAAGAGTTTACATTTAGGAATAAAGTGTAAAAAGACTGGAAAGATAGGAGGGAGGGAGGTTATGAAAGGTTTTGAATATCAAATAGAACACTTTGTATTTGTTCCTGGTGTCAACAGGAAGTCACAAAAGTTTATTGAGTAGGAATACGACATGACTGGACCTGCACTTTATGAAAAATACTTTAGCAAATGAATGAAGGATGAACTAGAGTGGGAAGAGACTTTATGCAGCTAGACCTACTAACAAGCTATTGCAATAATCTGGGCATGAGATAATGAGGACCATTAGGAGTGGCAGTGGCAGTGGCAGAGAAGAGAAATGGGCATATATGAGAGATGTTGTAAAGGTGAAATCAATAGTCCTTGGAAACAAATTGGATACAAAGGGGTGGGGGTGAGAGATATTGAGGAACCCAAGATGACTCCTAGGTTGTGAGACTAAGGGACTGGGAGGGTGGTGTTGCCCTCTACAGTAATAGAGAAGGGAAGAATGGAGCAGGGTTTAGGCAGAAAGATAGTGAGTTCTATTTTGGACATGTTGAGTTTAAGATGTCTACTGGACATCCAATTTGAGATATCTGAAAGATAATTGGAGATGTAAAACTGGAGATGAACAAAGAGATTGGGAAAGGAAAGGTAAATCGGAGAATCATTAGCTTAGAGATGATAATTAAATTCATGAGAGTTGATGATCACTGATGATTCATCAAGTAAAGTAATACAGAGTGAGAAGAGAAGAGTGCCTAGAAACAGAACTTTGAGTAATACCTACATTTAAAGGTCACAATCTGAAAAAGGAGCCAGCAAAGGAGACAGAGAAGGAACAGTCAGATGGGTAGGAAGAGAACCAGGAGAGAGCAGTACCCTGAAAACCTAGAGAAAAGCGAATATCAAGGAGGAGAGAATGATCAACAGGGTAGAGAGGTTAATGAGAATGAAGATATGTTTTCATTCTGCTGAAGAACCAATGCACATGTACATACACATACACATATATACATATACATATATATATATATATATATATCATTAATCATTTAAGTATGGGGGTTGATTTCTGGCAGAAGCACTGGATTTGTATGAGGTTTGAATATCATTTCTGATGATTACTTATGTGATTTTAGGCAAGTTATTTAATCTTCCTGGCCTTCAATTTCTTCATCTGCAAAAAGAAAAGGTTATACCAGATAGCCTCTGAAGTCTCTTCCAGCTCTAAATCCATGATCCTATGATTTCTTGGTTGCCTAAGTAGAAAAACCAGAATTTACATTAAAATGTTCTCTCTTTCCCCTTGAAATGTATCTGTAACATTTCTGGTTTAACCTGAATGCTCTCTCTAAATATGAGGAAGGAGACAACTAAAAATTCAAAAGGGGCTACACCCATCTATTTTACAAGTCTTGGGAAAATGATTCTGAAATGTTTAGATGTGATAGGGTGTTGGAAGTGCCATTGAATGTCACAATGGGCTGCCTGAATATCAAAATATTTCTTGGTTCTTATAGTCACTAGACCTTCTGAATTCAATGCAATCAGGTTTCAGTTTGGTTTTCTTCTAAAGCCATAGTTCTAAAAGTTAGTAGTAAATAACCACATCTCCTCTATTTTCAGTGCATATATTTCTTAACTATTTGTCTTTTCCTAAAAAACCTGCTTATCCTGTTTCTATTATAAAACCACCATTCTCCCTATTATCCAGGGTCCAAGTATGGAATCCCAATCACCTTTGACTCCTCTGTTTCTTTCACTCCCCACATCCATTTAGTTGCCAAGTTCTGTCAAATATAGAGAGATAGATAGGCAGACAGACAGACAGACAGGTAGGT
>NW_020954599.1:10520224-10521803 GCF_900497805.2 Vombatus ursinus
GATGGATGTAGCATTTATTAAGAGCTTACCATGTGTTAAGCTCAGAGGATACAAACAAATAAGATAGTCCCTAACCTCAAGGAGCTTACATTCAATAGAAGAAAAACATAAAGGAGATTGGGAGCAGGGGGAGAGGGGAACTATTACCATCAAGTCAGTGAGACTGCTGGCAAGGAGGTAGAGAAATCTGGAGAGTGAGTTAAGTTTACAGTATAGTGAATATGGTCAGGATCCTCATGAAAAGGTGGTCTCATCCAGGAACTCACCATTCAGGAGAGGCAGACCCAGGGCAAAAGCATCTCTAGGCAGCAAAGCCACTAGTGAGGAAGTAGAAAAGACTTTTCCCCTTGCAATGTTTCTTATATCTGTGGTCTCCTTTCCAATTGCAGGCCCAACACACCACCTAGTTTAAAGGGTTGTCATGGTTGAGTCGTGTCTGACTCTTTGTGACCCTGTTTGAGGTTTTCTTCGCAACAATGCTGGAGTGGTTTGCTATTTCCTTCTCATTTTACAGATGAAGAAACTGAGGCAAACACACTTAAGTGACTTGTCTAGGACCATATAGCTAGTAAGTGTCTGAAGCCAGATTTGATCTCACAAAGAGGAGTCTCCCTGACTCCAACCAGTGTGCTCTATCCACTGCACCACCTAGCTATCTCAGATTTGAGAGCAGTTCTCTTTTAATTACCCTATTGCAATAGCCTTCTACCTGGTCTCCTTGCCTCTAATGATGCCTCATTTCCAATTTGTTCTAGTCATTCCTTCCAGAGTTGCTGGTTTCAGTATCTATTGACTGTCTATTTTATGATTTGTGATTAATAACAATAATAGTTAGCATGTATAAAGTACTTTAAGGTTTATAAACAACTTTCCCTATATTATCTTTTAATCCTCACAAACCTATGAGGAAGGTGCTACTATTATCCCTTTTTTATCCTCATTTTACAGATGAGGACAGAGGTTAAGAAAAGCTAAATGACTTGACCAGGATCACAGAGTTAGTAAAGTGTCCAAGGCAGGATTCAAACTCAGGTCTTCCTGATCCAGCACTCTCTCCATCAAACCACCAATGCCTGGAACATAGTAAATACTTAATAAATGTTTATTGAATAGAATTGAATTGTATATAGCTTGTTTCTTCTAAATCCTTGAGCAGTAGAGCAGTGGTATCAAACAGATAGAAATGGGGGCTAAAAGGCCTATAGGCTCAGAAACCCACATATTAACATTATCTATGTTCTGTTGTACCTTTAATTATTTTGCAGGATTTTCATCTGTTTAGGCAGCACTCTGGAGTGTTGACAGCATAAGACCCTAGACTGGGTGTTTGAAACCTCCGAGTCACAGCCACACGCCCTGAGATGGTAGCAATGATGGTAAAAAGGCATTAGTGCTACCACCTCCATAGCTGACACATGACTTTTGATATTAAATATGGCCACCTACAAATCTCACTCCAGCAACAAGGTTAATAGGTTCACAGCCACTTAGCATTGTGATTTGAAGATTGCTTAAATCTATAAAGATTGCTTAAGGAGGCGTTAGGAGAAAAAAAGGGTAGAGGGATTGTATTCAGTCC
>NW_020954599.1:10521831-10521932 GCF_900497805.2 Vombatus ursinus
TTAATTCTTCAGTTCATACGATCATTTTACAATGAAGTGCCACATTCTATTGCTAAGATGCACTGATGTCTGTGTGAGAGCTGTGAATGCCTTGATGTCTA
>NW_020954599.1:10521965-10527657 GCF_900497805.2 Vombatus ursinus
CCCACCTTTCCTGGAACTTGTAACCTAATATCAGCGAATGTTTGTTGCCTTCCCACCTTTAACAACTAGACATCACGTTGAATTAATATCAAACCATGGCTTAGTTTCATGTTCCAGATTGACTCATTAATGACTATAACAGCAGCTGATGATAAACAGGTCGGGCTGACCTGTTTGACTATCTGTAAACCTGCCAAGATAATGTTTTCTTCTCATAACTGAATGGCTCATAGTTACAAAAAGTGTCTGGGGAGACCTCAAGTTAAACCTTGGTTTGGGAGGAAGCTGGTTGTTTTCCCCCAGTCCTTCACACCCATTCTGGGCTCTGTGAGGAGGAATACTATATACTTAAGTGCATCTGTTGTGCTAATGCAGAGTTCAGAACACTCCAGTGAGGAGGTGGCATGCTTACATATGGCATCCATCACTACCACAACGGCTTGCAGCTAGAAACCACATTCCAAGAGAGCATGTAAATACTTGGAACGATGCTGAGAGTTTTCTGGGGTGTGATATTCATTCAGGGAGTCAGAGTTTTTGATGCTGGCAGCTTTCCATCTCAGGCCACCAGTATTCATTTTTCCTTTTCTTATTTTTACACTTGAGATCACAGATGTTATTGCTGAAACATTATGTAATTTGAATCCCTTTAAATGAAAGTTGTTTCCTTCATTTCACTTGCCTTCTTCCAAGAAGGTCATGATTGCAAAGAGGAATGGAATTACACAATGACAAATTCACCATGAGGATGCTGGACTTCAGATGACTTGTGTTTTTAAGTCTGTACTCTGTACTTCATTAAATCTGCCTCACAGCCAATGGAGTTGTTGTTATTATTGTTGCTGTTATTATATGTCTACTATGCCATCGATGCTCCCAAAAAAGGGTCCAAGATTTTAAAAATTAAGAGTATTAAATCAGAGCTTCAATTTGACTCTGTTAGTCTCAGCCAACCTAAGATATGTAATGCTTTATTTATCCTCATCTTTGCTTCAGCATATCTCTCTACCATTGGTCCCTCATATCTGAATTGCACTCCCTCCTCATTTCTACCTCATAGAATCCCTAGTTTCCTTCAAAGCTCATTCGGGTACTGCCTCAGACATGAGGTCCTCCCCCCACCACCCAGTTATTAGCATCTGTGAATGATTTTATGCATTACTTTGTATATTCTTTCTAATTACTTACTTATGTACATCAGGATCATAGTTTTAGAGCATTAAGAGACCTTGAAAGACATCCAGTGCAACCCCTTTATTTTACACATGAGGAGATTGAGTTTATAGAATTAATTGTTTTCCCCTAGATCACATAGGTAAAAAAATGGCAGAGGTCTTGTAACTCAAAATCAGTGCTTTTTCTGTTATGTGACAGGTTGTATTTCTCCAACAGAGTATAAGTTCCTCAAAGGCAAGGACTGGTTTGTTTTGTCTTTATACTGTCATTGCTTATAACAGTGCCTTGTATCTAGCAGGCACCAAATAAACATCTGTTGAATGGAACTTAACTGAAAGAAGAAAAAGATTTAGGTTAAGGAGAATAATGGCATCTTAGTTCCAGAAATTTTACTCTCATCTTTTTTTTTTTGGTGGGTGGGGGGAGATAATACTGAAAGACTAGAGAACGAATGAATGAATAAATATATGAATGGATGGATGGATAACAATTTATTAAAGGGTTTATAATATGGCAAACACTGTGCTAATGCTAGGAATACAGATAAAAAAGCAAGGAAGACCCTGCTCTCAGGGAGTCCAAAACTGAGCCAACCATTGTGGAAAGTAATTTGGAACTAGACCCCAAAAGTCACTTTGATTCATCAATATCACCATGAGACAAATAGGTAAAGGATGTATATGTCTGCAAATACAGAGCATCACTTTTTGTTGCCTCTGCCTGTCACCTAAGAAATGACTGAATTAATTATTACTGATGAGTATAATGGAATATTATTATGCTGTAAGAAATTGTGAAAAGAATGGATTCAGAGAAATTTGGGAGATTTGTATGAAATAGTGCATAATGAAGTGAGCAGAACTTAAACAATTTATACAATGACTACAATAATTTAAGGAAAACCAACTTCCAAACACTCTGATTGATGCAATGGCATCATGGAGACTTATGATGAAAGAGATGGAGATTTAGAAGGGACCTCAAAGATCAGTAGTCCAACACCCTTCATTTTACAGAAGAAGAAATTGAGGCCCAAAGAGATTAAGGAAATTCCCCAAAGTCACATAGGTTTCTTATGGTAAAAAGTAGAATTGAATTCAGGTCTGCTGACTCCAGACTCATTGTTCTTTCCATTATATTGCTCTCCTGATGTTTGGATTTGTTTTGATGGACTATGTATATATATCTATATATAGATATATATAGATATATATAGATATTATACACACACACACGTATGTGTATAACTATATATTATTTGTCACAGGGAAGGTGGCTTCTTCTGTGGGTTAGTGTTGTTAGTGTTGTTCTATTTTGTATGTGTCCCTAGGAAAAGTCTTCTACACTGTGCTATGTTGCTTGAGAGGTTAGGCATAAAATGCAGGATAAGGCCAGGTAAGAACATGTTACAAGATCAGTGGGAGCCACATCCTTGATAACACCTTCTGAGCCCTTCTCTATTTCTTATTCTCTTGGATATCAGAAGTTGACCAATGCTGGTGGGCAGCAATCACAGAACTCCGATGGTGCACAAACACAGACTCAAGGAAAGAGTCTAACAAGTTAACTGGACACTCCAGCGATGCCCTGCTATGCTATACACAGATCTCACTTGGCTCTGTTTCTCTTGCACTCTCCTGTAAGAACATGATTGGCTCTATAGCAGGAGGGACTTTTTGAAACATTTCCCCTGAAGGATGAGCAAGTTCAACTTTAATAGGCTAACCTGAGGCAGTTAGCAGAGAAGAATTAGAAGCTAATGCCCTCACTAAGGTTATTAGCAGTAGCTTCTCTCTTTCTGCTCCCCTGTTCAATTGCCATAGACACCATGCTTTTCTTAATAGTGCTGCCTATTTTAGGAATAGCAGTTTTTCTAGAGATTAATATTGTGTCAGGCATGGCTAGATCAGTCCAACTTCAATGATTTTAAGGGAAACTGGAAGACAGGGCTAGCCCCATGAGCCCAGACATTTAAAAAAAATAGACATGTCTATAGGAAACTAAATATCAGAAATTATATAAAGTCTACATGAACTGTTATTTTCCTATCAAACCTCTAACCTTTTATCCTGATTCCTGTTTTTTTTTTCAATCACTCTTTATATTCTGATCCTAATAACAGCCTAGGCACTGCCTTATTCCTCTGTTCCCTCAGTTCTGACCAATATGGTAATGATTCACCCTGTCCCAATAGGCCATACCTTCTACCCCCACTCAAAGTGACCATATCAGAAAGAACAATATAGTAGCCTAAAATCTCAGGAACTTATTTGACTGTTGTATCAAACAAGTGATACATATTGTCTCTTCTCTTCCAAAGTCCCAAACATCATTTGGGCAATTAGATAAAAATACTACCTATCCCCAAGTTCATCAGTTTCCTACCCCAGACTTCTGAGTCCCTACAAATGTCCCTATGTTTTAGTCCTCTGAAAGACATTCTTTTGTAGTTTAGCTTATATTTCATAATCACAAACTTAACTCTGTAGCCTAGATAGACTTTAGAAGGAGAAAGGAATGGAAATCAAAAGGGAATCTCAGAAAGTGAGAGCATAAGATTTACGGGGTATTACAGCAGACTGGGAAGGGGGCAGGAAGTGCTCTCCCCAGCTACAGAGGGAATGGCTAACTCAGACTTTTAAAATTGTCCATGAGAATGATAAATGTTGGAGAAGATATGGGAAAATTGGGACACTAATGCATTGTTGGAGTTGTGAACTGATCCAACCATTGTAGAGAGCCATTTGGAGCTATGCCCAAAGAGCAACCAAACTGTGCATACTGTTTGATCCAGCAATACTACTACTAGGTCTGTATCCCAAAGAGCTCATTAAAAAAAAAACCAGAAAAGGACTTTTATGTACAAAAATATAGCAGCTCTTTTTGTAGTGACAAAGAAATGGAAATTGAGGGAATGCTCATCAATTGGGGAATGGCTGAACAAGTTGTGGTATACGAATGTGATGGAATACTATTGGGCTATAAGAAATGATGTGCAGGTGGATTACAGAAAAACCTAGAAAGACATACACGAACTGATGCTGAGTGAAGTGCATAGAACTAGGAGAACATTGTAACACAGTAACAGCAACATTGTGCAATGATCAACTATGATAGACTTAGTTTTTCTCAGCAATACAATGATCCAAAACAATTCCAAAAGATTCACAGAGGAATATGTTTTCCACATCCAGAGACAGAGCTATGGAGTCTGAATGAAGATCAAAGCATACTATTTTCACTTTTTTCATGCTTTTTCCCTTTTGTTCTGATTCTTCTTTCACAACATGACTAATGTGGAGATATGTTTAACATGATTGCACATGTATAGCCTATATCAGATTGCTTGTTGTCTTGGGGAGGGTGAGGGGAAAGAGGAAGGGAGAAAAAATTTGGAATTCAAAATCTTATAAAAATGAATGTTGAAAACTACCTTTATATATAACTGGAAAAAAATAAAATGCTATTTAAAAATAAATGAACTAAAATTGTTCATAGTTAGCAATGGTGATCTTCTTATTGGTCTTGGCATTCTAGCATATGAAGGTCTCCATGACTTCTACAATATTTATACTTTCTTTTTCCTGGCCAAAGATTATAATGTTTGCCATCCAAACAGTCTTAGCTGCACAGATGAAAATCTAGAAGTCATTTATGTTGGGCCCAGCAATTGCCTTGGAAGATACCAGTACTATTGGCTTCAGAACGAAGTTCTCATCAGCAAATTCATCCCACAGGTGGACTTATAATAAGTGTCATTATGGCATATGAAGTCACCACCCAAACACGTGAAGCCAGGAATGATTTTGTAAAAGCAGAATCCTTGGTAACCAAATTGCTAGGTATGAGTTGAAACAGCAGGGTGCTTTTGTTCTGCATTTCTCTTATTCTTAGTGATTTGAAGCATTCTTTCATATGGCTATGAAAAGTTTGCAATTCTTCATCTGAGAACTGTTTATTCCTATTTTTGACCACCTATTTTTAGTGAATAACCTACCAATGACCTCTTAATTGCCAAATATGATACCCTTTTCTCTTTATTCTTTTTGACTCCTCTACAGCATTTGATATTGTCAACCATTCACTCCTCTTAGATACCCTCTCCACTTTGGGTTTTCTTGACATTGGTTCCCCACCTAGCTATCCAATCCTTCCCACCCTCCTTTACCAGATCATCATCCATGCCATATTCACTTACTATAGGTACAACCCAAAACTCTGTCCTGGGCCCTCTTCTTTTCCTCTCTGTACTCTGCCTTGATGACCTCATTGGCACATATAGGTTCAGTTATGATCTTGATAGATAACGCACAGATATACAACTTGCCCTAGACTCTCTTCTGATCCCATATGACCAACTTCCCATCAAACATTTTGACTTGGATGACCCATAGGCCTTTGAAACTCAATATGTCAAAAATAGAACTTATCTCTCCTCTTAAACTCAACATTCTTCTTTATGAAGCTGAAAAGAAGATGAGAAAAGGGCAAGAAAGGAAAGGAAAAGGAAGAGGAG
>NW_020954599.1:10527684-10530881 GCF_900497805.2 Vombatus ursinus
AAGAGAAGAGAAGAGAAGAGAAGAGAAGAGAAGAGAAGAGAAGAGAAGAGAAGAGAAGATGCCCTATTTGTTGATGAAACTGATGTTAGGGAATATTTGTTACTTTGCTAAGTTATTGATAGCGATGTGACATTGTCACATCAAGAAAATTTTCAGTATAATTGACAGATTTTAATGAAAATGACAAAATGGGGAGAATTGCATTGAATTCAACACTGACAGAAATCAATTGATGTCAGAATAAAGTTCAAATTTACAAACACTAGTTTAAAATGTGGCTTCTTATACAATTTGGACACATTACACAGTTCCCAGAAAATCACTTGTATATAGAAATATAAAGGAGGTGATAAATGTCTTTATTCAAGTTGTTAAAAGAGTAATCAACTTTGTATTTTTAAAATCCATTAAAAGGAAGCTTCCTTGAAAAAATATGTGATGATATGGGGCCAGAGTATAAGGCAATCCTATTATGAAATACAGTGGCTTTCTCATACTAAAGGCAATTGAGCAAAAGAAAAGTTGACATTTTTCTTAGTGATGATAACAAAGATAAAGCAAAACAAATTATTTTAATAAAATTTTCCTCTCAAAACTTGCATATTTGGTAGATACTTTGAAAGACTAAGTATTCTAAAGAAATCAATATGAGATCCTCAAATGTATCATCTGATCTAGAAAGATTAATGATTACAATCAGAGCTATGGTGACAAATGCAAGTCGTTCTGAGCGGCAGATGCAGTATTACTAGGTGACACAGTGGCTAAATGGTGGACTCAGGGAGACATGAGCTCAAATTCTGCATCAGCCACTTTTAATTATGTGACTGTGAGTGAGTCACTAAACTTTCATTTAGCTTCAATTTCATCATTGGTAAAATGGGACTGATAACAGGACCTGCCACACAGGGTTGTTACAAGGATCAGATTGTTAGTGAAGGTCCATCAGGATGTCAGAACATTTACACTTTCATCTGTGACTGGTTTCCCAATTACTAACCTGGTGGTGAAGAATCAAACTTTGGATTGGTTACCAAGCCTGAAATGGACATGCATTCTTTGGCACTAAGTAGCCAAGTCATTTACTCCTTCTTGCCTTGCTGTGATCAAGAGAAGATATGCTTTTAACCTCTGGGTGGAAAGAGAGAGGTGGGGCTCTAGTTAAGCCCTAATTAAGTCTCTCTCTCCACACAGGTGCACAAGGCTGTGAATATGGGCCTCTGTTCTGTGCCTCTTTTCATTTGTTCTTTCTTTCTTTTAAGTGAAGGAATATTGGACCAGTCTTTGATCTTGTGGATTTTAAAGGTCTGCTAAAGGTCTGGATGATGGAGGCCATTCTGGATGTTATGAATATCCAAAACTTGGTGAAGACCTAGATCACAAAGGACCTGTTTGACTCAGCACAGAAGTGTATTAAAGGCAACCTAGAGGGAAGAGATAGTAACTCATTCATCTATGATGCCACATTCAGAAACCAACATGGTGGGGAGGGGAATGCTTCATAAAAATTGCATGAGGTTAGGTCTACTCTCCACAAGGACTAAGGTGGTATAGAGGAGAATGTGGTCCTGAGTGTTTGAGGAAATGGTGTGTACTTTTCTCCAACTTCTCAGTAAATATCCTTTTGTAAAAACTAAGTTAACTGGGTAAATGAAATTGGTCCACTACTTACTGGAAGATATTAATGGTATAAGGATAAATAATGTCATAAGGCACTTAACCCCTATTTGCCTCAGTTCCTCATCTATAAAAATAGGGGCACACTGGAGAAAAAAAATGGTAAACTACTCCAGTATCTTTGCCAAGAAAACTCGTTGGACAAAAATCTGTGGAGTCAGATAGAGTTGGACACACTGAACAACACCAGCTGTTACTAGTGATTGATACTGAAAACCCACCAGAATAAGCCTGGCATTAGAGAATAATACACCATCTTCTAACCAAGAAAGGAGAGTAATTGTCCCATTTCTTAATTCTTACACCCTTTTAGTTTTGACCTCTATTAATTCCATTTTCAAATCCTACTTTTCATGGTACTTATTTGGGTGTGTATCCTGCTTCCCCTTTAAAATTGTAAGGTTTTTTTTTAAGGCAAATAGCATGCCTTGCTTATCTTTGTCACCCTAATAATGGACCATGAGCAGAAAAGACATTTCATGAATGTTTAATGAATAAGGGAAAAAAATTCCTGATCATCACATTAGGTCAGTTTCAAGAACTGACCAATAAAACATAAGGGAAGTTTTAGCTATGTAAAATTTGAAATGTAAACTGGAAACAAAAAGATATCCAACAATTGAGGAATGGCTGGAAAAACTATGATATATGGATGTGATGGAATACTATTGTGATACAAGAAATGAAAAAAAATAAATCATTTTAAAAAGACATGGAAAGATTTATATGAACTGATGCAGAATAAAGCAAACAGAACAAGAAGATTGATTTATACCATAACATCAGTATGATTAAAATGAATACTTTTGAGGACTTTTATAAACTTATGAAAAATAAACTGAGCAGAACCAGGAGAATAATTCACATAATAACCACAACACTGGAAAAATAAACTTTTAAAGTTGTAAGAACTATGATCAAAACAATGACCATTCATGATCCCAGATGATCAGTGATGAAACATACTATATACTATATATTACAGAGAGGTGACAGATTTAGGGTGCACAGTGAGACATACATATTTTTCCATATAGCCATTGAGAGGATTTGTTTTACTAGACTACACATATTTTATGAGGAATTTACTTTTTTTTATTTTCTTTTCAATAAGATGGGAAAAGTGGAAGGGAGGAAAAATAGATTTCTGTTCATTTTAAGAAAGAGGTGGGAAAGATAGCAAAGTTGAGGGTTCATTCAAGCTAAACTCTCCAAAAAACTTTAAAATAGCACACCAACAAAAAATTGAGCTGAGGCATTTTTTTTCCAACCCAAAACTTAGGAAGTCTGAACACTGAAGGATGTTGGAGTAGCTTGGTACAGCTCAGTGAAATGGAAATGCTAGGTATGGACCTTGCAGGTAGTAGTGACAGCAGCAGTAGCAGCAGGTGACAGCAACAGTTTTAGGAGCTCTCAGCCCAGAGACAGTGAGAGGTTCTGACAAGTAACAGCCAGAGTGCAGAACAGGAGAGCAGTGACCACACTGGATCATATCACCTTGGAAGCTCTGAAAACTTATC
>NW_020954599.1:10530922-10531615 GCF_900497805.2 Vombatus ursinus
CCCCCCCACCCCTTCCCCAACCAAGAATTAGCTATGAAAACAGCAAGGAGAAAAAGCCTGAAACTTAGGACTATGGTCACTGCCCCCCACACATACCCACAAGGTGAACATAGCCCAATTCTAACATAAATTTCAAAGTCAAGAAATAGGCTAAAAACAAAACCAAAAAAAAAAAAGAAGAGGAAGAGGACGAACCTAACTATAAAAAGCTGCTAGTGTGGCAAGGAAGCTAAAGCCACAAACTCAGGAGAAAACTACAAAAGAAAAATGCAGATTGGACACAAGCCCAACAAGAATTCCTGGAAAAGTTAAAGAAAGATATAGGAAAAAAAAAGAGAGAAAATATTTTTAAAATCAAAAAAGAGTAGTAGGAGAAAAGGCAAAAAGAAATAAAAGCAATGTAATAAAATTATGAAAAGAAAATTAAAAGCTTGGTAAAAGAGGCACAAAAATACCAAAGAAAATGATACTTTAAAAAACAGAATTGTCCAAATTGTAAATAAAATACAAAATCTTACTGAAGAAAAGAACTCCTTTAAAAAAAAGCAGAATTGAATAAATAGTAAAAGAGGCACAAAACTTCAGTGATGAAAGTATCTCCTTAAAATTACAATTGGTCAAGTGGTAGCAAAATTGTTCTATACATACTTCTATTCATCAGTTCTTTCTGTGGATGCAGATAGTTCTTTCTTC
>NW_020954599.1:10531754-10532217 GCF_900497805.2 Vombatus ursinus
GTATTCCATCACAATCATATACCACAACTTGTTCAGCCATTCCCTAATTGATGGGCATCCCTGCAATTTCCAGTTCTTTGCCACCACAAAGAAAGGCTGCTATAAATATTTTAGAACATATAGTTTTTTTTTTTCCTTTTTTCCTAATCATTTTTGGAAATAGACCAAGTAGTGGTATCTCTGGCTCAAAGGATATAGGTAGTTGAATAACTCTTTGGACATAATTCCAGATTGCTCTCCAAAATGGTTGGATCATTTTACAATTCCACTAATGAATGAATGTCCCAATTTTCCCACATCTTCTCCAACATTTATCACTTTCCCCTTCTATCACTTTAGCCANTCATTTTACAATTCCACTAATGAATGAATGTCCCAATTTTCCCACATCTTCTCCAACATTTGTCACTTTCCCCTTCTATCACTTTAGCCAATGTGATAGGTGTAAAATGATATCTCAAGA
>NW_020954599.1:10532257-10535157 GCF_900497805.2 Vombatus ursinus
TTGTTTTAATCTGCATTTCTCTAATCAATAATAATTTAGAGCATTGTTACATGACTATAAATTGTTTGATTTCCTGTTTGGACAACTGCCTGTTCATATCTTTTGACCACTCATCAATTGGGGAAATGACTTGAATTCTTAAAGATTTGACAAAGTTCTTTATAGATATGTGACCTTTAGCTGAGAAACTGAATAACTTTAATCAATGCAATGACCACCCACAGTTTCAGAGGACCATGATAAAGTACGCTATCCATCTCCTGGAAGAGAGGTGATGGACTAACTGCCTTTCAGAAATCTCAAACTGGATATCCAGTAGACATCTAAAACTCAGTACGTCCAAAACAGAACTTAGCATATTTCCCCCTAAACTTTCCTTGCTTTGTACCTTCCCTATTCCTGTAAAGGGCAACACCATCCTTCCAATCCCTCAAGATCATTACCTAGGAGTCATCCTGGATTCCTCACTGTCTCTCATCCCCTATATCCAGTGTGTTGCCAACTCCTCTGGATATCACCTTTGCAACATCTTTTAAATACCTTCCCCTTTCTCCTCTGATATTGACACCACTCTAAAGCAGGCCTTCATCACTTTCCACCTTAATTGCTGCACTGAACTCCTGGTGGGTCTACCTGCCACAAGTGTCTCTTCACTCTAATCCATCCTCCATTCAATCAAAAAAATTATTTTCCTTAAATGTGGGTCTGAGCATGTGGAGCCCCCACCCCAGCCCCATCCCAACCCTGTTCCACTCAGTAACCTCCAATGACTCCCTATAGCCTCCAGGACAAATAGAAAAAGCTTTGTTTGGCAATCAAAGCCCTTCATAACCTAGCCTCCTCCTGCCTTTCCAGTCTTTTTACATTTTACTCCCTAACAGGTACTCTTCAATCCAATGGTACTAACCAGGTTGTTCCATAAACAAGACACTCCATTTCTTGCCTCCACGTATTTTCTCTGGCTGCCCCCCATACCTGGAATGTTTCTCCTCTGCTTCAACTACTGACCTCTCTTGCTTCCTTGAAGTCTCAACTTCTATAAGAACCTTTTCCCAAACCCACTTAATTCCAGGTCCTTTTCCTCTGTTGATTATTTCCTATTTATATTTGTTTTTTATGTATTTGTTTGCATGTAGTCTTCCCCATTCAATTGTAAACTCCTTGAGGGTAGAAACTTTTTGTCTCCTTTTGTCTTGTACATAGTAATAATAAATGTTTTTTGATTAATTGATATGCAACAAAAGACACATTTTTGTTTTGCTTCACTAGGCTTATTTGTTACAATAATTTCATTTTTTTCCCCTCCATGGGGAGGGGTTAGGAGATGGGAGGGATAATTGATAATTGAAAAAATAATTGATCATTGATCATTAAAAATTGATAATTGAAAAAAGTTTCCCCATATATAAAATGAGGAAGTTGGACTTACTGGCCTCAGAAGGCCCTTCCTGCTCCAGATCTATTTTCTTGATAATTGAAAAAAAAATTAATAACAGGAAATTGGACTAGATGATCTCTGAAGTCCTTTCAGCACTAGATATATAACCCTGTGATCTCAAAGGTTTCAGCAGGAAATTTCTCCAATAATGGGTCTGCCTTCCAAGGTTTGCATTCTGATCACTCCTTAAAGGTATAATTTCTTCTCAACTAGTGTCCAGGGAATGATGACCTTTTTGATTAAATCTCAAAGCCAGTATAATATAATGGAAAGGACAATGGATTTAAATTCATGAAACCTGTGTTTCAATCTTCATTCTGGAGTTTATGTAAACCAGGGCAAGCATCTAATGCCTCAGGGACCTCATCTTCCGCATTGTAAAATAAGAGAATTGAACTAGGTGATATCTTAGGTCCTTCCATAAGGGAATCCTATTATCCATCTGCTATGCTGGAAAGATCTAGATTTCCTTAAATTCTTATCAGTGTAGCAGGGGACAGCTAGGTGGCACAGTGGATAGAGAACTAGGCCTAGAAGCAGGAAGACCTGAGTTCAAATATGACCTCAGACACTTACTAGCTATGTGACCCTGGGCTATGTGTCCCTTAACTTTATTTGCCTCAGTTTCTTCATCTATAAAATGAGCTGGAGAAGGAAATGAAAAACCACTCTAGTATCTTTGCCAAGAGAACCCCAAATGGGATTGTGAAGAGTCATATATGACTGACTACTATGAAGTAGTGGGGGGTAGATTGGAACATTCCTCATGGATCTAAGCATGTATACCTTGTCTCCAAAGAGAAAGTCTCATGAGTTCTGGCCCCTTGATAAAAGGCACACCAAACCAGAGGTTTCTCCTTTGTTCTTTGGTCTGTGTGATGGGGTGGGGAGGAGGGGGAACAAATAGGACTCAGGAATGAGTCAAGAAAACCCACCCACCCTCTAGGTTATAAAGAGCTAAAAGCCTCTGTGTTGGGAAGTGAACAATACTAGCCCTTCTATGGGCTTCCCTGTTAGGGGAGGTAATTAGTGTTTCTTCTTCCTCTTCCCAGGAGCAGTTGTTATGACTATACCACAGAGCAGTGAGAATGTGAACTTGCCTACACAAGCCTGAGACTAGATCTCAAGTCCTCGGCTGCCTCTTCTGCTTCATATTTCCTGCCCTTAGCAAAAGTGACTGAAAAATAGTCCTTAGGACTAATGGTGGTCATTTCTAACCCTGACAGTTACCTTGTGAACTCAAGGCGGCTTAGATGACCCATAATGGATAGAACACTGGGCCTGGAGTCAGGAAGACCTGACTTCAAATCCAGTGTCAGATATTTGCTAGCTGTGTGACCCTGGACAAGTCACTTAACTTCTGTCTACCTAAGTTGCCTCAACTGTAAAATGGGAGATATTAAATGAGATGATACTAATAAAGTGCTTTGTAAACCTTATTGTTGTTATTAGTATTAATTAA
>NW_020954599.1:10535192-10535319 GCF_900497805.2 Vombatus ursinus
TAATAGCTAACCTACCTTATAGGGTGTTGTGAGGACCAAATGAGATATTTGTATTTAACACCGTATCTTGCACATAATAGGTGACTAACAAATGCTTGTTTGTTTCCTTCTTTCCTCCCTCCCTTCT
>NW_020954599.1:10535394-10537305 GCF_900497805.2 Vombatus ursinus
TTCCTTCCTTCCTTCCTTCCTTCCTTCCTTCCTTCCTTCCTTCCTTCCTTTCTTTCCTTTCCTTTCTTCTTAAGTCCAGTTCCTAGGTATTGCCTGACCAGAGGTGGTGCTCCTTGCAATTACACCCTTCTTGAGAAAGATAACCACTGCCCGAAGGATGAGCCATACCCTGGTTGGTCAGAAGACTTGAATCTAGAATTGCTGCCTAGCTAATGAAGTCCCATGAATCTTTGAGGAGCCTTTCTTACCCTCTAGGAGAGCGTGTATTAGGAATATGTTAATGTATACTTATGAGTACTTTGTGTTTTAAGTCTTCCATTTGTGATGGAGAGAATAAATAGTTGTTCTATACTTAAGATCTACTACTTTGTACTGTGAATGCTTTTCTAGAAGGTACAGTATACCGTTAATCCCTTTTAGGGGAAATCCTACATATGCTTTGTTTAAGAAATGTTTCCTGTAACTGCCAGGTGGGGGCAATAATGAGCCAGAGAGTGTGAAGAGGAAAAAAAAAAAAGCCTGTCTCCCCCTGTCTTTGAGACAGGCCTCCCCTAAGACTTAACCCAGCCTAAGGGTGAGCATGGAGGCGGAGCTATTTGGGAGAGAGGATGCCCCCTGGGTTTCAGGCCATACCAAGAATTTCAAATTTCTTAGCAAGGATTTTGTAACACCCCAGCCTACACTGGCAACTGCCACTGGTAAGTTATATCACAAGATCCTTTTCTCTTTTGGAAGCAGCTCTCTGCAGTCCTCTTACAAGCAAGATTTAAGAAAGAGGAAGCAAACTTGCCAAGGGCAACATGAAAAGAGAAAGTTGGAAGGGGGCAGAGTTTGTGAGAACAAAAGAGATAATGTGAGAAAAAAGGGAGAAAAGGTGAGTAGAGAAGACTGCAAGCAAAATAAGTTAGAAGGAAGTTAGAACTGAGAGACTCTGAGGGACCAGTCAGGAGAAGAGAGGAGATAAAAGGGAGAAGAGCTGGAAATGAAGTCCAATTTGCTTTAATAAAAACGGCTAGAGTACGTCCCCAAGGGGTGGAATTTGGCCCAGGGAACTCCTTGGAATTCCCAAAGAGCCACAGAGAGGTTGGAATTTAAGGATATGTGTGATGCAATAATAATAATGATAATAACAAACTAATGACTTAGGTTAGATCTGAGGGATTTTCAATCACAATCAAATAAAATCAATAAATATTTATTGAGAATGTACTGTGTGAAAGGCTAGGCACTCTAAAAATGTTTCTTCTTATTGGTTTCCATTATGAGATATAGTGTGACAACCTTGAAGTCTAAACTAGAATTTTAGAACCAAAAAAACATTAATCCTCTGTTGATGGCTTTCTGTGTAGGGAGGGATATTTAATTTCTCTATGCTTCATTCGTCTCTTTGTAAAGGGAGAATGATAAGTATTTATTTATTAATTTATATTATCTAATCATACCACGTCCATCATTGCAGTAAGATATTGCTATTCTTCCTCAAACAATTTGCTTCCAACCTTTCCACAGCAAGTTTTCTAAACCTCATTTCTCTGCACACCTCTCATAGCACCTCTCCCCTACCTTTTCAGCTAAGGACTTTGTCTTACACTTCAAAAAAGAAAGGAGACAGAGGAGGAGAAGGCATTTGGGGAGGAGGAGAAGTAAGGAAGAGGAGGAGGATGGCATGAGGTATGGGATTGGTCATGTCAAGTGAGGGTATTTTTTTTAAGGATGGAGGAGACATAGATGTGTTTGTAAGCAGTAAGGAAGGAGCCAGTAGATAAAGAAGAAATTCTAGATTAGAGAGAGAGTGGTGATGAAAAAGGGGGCAATCTTTTGGAGAAGATAAAAGGTATAGGATTTTATAGAGGGCTTGATCTTGAAAGAAAGAGCCTTCTGAGAAAAGAAGAGCCTTCTTCATTTCTTCAC
>NW_020954599.1:10537345-10539436 GCF_900497805.2 Vombatus ursinus
CTGAAAAAAAAAAGAGTGGAGCCATCTGAGTGATATGAGATGAGAAAGGGGGAAGAGTGAGCTTTTACTAGATTTCTCCTCCCCTCCCTCCTCCTCCACTTCACCTCTTGGCTTTCCTGGCTTCCTTCAACTCCCAGATAAAACCCCAATTTTTACTGCAAGCTTTTCTGAATCCCTCTTAATTTGGAAAGTGCTTCCTTCTGTTTGCTATTTCCAATTTATCCTGTATAGTCTTTGTTTCTACACAGGTGCTCGTATATCACCTCCTCCATTAGACTGTGAGCTCCTTGAGAGCAGGGGTCATCTTTTAGCTTTCTTTATATCTCCACTGCTTAGCACAGTGCCTGGCATATAGTAAGTGTGCTTAATAAATGTTTATTGACAACTGACTGACTATATCCATGCACAAAGGGGAAGGACAAATACTGAAGAGAGGTCAGCAAGGGTGGGAACTGTAAAAAGTCATTGAATTTAGCAATTACAAGATTATTTGGTGACCTTATCAATACCCAGATTCTCTTCTTTGAAATACATTACAGCCTGACTATTCTGCAAAAAATTAACCTGTTCAAATGAAGGTTTCACACATTCTTATTGATCTTAACCCTAATCTAGATGCTAAAGGAAAGTAAGGCAGGTGTGAAAAGAAGTTACAGATTCATGATGGGATATCTAATTAAGCAGAGGCAAATGAGACAATAGATCTATAGCTGGAAGAGGCCGATAAAGTCAACCTCCTCATTTTATATATGGGGAAACTGAGATCAAGGGAGGTCAAGGGACTTGTTCCAGGTCACACAGGGAGCCAAAGTTGAGATCTGAACCAAGATCCTCTGCCTACTGAACCCCACTGGGTCAACAAGACCACATGGGTAGCTGACACATACTGAGGAAGTGAAATAAAAGACTGACATCCACACAACAGCAATGAACACTGTCATATCTTAAAGAGTGCAGCTTGGTGTCCAAATGGATAAAATGCAATGTTTCAAGTCAGGAAGACTTGAATTTGAATCCTGCCTTGATATGCATACTAGCTGTGTGACCTTAAACAAGTCACAACCTCTATCTGACTCAGTTTCCTCAACTGTGAGATGGGGATAATAACAGTACCTACTTCACAAGGTTGTCATAAGGATCAAATGAATAAATGTGTGTAATGTGTTTGGAAAACCTGAAAGCAATTCCTAAATGCTAGCTGTTTTCCAAGAAAAGGTGAATTCCGCAATGGCTCTTTCACCAAACTGTGAGCTAAAGAAGTGTGAAGAGATCAGCAGGTCCCAAACTGTACATGTTAATTGGCTCATGGTTCTCCATAAGGGTTGGCTCCAGGGAGGAGACAGGGAGAATTGGCTAATGGAGCATTCCTGCCCAGCAGCAGCATGGTAGAATTATTCTCTCCTTGCCAATCCACACGCAGCATGGCCATGTTCATATTCATTACTCAACAAACTGTTGGCAGGCTGCCCTTGGAGCAGGGAAAGCCCCAGTTACAACAGCATAAGGAAGACAATGAAAGGCATTTTCAAAGGTTCCCACCTTCTTACCCTTTCGGCACCACCCTCCCTCTCCCTGTTGACTCAGCATTCAGGCTTGCCCCTTCAGCAAGCCCGCCATCCTCCTCCCACTAATAGGATGAATCAGCGGCAATTGGTTAAACACAAGCCCTGCTAAGTGAAATTACACCAGAATCTAGGTTGGGTGATATGCATAACTCAGGGTCATTGACCTAGAGCTGGAAGGAACCTCAAATATCTGCTAGTCCAACTTCCTCATTTAACAGATGGGGAAACTGAGGATCCGGAAGATTAAAAGTGACTTGGCTAAGTTCACACAGGCAGTAAACAGTAGAGATGGGATTTAAACCAGCTATAGTAACTCCAGAGCCAGTGGTCTTTCTGCACTGTCTTCCCTATAATTCCTGGATTTCTAGAATATTGGGTACAGGTTTGTTCAAAGTCAGCCAAGTAGCAAGTCTCAGAAGGGAAACTTGAATCCAAATCCTCTACCTCCACAAACACTGTTCCTTCCACCATTCCACATTGGCTCCCATCAGTCAGTGGCAACGAGGTTCTCCCATTATCCTGTTAT
>NW_020954599.1:10539469-10556442 GCF_900497805.2 Vombatus ursinus
CTCCTGTCACATAAAGATCAGGGTTCTTCACCTCCAGCCCCAATGTAGGAGAGTCAAATCTTAAAGGAAAATCCAAAAGCACACATTCTCTACTGAGATTACTAGAGTCGAGGCAGAGGAAGGCCACCCCAGCCTCCATATATAACTACCGATAAAGTAACAAGGAGGTAGCCACCTTCACCAGCCTCCTCCTCACTCTCTCCTATTGTGAAATAGCCACACTTCCAGCCATCAGATACACGTGCCTGGCTGTTAAGAGCAGTAGGGATTGACTTGGTCGACCGGCGTCTTTCAGGCAGCTGGCCAATTCGCTGCTGAGGAGAGAGCGAAGTGTTTTTCATATTATAATGACATATTTCTGTGGCCATCCTCTGGATTGCCAAATGAGAAGGGCTTTTGAAGCATTTCAGCCCTCCCCAGTAAGCCAGGACTGATTTTTAAGGCCATTAAGAAAGGGGAGAATGCTCCACTCTTCTCAGTTGCTCTAGGGTCACAGCGTAATTGTGTGGTGGGAAAGACAAGGCCCTGGAGATGGCGTGACAGTCACTTCTCATTACCTCTCACTTGGCTCATTACGTTTGTAGACAGCATTTGCCCATGTGTGGATGCTTCTATTACCCAGAAGAATGCAACGTGCTGGGACATAGCATAGCTTCCAAAGGGGAGAGAAGGCTGTTTGTGCTAAATGTATGTCTGTCTTCCTCTGACTGCCCTTGCCAAATGAAAAAAAATGCCACTATGGCCAGCCCAGGAGTGCATTAGGAGTAAAAATAAATGGGAGTGGGAGAGAGAAGGGGCAGGGGTGTGGAATTATTCATCTTCTGGGTCTATATTCAATATGGTATTATGTATAGAGTCCCAATAACATGCCAAGTAGCACCCAAAGAAAGGAAAGCTTCAAGTATTCATCTATTTATAAGAAAAGCCAATTAGCAGATGTAATGGAAAGAGATGATTTATTCCCTGTTGGACATATAAATTCAGTACCCACATGAACCTGAGATTCCCACAAAGATCATAGCATTATAAATGTAGAGCAGAAAGGGACTTCAGAGATTGTCTAGTCTACCACCTCAGGAAGCTAAGTTAATTGACTTGTCCAAGGCCACCCAGGTAACTTTTAAGTCTCAGAGGCCAGATTAGAACCCAGATTCTCTGATGCTAGAGCCAACTGCTCTTTCCACTGTACTAAGTTGGCTCTCTTTAGATTCAGATGTAAGATGAACTGAATTGTTGAGAGAAGACCGTGAACGTTCATGGGAAATATGTTTTCAAAATTCCTGCAGGAGTAATGAGATCCATGAATACTCCATCAGAATGTAAGCTCTTTGAGGATGTTCGTTTGTTTCAAATCTTTTTGCCTTGCACAGAGAAGGCCCTTAATAAGTGCTTGCTAAATCCATTTTGTTGAATTTAGAGGCAAATCACTACGTCAGAAAGACACTAGACTCAGAGTCATACCCGGGAGGGAGCCACTTGTTTCCTAAGACTTTGTTCCCTTCCCCAAAGAACTGAATAACACTTGCCCTTACTGCCTCACAGGGCTCACATGAGCCTAAAAATATCCATCTCCAAGAAGAGAAGATTTAGGGGAGCCATGACCACTGTTTTCATTTATGTCAACAGCTGTCATATGGAAGTGGGATTAGACTCAGGGAAAGTACAGGGAGGAAGAGTTCAGTTAAACAAAAGAAGACCCCAGGTGGTAGGAAAAGCTGCCCACTACCAGCCACCTCAGGAGTCACTATGTTCCCCATCACTAGAGATCATCATATCACTGGAGGTTGGGTGATTGAAGGCCTGAATGTTGTCAAGTGGATTCTTTTCCAAGAACGGGTCATACTGAAAGGCATCTCACAATCCTTTTGCTTCTCAGATTTTTCTATGGGGCTACATGTCAATGTTGGAGCCAAACCAACAATCATTTATTATTTATCAATAAGCACTTACTATGTAAGTGAGTGGTAACAGAGAGGTAACAGACAGCTGGGTGGTGCAGTGGACAGAGCACTGGGCCTGGAGTCAGGAAAACCTGAGTTCAAACCCAACCTCAGATACTTACTGGCTGTGTAACCCTGGGCAAGTCACTTAAGCCTGTTTGCCTCAGTTTCCTCATCTGTAAAATGTGCTGGAGAAGAAAATGGCAAACCACTCCAGTATTTTCGTCAAGAAAACCCCAAACGAGGTTAAGAAGAATCTGAAACAAATGAAAAACGACTCAACAGCGATGTGCCAGGCATACTGCTAAGCACCAGGGATACAAAGAAAGGCAAAACACCACACCTTGGCCTCAAGGAATTCAAATTCTTACTGGGGAGACAACATGCAAGTAACCATGTACAAACAAAATACATTTTTGCAGGATAACTTGAAGATAATATCAGAGGAAAAGCACTAGAGTTAGGGAAAGATGAGGAAAGGTTTCTTGTAGAAGATGACATTTTAGCAAAGACTTAAAACTAGGAGGCAGATGTGAGAAGACAGAAGCTGATGAAATGGTTGTCCTAGAAAAGAAAGGACTGTCCTTCCAGGTCAGATGAGGCAACAGGTTCTAAGTAAACATAAGATATTATTACTATACTATGTTCTAAACCTGTGGTTTCATCAGAGTAAAGAATTATACATGGCAGAGGCTATCTGGGGAGTAGAGTTTGAGTGAACTGAACTTGGGGTATTATGTATTATCTAGGCAAAATTGGGCCAGTCACTGAATCTTTTTGGGCCTCAGTTTCCTCATCTGTAAAATGAGGACGTTGAATTTGATGACCTTTCAAGGTATAAATCTGTGATCCTGGTAAGGTAGCTCCTTCTACCAATTTAAATCAATCCAAAAAAAATTGTTTATTAAGGGCCTACAATAAGCCAGGCACTGTGTCAGGTGCTAGAGATACAATGACAAAAATGAAACATTCTCTTGCTTTCAGGGAGCTTCCATTTGATCAGGCCCCCTCAGGTGCTGGGGAGGGTAAGAACATTAGCATTCAAGCTCCTATCCTCACCAACACACTTGCCCTTATCATTCTTCTTCCTCTTTGTGCTCACTACCCAACTATGTCTCTCTTCATATTCCTATCTCTATCCCCACTCCCAGAAAAAGAGGAAAGGGTATTCATTTCCTTCTTCCAAGATAAGCAACTATTTTGGTAACTCACAGCCTTAGAGTATGGCTCGGAGCACAGCACTGTTATGTGACTTTCAGTCCCGCATTTAGTCAGTCTACAAGCATTCATTAAGTACTTGTTAAGTTTCAGGCATAGGAAGAAAAGTAAAAATATGGTCCCTGCCCTCAAGGGGCTCGTCTTCTAATGAGGAAGGCAACATGTCAAAAACAATACATACAAGATATATGCAGTATAACTGAAGGCAAGCTCAGTAAGAAGGCACTAACAGTGAAACATGGAGGGTATGACGGAGCTGGGAAAGGCCTGTCCTGTATTGGATGTCTCCAGGATTAGCTCCCTAGATTGTTAGGGTATTGCACATAGGGTTGCTGCAGTCAATATGTATAAACAAAAGAAAAACCTCAGATAGATAGATAGATAGATAGATAGATAGATAGATAGATAGATAGATGTGTGTATGTGTGTATACATACATATACATATATATAATATATACCCACACACATATACATACATACATGTGTATATGTGTACGTGAGTGTGAGTGTGTCTGTAGGTAAGATTATGATCCCCATTTTTCAGCTGAGGAAATTGAGGCAAACAGTGGTTGAGTTACTTGCCCAAGGTCATATAGCTATAAAGTGTCTGCGGCAGGATTTGAACTCTGATTTTCCTGACTTCTAGCCCAGAGCTCTATGGCTAACCACTTTGCTAGCTCTAGTAACCCTCACCTACCATCCCCCCAACCCACCCCCAGTCACCTGATTTCACTGTACCTCTCTAGGAGGGATAGCATATGTCTATTTGTTCAATGGCTGTTCAAAAGACTATAAATTTACAAGGGACAGAGTGGAATGCAAGGGTCAGCAAATGGCTGAGCAGATGAGGCAGGCCACTGGAGGGGTATTGTTGCAAAGTAGACAGAAAACTGCTTTCAGAACCAGGAAGCCCTAGGTTCTAGTACTACCTTGGAAACCTTCTGGCCATGTGACTGGTCAGGTTACTTAAACACTCAGTGCCCTAGGAAACTCTCTAAGACTAAATTTCAAAGAAGATGCCACAGGGACTTTCCTCACCCTATTACGAAGAATTCATAGGTCTGGTACCTCTCCTATATACTTACTTCATTTGTATTCTCACTTGTCAGTTGTCAGCAACCATCTCTGTGCAGCCTTGTGTTGTGGTTAGAACGGGAAGACCTGGGGTCAGGGCAAGCACACTGGGCTTATGTCTTCCTCTACCATTACCACACTGTGTGTGGCCTTTGGCGAGGCATTAATCCTTTCTTTGCTTGTTTTTTTTTTTCTTTTTCCCATCTGTTTATGAAAACACATCACCTCCCTACTGCATAAGGATGTTTGTGAGGATTACTGAGATAACCAGCCCTGAGAGCTTGAGGGCAACATGGAAGAACTGACAGTTTTAATGTATCCCCTACCCCCATGAAAATGCTTTAAAAATAAACATTTTTTAACTTGGATTTACAATTAGTCAGTCTGGCAGCCCTGTTTCATCTGAAAACAGAGTACAAGTTAGGAGACTGGAACTAAAGGAAAAAACATATCTTAGTTCCTGAAGATAAAACCAGCTACTTATCTGTAACTGAAATTTTGAGAGACGTTCTTCAGGGTAAAGCCATTTACTTTAGCAATCCTTTCATTTATTTATTTCTTTGGGAATGTGAACCTACCCACACTTGCTTGACTCCTGCTAAATTCTTCCTGTTGAGGAAGGATGTGAGATGTCACATTTCATTTCATCATCAGACCCTAACTAAGAAATAATCATGCGTGTCATCTTCATCTCGTGTCTCAGTTATCAGTGGGACTATACAGGAAAGGGAAGAAGTCAAAACTGGTGGGGGTGGAAGGGGGGGGATGTAAGTTAAGATTACAGATTTCAAGGAAGTGCTTGATGGGGGGGGGGAACTAGGTGGCTTGTCTTGCCTTTAGCCTGATTATGTCTTTCTTTAACATCAATGAGAAAGAATTTGGTTTAGTGAATAAGGAGTTGGCTTCAGAGTAAGAAAGAACTGGGTTTAGGTCCCACCTCTGATGCATACTGATTGTGTTACCCTGGGTAGGTCACTTAACCTTAACCTCTCAGTGTTCTAGGCAATTTTATTCAAGTTCTGGAAAAGATGACCTCCATTGGCAAAGGAAATTTCTTCACCCAGTACTTCCCACTACCAATGAAATCACTGGTCCATTTCCTATCTCTATGCATCTTTATTTAAAATCCATGTGACATGACTTATTAGTGACAAAATGCTTATGATCTCCTACAGAAATGTCCAGATTCCAGTGCTTGACTGGTAATAGTGACAGGAAAAAAAGAGCATCATTAGAGACTATTGTTTGCATATATGGTTAGATTGCTTCCATGATGCAATTCTTTAGATGACTTTTCCTTTGTTTTCATGTAATATCTCTGAGATATACAATGATCCTGGCATTAGCCAAGACAGCAACAGTTGCAATATGCTCACTAATAGCAATATATTCATCTATACAATTCTCTCCTTTTCCGATATTTAATTATATTCCCATTGATTTACATTTTCTTAAATCATCTACCTTTATTCCAACAGATTCTAGTGGCAAAAAAGTGGCATGTAGAAGAAAAATGGAATGTGTAAAATCTAATAGTATTGCCAGATGATTTATTTTGCTTAATCATTAAGGACTAGCTATAAAGCTATGGTGGGGAGAATAGAGACAACTGGACCAGTTGTGGGCTCAAGGCAAAGATAGGGTCACACAATGATCAACTTGCCTTCATCTGACCAAGAGTCCTCCAAGTAGAGAGAAGTTTTGATTAGCATTATAAAATGGACTTTTCAAAATAAAATCTAGGATCATAGACCAAGAGCTGGTCCAATCCCTCTCGTTTTATAGATGACAAAACCAAAGTCCAGGGAAATTTAGTGACTTCTCCAAATAGTGGGCAGCTAGGAGGTATGGTGAATAAAGCCTGGAATCAGGAAGCCCTAAATTCAAATCTGGCCTCACATATTTGCTAGCTGTGTGACTCTGGACAAGTCACCTAACCTCTGCCTGCCTCAGTTTCCTCATCTGTAAAATGCAGATGATAACAGTTCCTATATCCCAGGGTTGTTGTGAGAATCTGGTGGCAGAATATTTGTAAAGTGCTCTGCAAACCTTTGTGCTACAGCATTTGAGGCAGTATTTGAACACATATCCTCTTGCTCTGGGGCCAGGGCTTTCTCCATGCCACCTTACGTTCTGGTGGTAAACCTTATACTCCCAAGATTTAAAAATATTCAGCTAAAATAAATTCCAAAATATTCTCCTCAGGTCTTAAATTTGGGATATAGCTTTCTCATACAAAATATTTCTCTTAAATAGCTAGAGTTTCCCCTCAATCTTAATAAATTCTAAAGATATTTTTTCAGAAGTTATATTGAACCCCAACCAACTAGGAAAAGGGGAGTACTTCTCAACACAAGCATAAAAATAAAATGTTGAGTTTTTTTTTCTTTTAAATGAATCTCCTGATACACTTGACACTTTTTTCCACTATGTTTATAGAAAAAACATCTACCCCAAAAAATATTTGGATAAGCATCTCAACCTTTAGACATGTGTCAGGACCAAGCCACTGAACCAGGATGTTCACCCAGTCACTCTTAAGAGGTCAGCTTGACATTTTGGGCCTTTTTCAGACTGCTGCAGCCAACAGTAGTTAGAACTTTTGGTCCCAGCCCAGCAAAATAGTACTGCTTAAAGTACACTGGCATACTTGTATTTATTTAACCTGTTTGGATGTCAAGGGACCTTGTTGGGAAGGGTCAGCCTTGGTTTTGAAATTTCAGAAAGTGTTTAGTGGGTATCCTTTCCCTGGACAACACAGGATACAGCTATGATATATCTTGCTGGAATTTTTAGTTATTACTATAACATTGAACATTGATTAAATATTTTTAATGTCTACAAAGAATGCTTCAAGGATCTTAAGACCCTCTACCTAGAGTGGGAAGGAGCTTCAGAAGGGCATCTAGTCTAATCTGACCTCGACATTTTAAAATGGACTGAGGTCCAGGGAGGGTAAGTGATTTGTCCAAAGTAACTTGGGAAGTAAATATTGCACCTCCGTTAGGTCTCCTTCAAAAATTCTCCCATTAAAGGGCAGCTAGGTGGCACAGCGGATAGCACTCCAGTCTTGGAGTCAGGAAGATCTAAGTTCAAATCCAGCCTCAGACACATGACACTAGCTGTGTGACCCTGGGCAAGTCACTTAACCCCATTGCCTAACAAAAAAAAAAACTTTATAAAATTATCCCATTAGAAAGCTAAATTTCCTAAGAGGTGTTAACTACTTCTCCTCTCAAGTTTCTAGGAGTAACTCTGAGGGACTGGGGCTTCTGATACTGTCATTCACAAGCCCCTATCCATTATGCACCCCATTATTAATCAGCCTCAGCTTTTAGAAAGGGGCATTTAGAAAAGGGTCTACTTAGAAGGGATGTCAAGGACAGTTGTTACAGAAATATACCCCTAAACCAGGGGCACACTCCTTCTTTGTATGCAAAAGGTCCCTGGGAAAAGTGGCCTCGGACTTTCCACATGGCTAACTCACAGCTTCTGGTTACTGAAAGTTATTTGCTCCCTTCTCGGAATCCCCATGAAGTTCTCCCTTAGGCATAACTAGCTCTCTACTGGTCTCTAAAGTGTGTAGCCCTAATAAAGTCCCGAATCTACCATTCCCTCATGTATCTGGATCATCTCTAGTCTGTCTCTCAGGTCCCATTGTATATTTTGCATGTTGCCACTGCGGCTCTGGGAACATTGTTACCAGCTTTGGGGGCAGGTAGGATCTCTCTGATAGTTTTGATTGAGGGGTCTGAGGAAAAGGAGGACAGAGAGATTGTTTGCTCCTTCACCAAACCGTTCTTTTGCAGAAACTGGGCTGGAGTTCTAGCAATAAGCAGGCCTGCTGCTGGGGTTGGGGGGTGTGGGTGAGGAATTGGTTCCCAGCTTGACTTTCTATTTATCCATGACCTCTTTAACCAATCACTGAAATTATTATTTGCTTTCATCCAATGATTAATGCCTTTCACTGCTACATAATTGCTTTAAGAACTCATTTGCACCCAGTTTACATCTTTGTTTGAACTATCAGTTCCATCCAGAGTTTTCTACATTTACATTAGTTGGGGTAGGGTTTACCCACTCATCTTTTGAACCCTAATCCTCTGATACAGTTTCTACTCTGGTGGAGCTAATGGCTTAAAACAAATTCGCAAAATGAGGCTATCTTTCTGCTCCTGTTTGGATCCAGAATATGATCTCAATACATTTGGGGACACACAGAGAAATTGAGATGCTTGCCTTTAGTTGTAGTGCACTCCAAAATGAATTCTTTAAAATTCAAAATCTCCTCAAATACTCTAATTCTCAAAAGGAAATCTTTAGGACATTCTATAAGAGTTTTCAAAAGAAAGGAATGTAAAGTGGGGATTAAAACGGGGGAAGTAAATGTTTCAAATTATGCAGAACTCTAGAACTAATCAGAAGAATTTCCCCCCACCGAGACTGTCTTCTTTCCCCAAGTTTCCTATGTAACAATCTACACAGCAAAATAGTAATCTCATAAAATGCAGGGCACATCCTGTGACATTGTTTCTATCTAACATTTGTAACTGATAACTGATAGCTTTATTAGTCTACTTAGACTTTACAACACCACCCATGTGAGACTTGGAAAAAGCCCAACTTTTTGTTTCCCCTTCTCATTTAATTAGCCAATATGCTCAATGAGAGACCATCTACCATATGCAAACCATATTTTTAGAAATGGAAGTGAAAGGATGACAATGATTACAGCTAGGAATAAGGATTGTACTCAAAGTTGTTGTTTTTTTTAAACTGCATATTTCCAATATTCAAAATATAGTCAAGTGCTATAGTTTATTATTGAATTTCAACCAATGCAGTTCATTTCCCAGCTCCTTGTCCCTATAATCCTGTCCTGGAGTCAGAAAAGATGTTTCTCTCTTTTCTGGAGAGCAGTTTAATTCTGATCATTTAAGTTCAGTGATGGCAGAGAAAGAATGGGTACAGAGAGAGACAAACAATATTGACCGACTTGTCAAAAACCTAGTATGAGACAGGGAGACATAAAGTCAACAAGCCTTTATTAATTTAACATTTATTAAGTATCAACTGTGTGCCAGGCACTATGGTAAGTGTTGGAGGTATAAAGAATAAGAAAAAACATGACTGCCCTCAAGAGACTCATAATCAAATAAGAGAAATAACATTCAAAAAACTGTAAAAACAAAATATATCCAGGATAAATTAAAAGGAATCTCAGAGAGAAGGCACTAGCATGAAGGGGGACCAGGAAAGGTTATATCTGACAAACAATTTTAAATGGAATATACTGAGCTCCAAATTGGAAGGTCTTTTACAACTCAAAATAACCAAACCAAATAAAAAAATAAAATATCTTAGGAGTTAGACCAGCCTACTTCAGAAATAGTACATGTCCAAAATAGTTTACTGTCCCCAAATGGCAAAAGTTAACCAATAATGGAAATATCACACACTCTTACTTTCTTACACCGAATGGACAGCACATGGACTGGAAAAGATTCTGGTTCATAGGAGGAAATATTATCATAAGGTTTTTACATGCCTGGACTTTAATTGGCTGGGCAGCTTACTTTGGAGTAATCCTTACTGATGTATTTTTTTGAGGGGAGAGAGATTCTTTTTTGGTTGCTGAAGAAAAGAGTAATAAAACTATCCTAGAAACATTTGACTCTAGCTTGTTTTTTCAGGTTTGTGCTTTAAATACTGCCTTAGTAGCATGCCATCTGGTAAATATGAAGGTAGCTATTAAGTTCCTTGAGACTTTGATCTGGCCTATTATATTTTACAAGACTTTGGATAGAAAAAAAAGTTTTGTCAGTTGACTCAAACATTATAGTTTTTGAAAGAGGTTATTTTAACAGATTGACACACCCTGAGTTCCAGAACCAAAAACAAAACAATTCTTTTTCCAAATGCAACCTTAATGTATCTATTTATCTCATTCAACTTAAGTAACATTTGATTATGAATATGAGAAATTCAGTAAGTATAATAAAGTAATGGGGTGATCAGGAAAAAACCCTGATTTCGCTACCAATCTCTTCACCTTTTTCTCTTTTTTTGCCTTTTCTCCTTCCTTCTTTTTGCTCAAGGTGACTCCTTGAAACTTATGTAATCATACCAGGATTTAATTCCACAGAAAGGAAAGTATTTTTCACATTTTCTGATATATTTTAAGCCACAGGCAAGACTCTAATCCAACTTCAAAATATTTTTCCCATTGTAAGGACCTTCTATTGGCTTCAGGAAGAATTCTTCCTGTAAGGAGATATCATACATATTTATGTATGATGTCATAATCATGTGGATTTTGCACATTCTTCTTGTATTATCCACTTTCTTATATAAAACATGCCTGAGAGTTTATCATATTTTATCACACAATAGTAATAAATGCTCTTGAAATTAGGTTAGATTTAGTTAATTAGAAATTCATTTTGTATTTGCCTGGAAGAATTATACATTTTGGTCATAGAAATCAAATCTGTCTCATGAAAGTATTTGTCTGTAACTTATTTTTGAACTTTTAAGAATAAGTTATATTGGTTTGCCTTACACCCAACCTATTTTCATAGAATAGCCAAAAGTTCTGCATAATATTTATACCTTTTATAATTAAATATAATAGAGACATAAGATCATAGAATTTAATACTGGAAGGAAATATATGCTCCCATAATGTTGAATTTCTTTGTATTTTCCGTTTTTGAAAATGTTAGCCTTGCTGCATTTCAACTTTGCTATTTAGAAAAGAAATTAAATACAACATAGTCAGACATTTTAAATTTTCCTGTGTTTGTATAATTGTGTACCTAGCATCTAAGTTAGTATGCTTATTTTTGTTGTTTCTACCAAGAAAAATTACCTTCTGGTTGAGAAGGCCAAAACAAACATGGTTAACAGGGAGTAGAGATCCAAGATAAATGAAGGAATGGTAAAGGAAAAAAACATGGCAGTTATCCTCAAGTGGTTCAAGTGGCCAAGCCTACAAAAAAACTATACGTTGGGATGCTGGAAGAAATTGTTGGCATGATTCCTAAGACACTATTAGTTATTACTGATAATTTATAGAAGATGCCACTGAAGTAGGTAGGGGGGAGAAAAGGAAAAAAAAGGGCAGATTTTTCACAGTTTGGGCCAGTTGACTTCAAGGGTGGCAAAACTGTGCAGTGGAAAGAGTACTGGATTTGGAGTCAGAGGCACTGGGTTCAAATCCTGGATCTAACATTTACTACTTCTATGACCTTGGGTTATTTGTTAGACTTCCCTAGGCCTCAGGTAACTCATCTATAAAATGAAAGGAGTACACACACACACACACATGCACACACACACACACAATTATAAACATGTATAGTCAAGCAAAACAAATTCCTTCAGAATGGGGAGGAGGTGGCCCAATGCAGCACTGAGCCTGGAGTCAGGAAGATCTGACTTCAAATCTAGCCTCAGTCACTTAACCCTATTTGCCTCAGTTTCCTCATCTGTAAAATGAGCTAGAGAAGGAAAATGCAAACCACTGCAGTATCTTTGCCAAGAAAACCCCAAATGGGGTCACAAAGAATTGGACATGGCTAAAACAACTGAATAATAAATAAAAGATTATATCATCTGCAAAAAATGATTGTCTTACTTCCTCTTTTGCTATACTTACTCACCTAATTTCTTTTTCTTGTCTTCTTGTTGTAGCTAGTGATTCTAGCACTATGTTAAAGAGCTATGGCGGTAATGGATTTCTTTTTCTTTTTTACCCTTGATATTATTAAAAAGACCTCTAGTTTATCTTAATTATAGGTAATACTGGATTTTCATTTTAGATAGACATGATTTATCATATGAAAAAAACTCCATTTATTCATATGCTTTTGGGGGTTTTTTAATAGGAATGGACATTGTATCACATCAACAACTACATTTCTACATTAATTGTGAGAATCATATGATTTTCGTTGTTCTTGTTATTAACATGGTCAATTATGTTTATAGTTGAACCAGACCTGCATTTGTAATATAAGTCCAACTTGAACACAGTGTATAATCCTCATGATATATTGTTGTAGTATTCTTACTAATATTTCTTTTTAAATTTTTGTATCAACATTCATTAGTGATATTGGTCTGTGGCTTTCTTTTTTTCTTTTGACTCTCCCTGGTTTAGCTAACAAGACAATATTTTATTACAGAAAAAAATGGTAGGTCCCTTCCCTTTCTTCAAACAAATTATCTTATATCAGAATTTGTGCTCTTTAAACGTTTGTTAGAATTCATTTATAAATCCATCTGGTCCTGTTCTGTTCTGTTTTTGCTTTTGAAATTCATTTATGGCTTGTTCATTATTTTTATCTGAGATTGGGTTATTCAAGTCCTCTATTCCCTGTTCTTTTTATTTGTTTATAATTTTTCATTACATTGTAAATATTCTTACATTTCATTTAGACCATCAGTTTTATTGGTATATAATTGGGCAAAATCATTCCAATAATTGATTTTACTTCATTTTGTTTGGAATTTACCATTTCCAACTTTCAATACTAATAATTAGGCTTTCTTCTTTCTTTTTTAAGATCAAGTTAGTAATGACTTAGTACTATTTGGTATTATATTAATTCATTGTTCATGGTGTCTTTCAAAAGATGATATTTTTTTTTCTCTTTATCTCTTTCAATTAAGTTTATTTTTGCTGTTGCTTTGTCTAAAGACATGCTACTTCATGAAGTTTGCTACTCCTGGCTTTTCCCCTTTCCATGAAGCATAATACATTGTTCTGTTTCAAATGTCATTCTTGTAAACAACATATTGTTAGATACTGCTTTTTGATCCATTCTATCTTCTTCCATTTTATGGGTGAGTTCATCCCATTCACATTCATGGTAATGATTGATAATTGTATATTTCCTCCATCCTATTTTCTTTTGCTTTTCATTCTCTTTTTTCCACCTTCTCTTTATAAAGATGAAGGGGGCAGGAAGAGAATAGGAGTGAGCTAAGCACTAGAGTTCTAGGTTTAGTATAATCTGATTCTGCTCCCTGACCCTCTTCTGTTTCTTCACCTATAACCCAATAACAGGTTCTTATCTTTTCTGTCTTGTCTTTTAAGTTCTTCTTGAAAATCCATCTTCCTCTGTTAGAGTTTGTTTTGCTTAAGACCATTTCTTCCCTTAATCTGTCTTTCTTCTTATTACCTTCCACACCTTTATCTCTACCCTTTCCTTCCTTTTTCCCTATTCAGTGAAATGTGTGCGTGTGTGTGTGTGTGTTTATGTACCCAACTCTGTGAATGTGTATGTATCTTCCCTCATTGGACTAGTTCACATGAGTGAGATTTAATCCCCTTATGGATTCATCTTCCCTTCCTTTTTCATTCTTCTTTTAAGATCATTTAAACATAACAGAACAATTCTCAGGGTCTCTAATTGAACTCCCTCTATAATCTGCTTTGAATATGAAGTGGAGGTGATGAATAGATCTAAGGGATTACATCTGGCAGTTACAATGTCTGAAAAACTATGGACAGAGGTTTGTAATATTGTCCAGGAGGCAGCAACAAAACATTCCAAAGAAAAAAAAGAGCAAGAGAGCAAAATGACTATATGATTAGACTTTATAAATAGTTAAGAAAAGAAGGAAAGCAAAAGGAAAAGGGAGAAGTGGAAAGGTGTACCCAATTGAATGTGGAATTCCAGAGAATAGCAAGGAGAGATGAGAAGGGTTTTGTTGTTGTTGTTGTTGTTGTTTTAATAAGCAATGCAAAAAAAAATAGAAGAAAACAATGGAATGAGAAAGAGAAGAGATCGCTTCAAGAAAATTAGAGATATCAAGGAAAAATTTTACGCAAAAATGGGCACGATAAAAAACAAAAATGGTAGGGATTTAACAGAATCAGAAGAGATTAGGAAGAGGTGGCAAGAATATACAAAAGAACTATACAAGAAAGACCTCAACATCACCCATATTCATGATTATGTGGTTACTGAGCTAGAGCCAGACATCCTAGAGAATGAAATCAAGTGGGTCTTAGGACGCATTGCTAGCAATAAGGCTAGTGGAGGTAATGGAATTCCAGCTGAACTATTTAAAAGCCTAAAAGATGATGCTGTTAAAGTGTTGCATTCAATATGCTAGTAAATTTGGAAAACACAACAATGGCCACTGGGTTGGAAAAGATCATTTTACATCCCAATCCTAAAGAAGGGCAATGCCAAGGAATGTTCAAATTACCATATAATTGTGCTCATTTCATATGCCATCAAGATTATGCTTAAGATTCTATAAACTAGACTTCAGGAGTATGTGTACCACAAAAGCAGGCTGATTTTCAAAGAGGCAGAGGAACTAGAGACCAAATTGCCAACATTCACTGAATTATGGAGAAAGCAAAGGAGTCCAGAAAAACATCTACTTCTGCTTCATTGACTACACTAAAGCCTTTGAACGTGTGGGTCATAACAAAATGTGGCAAGTCCTTGAGGAGATGGGGCTAACATATTATCTAACTAGTCTCCTGAGGAACCTGTGGGCCAAGAAGTAACAGTTAGAACCAAACGTGGTACAATTAATTGGTTTAAGACTGTAAAAAAAATGTATAAAGCTACTTATTGTCACCACCTTATTTATTTAACTTCTATGCAGAATACATAATGTGAACTGCAGAGTTGGATTAATCACAAGCTGGAATTAAGGTTGCCAGAAGAAATATCAACAATCTCAGATATGCAGAAATCAATCTCTGATGGCAGAAAGTGAAGAGGAATTAACAAGCCTCTTAAAGTTTAACAAAAAAAAATAATAATTAATATCTTAGCAATTGTTCCCACTACTTCCTGGCAAATAGAAGGAGAAAAAATAGAAGTAGTGTCAGATTTTATATTTTTGGACTCAAAGATCACTTCAGATAGCAACTGTAGCCATAAAATTAAAAGACACTTTCTCCTTGAAAGGAAAGGTATTACAAATTTGAATATCATACAAAAAAGCCCAGACATCACCTTGCTGACAAATGCCCACATACTTAAAACTTTGTTTTGTTTTGTTTTGTTTTTCATAGCAATGTATGTCTGTGAGAGTTGGACCATAATGAAAGCTGGGCACTGCAAATTTGATGCTTTCAAATTGTGGTGCTGGAGAAGACTTTTAAGAGTCCCTTGGACAGCAAGGAGATCAAATCAGTCAGTAACTGTGTGACTTTTTTAGTGTGACTTAATGTTTTTGTGTTTCTGACTGCTTCCAAGATTTTTTTTAATACCTGAAAGCTCCAAATTTGGGCTATAATATTCCTCAGAGTTTTAATTTTAGAGTTTGTTTCAGGAGAGTATTGGTGGGTTCTTTTTATTTCTACTTTACCTTCTTATTTTAAGAGACTTGAGCAGTTTTATAACTCCTTGAAAAATGATAACTAGGTTCTTTTTTGGTCATATCTTTCAGGTAGTATAGCTATTCTAAAAATTTTTTTTGGTCTAATTTCTGTTTGTTTTTTCAGTCTTGATTTTGTTTAACATTTCTTGTTGTCTCATATAGCCATTTGCTTCTATCTGGTCCATTCTAATTTTGAGATAATTTGTTTCTTATATAAGGTTTTATATCTCCTGTTCCAAGATGTTAATTTCCTTTCCATTTATTTCTTCTATAGTACTCATTTATTGTCCTTTTTCCCCCTCTAGCACTGTCATTTCACTTTTAAAATAATTTTTAGTTTTTTTTTATAACTCTTATTTCAACACTTTCAGGAATTCTAGTTGAACTCATGCCCAAGCTGTGTTTTTCCTTAAGGATTTGTTTCTTATTGTTTTGGAGTCATTTTCTTCTTCTGGACTTGTATCTTGAGGCTCAGCAAAATAGTACTTTATATGGGGGGGTGTATTTTTTATTTGCTCATTCTTCCTGCCTACTTCTTGACTTCAGACTTTGTGGTAGGGCCATGCTCTGTGAAAATCTAGTCAAGACATCTAGACTGAGTTTGTGTGTTCTTGTGCCCTCCTGCTCCTTTTGGATGATACTGAGTTTTGTTTTATTCTAGGATGTTGAGGACAGCTTAGGCTGAGGACTGCAAGTTTTCAGTACTCCCACAGTTGTCTGATCCAGTGAAATGCCTGATCACTCCATTCGTGATATGAGCTCTGCAAGTTTCTGATCTGGGTTTTAGTCTGAGCAATCTCCGTATGGTCTTGCCCCTGATTGGAATTCTGATAGATTTCTGCTAGAGTCAGACTATCACCCACTTGGAAAGCTCTGCTATTTTAGTGTGAAAGAACTGCAGGCCCCCTTTGCTCTGCTATTTATTCCAGTAGAAGCTTCAGACTGAACTGGAGGCTGGAACTGAGAGCCATTCTGCTCCTATATTCAGAGCCATACAGCTACTGTTTTCATCTGAACTTCCTCACACAGCCTAGAGTTTGTTTCTAATCCTTCCCCTAGAATTCCACCCCTAGGTGCAGCTCCCTTTCTCAGTCTATATCTGTGACTCACAACTGGGTATTGAATGACAGAGTTGCCATTTGGCTCCTATTCTCACACTTGTACAAGATTGGATCCCTTCTGTATGGGTCTAAGATTCCATTTTTCCTAGTCTGCAGCCTCAGTCTTCTTTCAATCCCAGCTCTGGAATGCTCTGCATGTCAGGACCCATCTCCGGTATCTTCAGATCTCTCTGTCTCTCTATGCTGACTTGGCAGGAAATATGACTCACTCTGTGTGTGTGTGTGTGTGTGTGTGTGTGTGTGTGTGTGTGTGTGTGTGT
>NW_020954599.1:10556452-10595685 GCF_900497805.2 Vombatus ursinus
TGTGTGTGTGTGTGTGTGTGTGTGTGTGTGTGTGTGTGTGTGTGTGTTTTCCTAGAATTTTCTGATCAGGACTCAGTCTGATAAGTTTTCTAGATCTATTCAAAGGAATTGTGTTGGGGAGTTAGGCTCTAGTTCTTTCTGGTGTTTCACTGTCTTGGTTCTTACCTCTCTCTAGAATGCATTATTGAAGAGTTTATGAGCACCGAGAAAAGAGAGCATTAAGAACCCAGATACATTTACCCAGAACCGGTTTTGCTGCATTAATCCCATCTCCTTCCTTCCCAATTACTTGACTGTTGGATCAGAGCAACACTGTAGACATTATGTACTAGACTTTAGCAAGCCAATTGGCACAGTCTCTGGTGATATCTTTTTGGACAAGACAGAGATATGCATTCAAGGTTATAGCACAGTTAGGTGAACTTAATAGTAGGTAAATGGCTGGACAAAAAGCAATGATTAATGAATTAATAACACCCTAGAAAGAGGTTTCCACTGGAGTGTCCTTGGATATGTTCTCAGGCCTTTCTTATTTATCTATGGCTTATGTGAAGGCCAAAATAGAATGCTTATCAAATTTGCAGATGACCTAAACCTGAGAGAAATAGTTCAACTACTAGAAAAGAGAATCAATAACCCAAGGGATTTTACTAGGCTATGATTATGGGCTGAATAAAATAATGTAAAATTTGATACAGTCAGCTGTTTCAGAGTTCTATTCATAGGTTCCAGAGATTGACTACACGAAGTATAGGATGAAGGAAGCATGAGTGGAGAGTAGTTGCAGTGAAAGATCCCTGAAAATGTCAGTAGACACCTAACTCAAAGTGAGTCAGCAGTATGGTATGATGGCCACAAAAATCTAAATATATATTAGGATCCATTAATAGATACGTGATATCTAGATTTCTCCAGAATGAGGAAGACGACAGCTTCACTCTTGTTGAGAATTGATTGAGATAATACATATAAAAGTGCTCTGCAAACCTGTAAGTTATATAAAATTCAATTGTTATTGTTATTTTGCCTAGGTCAGACCTGCCTGGAGGGCTGTGTTCAGCTATGTTTCCCATTCTTAGAAATTATATTGACAAAGTAGAGGAAAGAGAAAGGAATCAAGATTATGAGGATATGGGGAAAATATGCTCTATAAAATTATATAAAGGATTTGGGGGTATTTATTCTGAAGAAGAAAAAGAGATTTAAGAACACATAATTATAGAAATTATAATCATATGTTTATGATAAAAAATAATAGCCAGCATTTATATGGCACTTCAAGGTGTACAAAGTGCTTTACAAATAGTATCTTCTTTTATCCAAACAACCCTGGGAGATAGGTGCTATTATTATCTTCATTTTTACAGATGAGGAAACTGAGGCCAACAGAGATTAATTAACTCACCCAGGTTCAAACAGCTCATAAGTGTCTTAGGGTGAATTTGAATTCAGTTCTCCTTGAATCCAGGTCCTTCACTCTCTCCATTGTGCCACCTAGCTAGCTATCTTCAAGTATTTGAAGAGCTATCATAAAGATTTTTCCCCCTGCTTGTTGCTAAAGCATAGGCCTAGGAACAACAGGATGAAGTTACAAAGAGGCAGATTTGGGATTGACATAAGAAAGAACTTCCTTCCTCCCAATTCAGTCTGGCCAAAAGTGGAATGGGCTGTTCCAAAAGGATGAATTCCTCTTTGTTTCAGGACTTCAAGTGGAAGCCAGATGAAAACTCATCAGTGTTATTGCATCCGTTCTTCTCATACAAATACAACTTGGACTAAATTTCCTCATGGATCCTTTCCACCTCTGTGATCCCATTTTAAAAACTAGGGGCTGAAAGTGGGTTGCATATGCAAAGCTGTAGATAAAACCAACCACCACTAATAACTCCATCTGGAGTTATTAAGGCATGGTTTCCATTTTGGCTTAAACCTCAATAAAATTATTGAAAATTGCCAGACCACATAAAATTAGTACTGGCACCGTCTGTATACACACATACTCCAATGATGTATGTCTTTATTGGTACAAGCATCTTCTCTATGTAGGTTCAAGTCCCACTTCTGACAAGTGCTTACTATGTGACACTGAGCAAGTCATTTACCTTCCCAGTGCTATAAGACAAAGATGTCAAATTAGAGGCCCAAGCTTCCACAAACTCCAAAGTATGGATAAACCAGATTAAAATGTATTTGAGAAATGTTTAATAGAATAAATAAAAATATAATACAACATAGATAATGTTAATTTGTGGTTTTCTAAGTCAATATACAATAGGGATCAGTTTCTACCTGAGTTTGACACCACTGCTCTAGTCAACTCTGTAAGACAAAGAAATTGGCAAAAAATAAAAACAAAAAAGAAAGTGGCAGAGAGATTGCTGATATGTATGGGTTTAAAGAGATTCCTCACCTGGAAGATTTCTACAGCAAAAGAAATCAAAGTCCCAGTCCCTACCCCTGTCTCTATAGCATCACTGAGAAATGATCATTCATCCTCCATGGAAAGATTTCTAATAGTAGAGAACTCATTGTCTTTCAGTCATCCCAAAACAGTTTTTGAAATATCTAAAAGTCAGAAAGCTTTTTTTTTTCCTTATTCAAGCCAAAATTAGCCTCTATGTAATTTCCACTTATGTGTCTGCCAACTATTCAAGACAGATGTCACATACCCCCTAAAACTAAACACTCCTGGTTCCTTTAAGCAAGCCTTAGGTTTTGAACTCCCTTACTATTCTGTTCATTCCTCTCTAGACAAGTTGTGGGTTGTCAATGCCCTTTCTAAAATGCGGTATTTTAAAATATAATTGAAAGCTTCATATATTTATGGCAATGGTGAGTTCTGTTAAAGCATCACAAGCTGATGTATGGGAATGGCACACAGTGTGACCACTCTAATTCTCAATAATATTTTTCAGCAAAAATGAGGTTTCACTTAGAGAAGAGACACACCCATCCCATTAGTGGCTATGTTTTTTTTTAATAAATTAATTTTAATATCTCGACGTCATGATTGTCTATTTCATATAAGAATCCTGGGAACTGAACCCGACTCTCCAGATGTGGTCTCATCAGGGCAATAAACACTGAAGCCCTTTCTCACATGTCTTCTTCTGGGCAATATGCTTCTATTCATGCCGTCTGAGAAAGCATCCCGTGGTTTATTTATTTTGGCTGCCAAGTTGCATCGTTGATTCATACTGAGCTTGCAATTCGCTCAAATCCCTAGGATTGTGTATTTTCCCTCACATGACCTATTGTCATTTGATTTACTAAGTACTTTTCATACTTGATTTGATTTGGTGCATTTTTTTTTCTCTCTTGGCTATTGTTGTTCTCCAGCACTTAACACAGCATCTGCCATATAACAGGCACTTCACAAATACTTGTTGACTTGACTGTACTGGCCCATTAAACTATTTTGGATACTGATTCTGTTACGCTCTTTTAACTGTTTCTCCCAGCTTCAAGCCAACTATGAATTTGATGAGCTGCCAACTTCAACCTGTCTGATCAAAGTTCTGGGCAAAACATGGCTACCTTAACCTGGACTTATGAGAGATAGTGGAGGATAGAAGGTCCTGGTATGCTGTGGCCTATGGGGCTACAAAGAGTTGGAAGTGACTTAATAAATGAATAACAACAACAAATGAAGGTATGGAATACCAAAGGTTTATACAAAAGAACATGGAGCTCATAAGACAGTAAAGCAAGACAGCTTCATTAAGGGGAGATGCTCACAAAATAAAGGGAAAATGATGGAAACAGGTTAGGTCTATTGGGCCCTCAGATACAATTGGGTGTCCAGAGAGAACACAGCATCCTCTCCTCAGCTAGTAAAGTTTGATTTTTTTTTTAGAGTTTTTGTCTAGGTCCAGTAGGACCAGACATTGGGCAAGGGAGTGACAAACCTGGACCTGAGAATTGGTACTTCATGATTCTTGCTAGTGGGAAGAGGAAAAACTTCTAGGGAACTGGCATCTGGTTGATATTAAAACTCTCTGCCTTGGTGGGAAAAGGTTAGGAAAGGGATTGCTGCTGGATTTACTGTGATAGGGTGACACCTTCCCTAGCAGGATTTCTTGAGCTTTCCCCAGCCCTCTTCCACTTATTGGGATGGGAAAGCAACTGAGGTTGTTACAATAGCCACATGGCATTCCACTAATAATAATAACTCACAGCTACATAGCTCTTTAAGGTTTTGGAAGTGCTTTCCTCAAGACAGTCATGTGAGGTACAGAAGGTGCATAAGGTACATTCCCATTGTATAAATGAAAAAAACAAGGCTCTGAAAAATTTACTGCCTTGGCCATGATGACACACCTACTGAGTACCTGGGAAGGGATTTTTAACTAAGTCTCATTACTCAAGATCTAAAACTTTAACCTCTACAACCATATTGACTGTCTCTAGAGACCACCCTCCTGATGTCCTTATCACATAGCCTACAGTCATAGTGCCATAGGCCATCCCTCCAGAATAACATTAATTTTATTCAATTAATTTGCTTTCTGCCTCTGTATTTTTGCATTTCAATTTTATCTTTCTTTTTCCAGAGAACTTACTGTTTTGGATAATGTCTGTCATTGTCCTAAATTATTTATTTTCTTGTTATATTGCCTGATTTAAAAATTTAATTTCTGTCATTTTCTTTCTCTTCCCTTATTTCTATTAATGCTATTCCAAATCATTATGGAAAATTCTTGGAGCTGTGGCAAGGAACTGGAAGTTGAAACGAGAATGAATTGGAGAATGACTGGGGAAATTAATGCATATAAATGTAATGGAATATCATTGTGCTGTAAGAAATATTGATAGGGATTGTTTCAGAGAAGCCTAAGAAGATGTATGAACTGATGCAGAGCGAAACAAACAAAATCAGGAGAACAATTCACACAACAGCAACATTGTAAAGACAAATAACTTTGAAAGACTTGAGAACTCTGATCAAAGCAATGATCAACCACTAATCCAGAGGAATAATGGTGAAGAATAGTACCTATCTCCTGACAGAAAGATGATGCCCTCAGGATGAAGAATGAAGCATATTATATGTATGTGTATGTATACACACACATATATACACATATGTGTAAATATACATATATACATACACACACATATATGGCATAACTAATGTAGGAATTGGTTTCTGCTTGATTATCCATATCTACTATGACTTTTTTTTCCCCAGTGGAAAACATGGTGGGAAGAAGAAAATATAAATTTTTATTAATTGAAAAATTAAATTAAATAAAAAAAGAAAGCTCTTGGAACTCTTCCACTGTCATTCCTGGGAGTCTTGTAGCATTTATCATAGTGTTTACACCTTCCTCTGAGGGTTTTCTTTTTTTTAATCATGCTTCCTTCACTGTCAAGAACTTGTTTACTATGTTGGCTCTTTTTTCTAGATTTACTCATTTTCTCCAATCATATTTTAACTTTTTTTTTTTTTAGGCAATTGGGGTTAAGTGACTTGCCCAGGGTCACACAGCTAGTAAGTGTCAAGTGTTTGGTCTGAGGCTGGATTTGAACTCAGGTCCTCCTGACTTCAGAGTGGGTGCTCTATCCACTGTGCCACCTAGCTGCCCCCCAATCATATTTTATTATCTTTATTAGTCTCCCTTCTGTTTTGTCTATGGTATCATAATTATAATCAGGAGTTTTGATTGCAAGCCCTTCCTTTCTGTACTGGATTACTTTGAATAGGCCCAGTATTCTTGTACTTCTCCATTCTCTTTAGACCACCCCCACCCATGGTTGAGCAAGGGCTATGGCCCACAAAGGGTGGAAAAAACCAGTTGGGCCACTGCCCCAGGGAGACTCTGAGAGGCTACAGTAGCTGGGCTTGCTCTCCAGTGTTCACCTGCTTCTTTCTTCTGGCTCTACCCTCTTCTCAAAGGCCAACTTTATTCTATCCCTTTGGTAGTGAGGGGCTCAGATTAGTAGGCTCGAGCCAAGAACTAGGTATAGGACGGTCCTTTAGGCATACTGCTGAGGCTTTTGTGATTGGGCCTCTTTTGCACCTTTTTCTCATTCCTCCCGCCGGCCGTAGCGCACTTCTTTTAAGTCATAGTCACCTCCTTTCTTCCATTCACCTCCCTCTATCCCAACTACCAAGATTCTTCTATTCCTAAACCGACCAGGGGGCAGGTTACATCCGTAGGTGACAATTCCTAGGTAATCCATTGAGGGATGGGGGAAACTCTGAGCAGGCCGTGGACACAAGCAAACTCATAGTGCATAGATTTGGAACTGGAAGGCAACTCAGAGGCCATCTGGTCTAATCTCCTCATTTTACAGATGAAGAAACTGAGGCCTAGGGGCTTGCCCAAAGTAGCCCAGCTAATAGATGCCAGAGGTATTAACTACATTTTGCTTTCATCTACTACTACAAATAATAATAATAATAATAATAAATAGCTAACATGTTCATAGTGCTTTATGCCAGATACTGTGCTTTATAATTATTAGGTCATTAGATCCTCACAGTTCGTCCAAAAGAAGCGGGGCAGGGGGGGAGAGGGAATAATAGAATTGTAGATTTAGTACTAGAAGATGGCAGAGAGGTTACTAAGTCTAACCCTTCCCCCCCAATTTCACAGATGAGGAAACTGAGGCCTAGAGAGGTTAGGTCACTTGATCAAGGTCACACAACAAATGTCAAGGGGAGGCTTTCACCTAGGTCTTCCAGATTTCAAGTTCTTCACTCTACTGACTATATCACTCTGTGATGGGTGTGGGATAAGTTGTTCTAATAAACTCATGCTTTATTAGAGTGGTCCCTGATTCTTTTTCTAAGTGCTTCTCTGACTTGATGCTGTCTCCTACGAATTACTAGGCACCTCTACTGTAATAATTTTCCTCAATGTATCTGCTGCTCTCTAGGCTATCCAACATAGCAGTTGAATGTAACCAATTTTCTCTCCCCTCCTCGATTTCATGTTAAAGCCCTCTCCATCAGATTCACAAGTCTTCAGAAGACAAATATGTTCTTCCCAGTCCTCCCTTTCCGGACAAGGATACCCTGTTGCTATATCTTAAGCCACAGCCTAAAAATCCAGCAAGATTCCAAAGAACTCATTTCTAACCTGGCTATAGTCTCTATGAGAAAAGAAAGTATTACCAGGGAGTAAAAACTAGTGCTTGGAGTACAAGTGAGATTAATGTGATCTCACATGAGCAGCACCTACTAGTGGTAATGAAAACACTACCTATGCTTCTGGGGTCTTAATTTTTTCACCTGGGGTTCTTTGATCCTCTGTGTGTGTGTGTGTGTGTGTGTGTAAGTATTATTCATTCTCCTATGAATCAGCAACATAAAATTGTCGGTATTATTCTTTCAACCAGACCAGGTGAATATAGAGGGACAAGCAAAGAATAGTCAGGTGGGGCTTTCCTGGCTCATGAGAAGCTCTACTTCTATCTATCAGCCCCTGAGAATATTTCCTTTGTGTGTGTGCTCCTTGGAGAAAACGCCCTTCCACAAAGGGAAATCAACAGGGTGAGCTCAGGCTGTGGCCGTTTAGAATGTCTGGTATGTCTGCGGCCACATTTGTGGGTCGGCTATGGTCCTGGCAGAGCACCTGTAACACTAATGAGGAACTGGCCAATGATGAATTAAGAGCCACAGGTTCAACATTGTTGTGTGTCTGAGCCAATATTTCTGTGACCATTTCCCCTACTATCAGGCCTGTTTTTAACCAAAGGTAATAGGATGTGGACATACAAAGGAGTAAGAGCATAGTGACCAGTCATCTTCATAGCTGAGCATGGCTTCCACGAGGTTTAGTTTCTACCTGAGGTAGTGGGCTGGGTGGTTCAGAATAGGGGGAGGCATTGCTCTTCAGAATGAGAGTTGAAAGATATTGGAATTGTTCCCAGCCAATAAGAGTAGCTCCTCAATGGACCGTTCTTTCTTAAGTTTGAGTCCTAAGATGACTTTTTTGCTCTTACTGTGATTCAGGTTTTCCTGTACATTTGCTCCTCAGTAATAATAAACAATTGCCCTTTGACTCATTTCTCTAGATGGGTCATTTTCCACTAGGCAATGACTCTACCCCCAACAAGTCCAACCCATTATCCCAATCACAGTGTTACCAGGAAATTATCTTCACAGAAGAAGAAGGATTCTTTTTCACTCCCTAGCCAATACACTATGTAGCTTAACAAACCACAGTGGCAAAGAGGACTCTGAAAATTTCAATTAAGAAATCCCAATTATTGAGCAATTGTTTTATAGCTATAGCCACTATTTTAACAATCAAATAGCCAGAAGCACCTGCCCCCTCACTATTGCTCTTATCTGGGAAGGTTCTTAAGGTGTTCTGTGTTTTTTTTGCGGGAGGGGGGGTGGGGGGGGATTGGTTTTCATCTTTTGAAAATCAGACACTCTAATGCTCTTGTATGGGAGTACAACACACTTTGTGAGGTACAAAACATAATGACAACTATTAAGAACATGACTCATCAATTAATGGTGTTTTTGTTCATCCTTCATTTTTGAAGAGATGGTTTTACCAGGGTGTAGCCGCTGTGCATGCTTCAGTTTCTTGGAGCCACAGATGAGAATTGATTGATAGGTAGGCACCAAAGGGCTTGGCAGCCCTCACACCACAGTTGCTGATCCTCCCTGAATGCCTCATACACCCCAACCAATGTCCATACTTAGCTGTGGAGAGGTAAAATGACAATATTCCAAACTCTAGCGCTAAATCAAATGTCCTTTGAGCCATTATAAAAATATGCCCACATGAGTCTCACTAAGCAGAAAGCAAATATCTTGATGTTGTGTCTTTTTCATTCCATTCCCAACTCCTTATTTGCTTGGGGACCAAGTTGATTAATTTTTTCACACTTTGGCTCTAGGATACAGAAAATGGGAATCATATTTACTGTTCCTTACCAGATCCCATATAGAGTTTCCTAGGGAATTACCTTTGCCCAATGAGTAACCAGCACTGCAGTCCAAAGAAGGCAAAGTGAGACCACTCTTGCTTGCAGTAATTTTGTCAAGTGCTCTCATCCTGCTTTCTCTTTGTGTCCTGATTCACACACTGATATTCAGATGTTAGTGTTCACTATAATCCCTAGCTGTGACTCTTCCTGGCTTTGATCTCCTTCCCCATTCCCTCCTCATCCTTCAACAACATGATCTGTGTCTTAATCGCTCACTCAAATCCCTGTAAATACTTCTGGTTAACAAGTCCTCCTTCCTCCATTTTTTAACCTGATCATTTCATTCTGCTTTCTGCCTCTTGTCCCTACATTTCCTTAGGTAAACTGTAACTAAGCTTGGACACCATCCCAAGTCCTGGTCTCCCCTCAGCTCTAAGCTGGTCATGTATATCTCATCAGATGAGGACTTCCTATTATTTTCAGTCCCCTTCTGCTTTCAACAAATCTTTCTCTACCTATCCAATGTGAAAAAAAATATATTCTAAAGTTTGCCACCCATAGGAACATAAGGAATAAAATTAAGAGATTAATTTCAATAGGACAATGAACTTATTTGCCAGATATTCTCTTTAGTCCATTGACTTGCTTCTCATACTCCTGGTGATATGCATACCCCAGGTTAGGGAATCCCTGCATTAGATGTTCGACATTTGTCTTTGGAAGCTCACAACACTTTCTAATCTATACCTGCAGGTTACCTCTTACTCTAAGGAGTCATTTGCTGAAAATCAATTTTATTTACCATTTATGAAGTATCTCTGACCTTTCAATGAAAGGAGCCAAATGTTAAATAATTTCTGTTTATACAGTTCTAAATTATACTATAAATATAAAATATATATTCTTAACAGATCAAATACTATTTTACAAATATATCATTCAAACATCAAGTACAATTCAGTTTTCCATTTTCCATAATTCAGAAAATATACTCTTTGGAAAAGAAAATTTTATTACAGGTCTTAGTTCAAAGACAGACTAAGGAAAGTTGAATGAAACCTTCAATTGATGTAAGTTATTTTAAAAGAATAAATACATCCTTTTTTTTTTGCTCTAAAAATAAATCTGACTTGTAGATTCTATTCAACAATGGCTAATCTTTAACATTTTCAACTTTATATGTACCCACAAAGAAAGAGTTCCATCACCAAAGGCAAAGCAAAATTCTGAGATAATTGCCCAGATAATTCAAGCAACTTTCTAAGATTATGGATAGTAAAGCAGGTGTCAATCAACCTGCAAGAGGAAGGTCTTTCTCTGGGAGTTCTTTAGGTCTGGTTTTAAAAGATTCAGACAATAATAATAATACTAATGTTACTGATCAATACCGGAAATCCTAGACACAAATGCCATTTCTTCTTTCATTCATTCACTCACATGACCATTGAAAATACTGAGAAAAAGAGCAGAATTTGTTGATGATGATAGCCAAGTCACACACCCCAAGCAAAGATTGCCATTTTTATTCCAGAATTAATAAAGATCCTTTTCCTTAAAGTGAAGGGCTTGCTCAATTTAAGTAGGCATTCTGCCTATTCCCAGAACAAATAAATGCGCTATCAAAAAAGAGACCAAAAAAAAAAAAAACCTTAAACAACTGGTGCGTATATTTAATCTCACCAAATTTCTAGTTGTAAAATTACCCAAGTGGCTTCTGAGGAATATCAGTCAAATGGACTCTGCTCAGATTTTGTTTTGTGGCAGTTTGGGATTTCTCAAACTAGTGAAATGTCGCACTTACCATGCATTGTGAAACAAGATGTCCAGAATCACAACGCTTCACTTTCTGTTCCTTTCTCCCCTTCGTGCTTTCTTTCTCTAAAGGGAAAGGAACCTTTTACAAAAATTCAACCAACATTAATTACATGTGATTTAATAGCACTATTTATGAATTGAAACATTGCTCAAATTAAGGCACTTGACTGAATGCAAACATGGGCCTAGTTGCTAAATAACTTGGTCACAAGAACATTTTACTCCTTGGAAGCATACCATGCTTGTCATCTTAGACACGCTTACTTGACTAGAGCACTAGGGTATGATCAAGAAAACTATTCCCTTCCACCAAATTACACTAGGGCATTGGCTTATTAAAATTAGTGCCCTTAGCAAGTGCCCAGGCTTATTGACTTCCCAGCTCTCCCTCCTTGTCTCTGCCCGGCTTCTTTCAAGTCCAAGCTAAAATCCCACCTAAAATTCTATAGGAAGCTTTTCCTGACCTCCCTTTAATTCTAGTGTCTTTTCTCTGCCAATTATTTCCAGTTTATCCTGTCCGTAGCTAGTTTGTACACGGTCACTTGCATGTCGTCTCTGCCATCAAACTGTTAGCTCTTTGAGAGCAGGGGCTGTCTTTTACCTTTTTTTGTATTTTCAGCACAGTACCTAGAAAACAGTAGACACTTAATAAATGTTTATTGACTGACTGATGGTGATGGTAAGTAGAGTCAGAAAGCAATGGATTAGAATGACCTTTCTAGAAGCAATGGGATCACATATTTCATTATAGTTTCCCAGGTAAAAGAAGGCAAGGAAGAGAGATGTCCAAGGTAAGTGATAAGTAGACAAAATGAATTAGTCGGTGAATTTGTACTTACTCATTGATTTCCTTCAGGTCCCAACTAAAATCCTACCTTCTATAGGTTACTTTTCCCAACCCCTCTTGATTCTAGTGCTTTCACTCTGATGATTATTGCCTATTTATATATATACACATATATGTATATATACATATATATAAATTTTATTGTTACTGCTGTTGCTCAGTAGTTTTCAGCTGTGTCTGGCTTTTATTTTTTACCCTATTTGGGGTTTTCTTGGCAAAGATACTGGAGTGATTTGCCATTGCCTTTTCTAGCTCATTTTACAGATGAGGAAACTGAGGCGAACAGAATTGAGTGAGTTACCCAGGGTCACATAGCTAGTACATGTCTGAGACCAGATTTGAACTCAGGAAGATGAGTCTTCCTGACTCCAGGTCCATCGCTCTATCTATTCTGCCATCTTGCTGCCCATCGTATATAAATGCATATAATATGTATGTATATATATGTGTGTGTATATGTATATATATATGTGTGTTTCTGTGTGTGTGTATATATACATACTATATATATATACATACTATATATATACATACAATATATATACTATATATATATATACATACTATATATGTGTGTGTGTGTGTATGTATACATACACATCTTGTCCATGGTTGTTTGTATGTTGTCTCTCGCATTAGATAGGGTCAGATAGGGACTGTCCCTAGCTTCTTTTTGTGTCCCTACTGCCTAGCATAGTGCCTGGTAAGTGACAAACACTGAATAAATGCTTATTGACTCACCTATCAATTAAGACAACTCCTCCCAGCGGCTGAAGTTCAAAACTGAATGGATTGACTCCCTCTGGGGAGGGGTGGGCATGGGAAGAGGGCTATTCCAGGAGAGGAATGGGTCAAAGGACTCATCATATTCTGGGAATTATGCCCCACCCCCCCTCCTGCATAATTTCTCTCAGAAGAGTGGTCTTGAGAGGGGTGTTCTTGAGAAGCTCCGTCTTTTAAAGAACTAAGGGGATTAGTTAATGTCTCTCCTCAGACCAACACGGAGACGTGTCATGTATCTTGTGCCAAAGCTAATTAAGAGAATTAAGGAAGAGTACTCTGTGGTCTGAGTCTGGCTAGTTCTGTCTGTAAGTCAGTAAGTGGGTCAGGCCGTGGGTTTTTGTTGTTGTTTTATAATTGTCATTACTATTGGTTCCAGATAAAACAGACAAAGTCAACAGTACCAAAAGACCGAACTGCCAGAGAATGATTACTCTTCTGTGGACCAAGTAATAGCAAATATGACCATTTTGTATCATTTAACCTTCTATATTTCACCTGCTGCCCCTCCAAAAAACATAAAAGGTATTTCATTAGCAGAATTTAAATTATTTTAAACAGAGAAAAAATCACATCAGGAAGAAGGTGCTTCAAATGCAAAATGAAAAGCTTGTCCCTGAAGGCCTGTGATTCTGTCAACTTAATAATAACAATAGCATTTATGCGGGGCAGCTAGGTGGTGCAATGGATAGAGCACCGGCTCTGGACTCAGGAGGACCTAAGTTCAAATCTGGCCTCAGACACTTGACACTTACCAGCAGTGTAACCCTGGGTAGGTCACTTAACCCTGATTGCCTTGCAAAAAAAAAAAATAATAATACATATGTATGATATTCAGGTTTACAAAGCATTTCGCTCACAACATCTCATTTGAGCCTGTCAAAGTAGGTACTTGATTATCCCCGTTTTACAGATGAGGAATCTGAAGCAAAAAACGACTTGCTCAGGGACTGCTAGTGTTTGAGGCAAATTCAAACTCAAGTCTTCCTGTCTTTGAATCTGCCACTCAGTCCTCTATGCCAACATAGCTGTCTCTTCTTTCTACCAATGCAGAATGCAAATGCAACTGGAAAGCTCTCACGAAGATGTCCTGCGGCTAAAAAATCAATTATCACCCCGCAATCAATCTGGTGATGAGACCCCCCACATTTAGCTATGCTCATCCTCAGATGCCAGACAAACACCTTGACGGAACCCACCAGAGCTTATTTTCCATTGTGATAGCCTTCAAGAACTCAAAGTCACCTTCATGGTATAACGAGACAACAGTTAAGGACTTCACTGGGGGAGCAATCTGTGGTTAAAATTCATTCTTTATTTCATTACCCAGACATCTATGCCTTATTTGTGGATGACCACACACTATTTTGTTTTTAGTTTCATAAACAAGTAATGTCCCAGGAAAGAAAAAAAAATGGGCCCAGTACTTCATGGGATTAATGGGTATTTCTGCAAAGCCTCTTCTATATCTTAATGGAACTATTGAACTCTAAGAAGCTCATGATGACAAGTGCCATTAAGCCAAAAGATATGTTTCATAAAGTTGCTGAAACAAAAACAGAACCAAAAGCAACAAAAAGGTCCTGCATCCCTCTGCCCAGACATATATCAGCCTCTCTGATCCTCTCTCATTGTGAAGTTGGCCGATAAACAATAGAGCTTTGAGTCAATGCCAAAGAAATGAAATTTACAACAGATTTCTGAGGACAGCTTTTGGCTCAGGCAGGCAACTTTATATGATTAAAAGCCACAACTAAGGAAAATTAAATTTCCTATCATTTTATAAATTATAGCAGGAATGCCTGTAATTGCCCACATCAACAATTTTTTATGCCTATAGGGGATTGGATTAAAGTTGAAGACAGTCTTCACAATATTCAGGAGGTAAGATCCCAGGAGGGCATGTTGACACATAGGAGAATAATAGCTAATGCTTTTTGAGTAGCACTGGAAAAAAAAAAAGTTTTGAAGAAACTTGATAAATAGGAAACAGTTGATCTCTTTAAGAAGATTCAGCAAGCCCAGCAAAGCAGGAATCCACTTGTGACAGGAGAAAATTCCTTTTTTTTTCTCTTTCAACCTTTTCAATGGCCAGTTTGTCAAAGACAGAATTTGCTTTCAGATAAAAATCTCAAGAGAACTAGCCTTTGCTATTTGTTTTCCTTTCTGAATCTGGCTGCACTTGGAAATCAAGCTCAGTTCCCCTAAGATCTATCAGTTTGGGGTCTGTATCCTGTCTCCAATGAGAAAACTGACTTGGTCTTAAAATGTTACTCCTGTCAAAATAGGAAAATGGCTCTGACTCATGTAAGTAAATGGAGGTAATGGTGGAAATGCATTAGCCGGCCTCCTCATGATCCAGAATCAACAGACCCATCTTTTATATTTAGCTTTATTATTTAGCAACCAAGTAGGCTAAAACTATAAGCTCAAACATGCTTAGCAAGTAGCATATTCTAGAGATGATGCAATTTTCCACCCTCCATTCTACCACTTGAGTGCATTGTTTCAGCTTGAGGGGTTGATCAGCCTCTTCCTGTAATTTGTAAAATCCTTCTACAGAACTGAAGGCAGCATGGTTGAATGCTAAACTTGGGAGTCAGGATGATGAGCTCGAATCCTGTCTCAAATACTTGTTAGTTTCGACACCCTGTGGAAATCAGCACCTCTGAACCTCAGTTTTGTGATCTGTAAAATGAAGAAGGTGGACTCAAGGACTTCCAAGGTCTCTTTCATCTCTAAATCTATGATCCCTGTGACTTTCCCAATTCAGAACAGTCTGTATGTGGCACAGACACAATTGGAGCAAGGGTGGGGCTGGGAGTGTGACACTCAGACCTATAATTTTCTTGGTATTGGGAACTCTCAGCCAAGGAATCCCCTCTACCAATGCAGATCAGCACCTGCTCTGTAACTTAAAGTGGACTCAAAGTGTTTCTTGGAATGTATTAAGCATTTCAAGTCATACTTGTTGACTGACACATTATGCAGAATGATACACCGACTTCAGCCTTTGATATCCTTCTGTGATATAGAATAAGAAAGAAGGCTGCTATAGCTTTGTCTTCCACATACTACTAACTTTGGAAGGGAGATAACTAAGCTTTTTTCTACTTGAGTAAATGAAGTTGAATCAGTTGATCTCTCAAGAATCTATTGCCCCATGATGCTAAAGGAACTGCATTATTCAAAAGAATTAAATTCAACATTTATTAGATATCTATGGTGTGCAAGACATGCTAGATGCTGGAGATACAAAGTGAAGTAAAGCATAGCCTCAGCCCTCAAGGAACTTAAAATTTAGTGGGGGAAGGGAACAGAAGAGAGGCAAGACAAATAATTATGGTACATTTCAGAATAGAAGAAGTTCCAAGGAAAGAAGCCATCTTTCATTGGGTATTCAGACATTAAAATCAATAGAAAAGGTAGACATTTGGGAAGATGGGAAAACTTCTCCTCTAGAAATATTCCACTCTTAAAAACAACATGGAATAACAACATGGAATACTTAAGACTTTTTCACTTCAGGCTTAATGGAAACTATGCCAAAAAAAAAAAAAAAAAAACAACTTCAAGGAAAGACCTCTTTTGCTTTAGGCTAAATGGAAATCTCAGTGTAGCAGAGTTGTCCCCGGAGTGGCTCTAGAAATACCTGGTATAAGATGAAGGCCACCCACAAATGTTGTTCTTCAATATTGTCAAATTTTCCCAGTGCTTAAACTTCATGAACCTTGTGGAAACAAACTGAACAATGTTAGAAGCCATCCTAAGGCATTTAGGTCAGTAGTATGTGGCTAAGGAAGAAGCCTGGATTTGGAGTCAAAGGAACTGTGTTCAAAACATGGCTTTGCTACTCACCTCCTGGCCTCAGTTTCCTAATATGTAAAAGGAGGTTTTACTATCTGTTCTAGCTCTAAAACCTACGATTTTTATACATCCATGTTCACCATCATGTGTACTCTTATCTAGGATGGTAAATGCTAAGTGATAGAATTATGAGAGATAGTACTGAGAAGTAGCTAGAGAGAGAGAAGAACCTCACACCTACATTTAGTCCCAGTGACTATAATGTCTCTAATGTTTTCAGGGATTATATTCAAGTCATAAAAATGTTTCTTCCTTCAGGATTTCACACACAACCACTATTGAAATGACCAGACCCTTCCTCTAAGTGGCACAGTAGATGGGCATTGGGCATATTGTCAGGATGATCTGAATTCAAATCCTTCTTCAGACACTAGGCAAGACGCATAACCTTTGTCAGCCTCATATTCTTCAGCAGTAAAATGGGGATAATAATAGCTCTTACCTCATAGGATTGTTGTGAGGATCAAATAAGTTAACATATATAAAGCATTTTACAAACCTTAAATGTTATGTAAATGCTAATTATTACAGTTTCCATTTTCTAAGAATGTACTTGCCAGAAAATATAAGTTCCAACCTAGATTCTAGTCACTTCCCAACCACTCCTGTGTTATAGGACTTGGACAGTGACATTAACCTCTTGGCTTCAGCCTTTTTTTTTTCCTTCTGTAAAACATGGGGATTTGATTAAATGACCTCTACACATCTCTTCCCACTAGATTAGTTTATGAATCAACAAGTCTACATGCTGTGGTAACTGTTCATCAACCATGGATAACCATCAGTTCCCAGGGGGAAAAAAATACGATGAGCTTCTAAATTGTTCTGACTTGCTAGTCTGATTAGTTAGTTTGTTTTCTCAAAGAGGTTGTGGAAACATTCCTTCTGCCCACTGGAAAGGTATGCAGGCAGAACTCACCGAGTACAGTTGACATTACCCATGTGGCAATGACAGTCTGGCAATCCTGATAAAAGGCTTTAAGATGGCCTTCAAGGTAAGTTGAAATCACCCAGATGTTTTTAATTACAATGTCTCCAGGACTTATTTCTCTGTTTGTCTGTCATGGCCTCCAGCTTAGTTCTTGTTGATTAAATCTGTCTCAGTAACATTATACAATTTCGCTTCTAGATACGAAATGGCCATGAGGGGTTCTGTTTTCTGGTTAACATGTCTTAATGAATCACTGTATTTTTTTTACAGTTTCCCATAAGCAAAGAATAGAGTAAGAGAGGAATAAGCAAATGCATAATGATCTTTCCCTTCTTCCTGAACCTGCTTCAGAACATACTCCTTATATACAATCACAATTCATTTAAAATATAAAGAATGCTTTAAAAAAAAACCTTTAGAACATCTGGATGTTACGACACTTCTTTTTTCCAACATGGAAGAAGACCAAATACCAAGTTGATAGAACCAAAAACCCCAAAGTAGTTGAATTTGTATAACCAATAAATAGCATACTGAATAATTGAAGTATACAGTAGGAACTTGCTTAGCATGTCTAATTTGAGTAAAAATAACAATAGCTAGCATTTATATAATGCTTTAAGGTTCACAAACCACTTTACAAATATTATCTTGTTTGATCTTCACAACAATACACAACAGGTAAATATTATTATTATCCTTATTTTGTAGATGAGGAGATTAAGGCAGATAGTCATTAAGTGACCTGCCCAGGGTCACATGGCTAATAAGTGTCTGGGGTTAGATTTGAACCCATGTCTTTTTGATTGCAAGTCCCAGGCTCTATCCACTGTACCACCAATGCCTACTTTTGCTAGACACCCAACTAAAAACCTACCAGTGACATTTATATAGCACTTGAAGGTTTGCAAAGTCCTTTATGCACATTATTTCATTTTGTACCTATAGCTGTCCTGCGAATTAGGTATAATGAGAAAATTGCATTTGAGAAAGGCAAAACGATTGGCCCATGGTCAAACAACCATTGTCTTAGGTAGGATTCAAGCCTAGGTCCTCCCTGTCCCCAGGCCTTCCTTGGAAATATTGCAGATTTTGTTCCAGACCACCACAATAAAGTGAATATCGCAATAAAACAATCCACACGAAATTTTCAGTTTCACAATGCACATAAAAGTTCTGTTTACATTATACTGTAGTCTATTAAGTGTATAATAGAATTACAACGAAAAAACACTGTGTATGATGTCAATTAAAAATATTTTATTCCCAAAAAAATGCTAACCATCATCTGAGCCTTCAGCGAGTTGTAATCTTCCTGCTGGTGGAAGATTTTGCCTCAAAGTTGCTGGCTGCTGACTGATCAGGGTGGTGGTTGCTGAAAGCTGGGGTGACTGTGGCAGTTTCTTAAAATAAGACAGCAATGAAGTTTACTACATCGATTGACTCTTCCTTTCACCTGAACAATTAAAGAGCATTGTAGGGTTATTAATTGGCCTCATTTCAATGTTGTTGTGTCTCAGGGAATAGGGAGGTCCTAGGAGAGGGAGAGAGGAAATACTGATTGGTGTGGCAGTCAGAACATATACAGCGTTTATCAATTAAGTTCACCATTTTATATAGGCACAGTTCATGGTGCCCAAAAGAACTACAATAGTTACATCAAAGATCATTAATCACAGATCACCCTAACAGATGTAATAATAAAAAAAAGTTTGCAATATTGTGAGAATTACCAAAATGTGATGCAGGGACATTATGTAAGCACGTACTTTTGGAAAAATGGCTCCAAAAGACTTGCTTGACACAAACCTTCAATCTGTAAAAACAAAATATCTGCAAGCCTTCAGTTTATAAAAATATAATATTTGCAAAGCAAGTAAACCAAAGTGTAAGAAAATGAAGTATGTCTGTATACTCACTGGCCCCTAGTCCAAAGGAACTTGATTTTCGAATATTGTTTATGATGGATTTTTTTGCTACTTTAAAATATTTTGAATGCTGTTTTCTTTTTGGGGGTGGGCCTAGGCAATGGGGTTAAGTGACTTGTCCAGGGTCACACAGCTAGTAAGTGTTATGTTTCTGAGGCCAGATTTGAACTCAGGTCTGCCTGGATCCAGGGCTAATGTTCTATCCACTGTGCCACCTAGCTGCCCTGCAAATGATGTTTTCTTTAGACTTTGCACAATGCCCACAGCTTAGCACATGGCCTGATACATAATAGGGACTTCATGTTTGTCGACTTGACTTGACTTGAAAGCAGTGTTTGTTCTGTTTTGTTTTGTCTTCTTTGTCCCCAGTGCCCTGCATGGTGCTGTGCATGTAGTGGGTGCTTAATGTGGATTGAATTTAATTGGAGTAACCTTTTCAGGATATCTAAAAGTTATCAGATTCAGTAACAATGATAAATCAAATACATTAGAAGAGGGGAAAAATGTCATATAATTTAACACTTTAAACATCATGTGAAAATTAGGGATCAGGCAAGTACAGCTACGCAAACATTGGAGATGAGAGACTGAAGTGCATCCCCAAATGATTCTGTGAGATTTTGGTGGGCAGTGGACCCTGAACAAAGGGTTCAATAAATATTTATTGATTGTTTCCAAACAACCTACACAGAAAAAACTATGGACAAACCTAGTGTTCCATTTACACAACCACGTGTACCTTAAATCTCCTTAGTACTCTGAGCCCACCTTGGATATGCCAAAAGAAATTTAACTGCTGGAGGATGGAGGGACAATAGTTATTCTTGATCCATTTTCATCCTCATATACTGGTTACTTTTGCCAAACTTATATTATCACCTTTCAAGGTACTATTAGGCAGCAAATTATTTTCCCAAGCCAAAATATGGTAGAACCAGGAAGATTTTTGCAACCAATGCTCCCAGCTGCATTCTTTTCTTGGTGAACCATACACCAAAGAAGAATTGGATTTATGACAACTAGGCTGTGACAAGACCCAAAGGGCAATTGGGAAAGCAAAAACCAATGTCAGGAGGAAGGAGTTTTGTGAAACCACACGTTCAAACAGGTTTGAGCTGGAGCAGAATTCATCAGGCTTAATTGGATAAGCATACTCATGTCCTTTTAAGGTCTGGCATAAAGTCTTAAATTTGCCCTGTTTTTCTGAAAGAATTTCAGATGTGGACAGCCCCCAAGCATGGACGTTTCCAGTATAAGAAACAATTCTACCCGAGTGGCTTCAAATGGAATTTCAAATGGATTAATTCTTCAAAGATGCCCAATTTCCTGAATGTTGTATTCAAGGCTTATAATGATTTGGCTCAAAACTTATTTCCTCTGCCTTTGCACTATCATCCAGCCAAATCCCTATTTTTATCATCTGCCATGACCCTATGCATCCTTTAAAGCTTAGTTCAAATACCATTTTCTCCAAGAGGCCTTTTCTTGGAAGGCCTGACCAGAAGTGAATGAACACACTTTAACTCTCTCCCATACCACTTTGTTCCTATACTTTTTATTGCACAAATCACTTGCCTTCTAGTTTATAATCACATACATACCATATAATATGACAAAATATGGTATAACATAACATAATATAATATAATATGATAATAACATTAGAATAGAATAGAATATGCTATGTATATCATAACATAACACAGCATAATAAAATGTAATGTAACGTGATATGTAGTACAACACAATGCAACATAATGTAACATAATATAACACAACATCATATTATATTATATTAAATTACATATATTAATAATGTTATGTTATAACATAATATGATATATGATATAATATAACATAATATAAGTTACATTATGTAATACCTTCCCTACAAGTTTGTAAACTCTTTGAGGACAAAGACTATATCTTACTTATCTTTGTATTCCAACTAGTGCCTAGCTTATTATTTTGAATACTGTGATCTTAACTATTTTTTTACTATAAAATATAAGCATAAGTGTAAAGAGAATGTTTTTCCTCACAATAAGCTGATGAGGTAGGTAGAATAAATATTATTATCCCCATTTTCCAGGTCTAGAAATTAAGGCTCAGAGAGAAGGGAAATGGATTGTTCACAACTAGTAAGTGTTGGAGTCAGGGTTTACATCTAGGTCTTCTGAGTCTAAATCTAATGTTTGTTTTACCATGCCATACCTTTGTTGCATGAAGAATGTGATCCAGTCAAGGAAGTGAGTTTTAGATTTAAATAAACTTTTCTGAGTCTAAATAATTTTAGGTTCAAGAAGTCCATAAGTTAATTAATTAAATGCCACTTACCGAGCCCGAACTATAAAGTCAGGAGCATGTAATGAACTGTGTTAAATTAGGAGTCAAAATACTTAGGTTTGAACCCTCCTTCTGCTACTAACTCTCTGTGACCTTGACCAAGTCACTGATGTCCTCTGGGCCTCAGTTTCCCTATCTATAAAATATATAGGTAGATGAGATGATTTCTAAGAACTTTGCCTATCTATCATAGAGAAAGAAAAGAAAAAACACTGAATTAGATATGGTTGAATTTTGAGCAGCTTCACTGAGGCTTTTATTTTATCCATACCACCCCACCTATTCTTCCCTTTCTTTGTTTTTCATAAACAAATGAGCTCCCAGTCAGTTACCAAATATGCATTAATTCTACTTTCAAGGCATTGGGCTAAGCTCTGCAGTAAACAAGACAAAAAAAAAACATTTGATACTGATTCAAGATTTTCATTTATGGAGCTAGGTGGTGCAATGATTAGAACATTAAACCTGGAGTCAAAGATCTGAGTTCAAATTTGACCTGAGATACTTACTAGCTGTAGCTGTGTGACCTTGGGCAATTCATTTAACATCTGTTTGCCTCAGTTTCCTCATCTGTAAAATAGAGATAATATTAGCATTTACCTCCTTGTGTTGTGAGGATCTAACAGGATAATAATTGTAAAGTGCTTAGCACAATGTCTGGCACACAATAAACACTATATAAATGTTAGTTATTGTTACTCAAATCCAGCCTCAGATGCTTATTAGCTATGCAACCCTGGACAAATAACAAGTAACTTGTCTGCTGCAATTTCTTCATCTGTAAAGCACTGTATAAAAGCCAGTTATTATTATTAACAATAACAACAACAGGAGTCCATGGGACCAGGAACTGGTTCTACCGCTTTCTTTTCTACATAGTGACTAAACACGCAATTACCACTCAATGAAAGTTAAGTACTGACAATGAGAGTGACGGAGGTATCATTTAAACTCTCTGCCCATGTTATAACTTTTCTCATCTCTTTTTGAAGTGCGTGAGATTTTATAATAAAAGTTTCATGAATGTTGAGTAATGTCCTACATTATAGCTTTCCAGTTAGCTTGTCCAATGAGCTCTCCTCCTTACCAGAAGGTGTGTTTTCTAATAATGTGTTTATATGGCCCAATATCAGGGGAATTTGGTCCTTTCCTTTCTCGAATAAATAGCTTCTTAAAAGCATTTATTGCTTCCTGCAACTGTTTTTTTTTCCTCATTCCTTATAGAGAAGAACAAACATCTTCAAGCTGGAAAACCAGTGTCAAGAAGGGAAGATTTCAGGAGTTTCAATTAAGCTAAAGGTCTAAAAGTATAGAGAAAAGATGAGTGACAAAGAGGTTTTGTTTTAATCACCTATGAACCTATTGCAATATGTGGGAACATCTCAGAATTATAAGAGTCATTATTAGAAGAAAAAAATCACATTCATGAAATTATTCATTTTAGAAACATATTCTGGCATGATGAGTCAAAAGATCTGATATGTCCCCATGGGCATTTGTCAAACCTCTGGGCTCCCAAAGAACTATTATTCATCAACTGCATTTTGCTTGAAATCACCTCTGTGTGTCTTTTCAAGGTTTTTCTTAAAGCACAATCCTTCTCCTTTTTTGCTGTTATCTATTCATTTATCTGTCCTTTGTTGCTGACCCTACAATATCTTCACAATCAATTCTGTCACAGAAGCTAAAGAGAGAGTCTTTTTCATAGAACACATCTAAAGCATCATGAATCTTTTTTAAGGAATAGAAACTTTTGAAATAATATTTAAGGAATATTTAGTGACAAAGAATAGCAAAATCAGCCAGGTAAGTACTCTCACAAACTCTGCAGCCAGGTTTATTAAGGTTTTAAATGTAACGTTATCAGAGCATATTGACTCATTCAACTGTGGAACACTTAGTTTTTCGGTTATGACTCATGGTGCGACATTAGTCTTCTTCCACTTCTGACTGTTTTGACACCCACTGACCTTCCTGTCTTTTTCTACCACACATTCCTTTCAAAGAAAGTATCTCAATCTGTTTGACTTCTGAGCCAAACAGCCCAAATTTTCTTTGAAAAATCTAAATTTACACTTTTATCCCCAAACCTGATTTGCTTATTAAGTCACAAATATTTTGCATGGAATTTTGATTCATTTGGAATTAAATCAGGTCTACTCATATGTATATGACTCGTATATATAATACAAAATATAAAAAAGTAATAAGTGCTCATCTGAGAAAGAGGACCTTTTGGCATAATGGGCATTTACTCTGAGCAGATGACATAGGTTGGTCACTCATATGGTTCCCATTCTCTTTTTTAAGTATTGTGTATACTTCATTTGGGAAAGTTTCCATCACCATTATATATAAAATCAGCACTCTTGGCATTACATTCTTAGTTTGCCTTTGAAATGATAGTGTGTTGCTCTCTATGAGAACTCTAAAATTTCTTGATTCTATGTAATAGATTGGTGATTTTAAAGGGTCATTTTCTGCAAACCTAATATATAAAGATGTAGATAGGAACAACTAGGTGGTGCAGTGGATAGAATGTCAGGCACGAAGTCAGTAAGACTCATGTTCCTGGGTTCAAATCTGGCCTCAAGATACTTAGTAGTTGTATGAACCTTGGCAAATCACTTAACCCTGTTTGATTCAGTTATTCATCTGTAAAAGGATCTGGAAAAGGAACTGGCAAACCACTCCAGTATCTTTGCCAAGAAAATACCAAATGAGGTCACAAAGAGTCAGACATGAATGAAATGACTGAACAACAACAACAACAAAATATAGATATAAAAGATTAGTGCATGTCATATAGAAATAAAGGTAAATGAAGGAGATAAAGGGAACAGACCCCAAATGCACCCTCATAAAGGAGCTTACAAAAGGGCATCTGTCTCTCACTGAGTATATAAAATAGGAGAAGTTTCTTTGATTCTCATCTCAGATTCTAATTTCTCTTTGCTCATTACTTCACTGACTAAGGAAAACTATAGCAGAATAGAATCCCCAGCCTTATGGCTTCTATATCAGGTGAAAAAACCACTCCTCTGCAGTTTTTCTACCCCATATCTTATGTTAGATATCTTTGTCCAGAACTGCCTTTGTCCAGAGCTATCCAGTATCCTAACCTCAATCAATACAATGAACCCCCAGCACAAGACAAAGATTAGAGGCTGCTATTTTCTTTAGAGAGAGAGAAAGATCGTCAACATATAAACAAGGCAGCAGAGTGCAAAAAGGCTGACCTGCAGTTTGTTGGAAATTATAGCAGTTAATGCAAATGCTTCTGGCTGTAGTGACAGAAAGAGGTTCCCCTGTTCAATTTCTTTGCCTTTCTTGGGGAGAAAGGCAAAATGATTTCAAAGGAATTATTTAGTGAAAGGGGTACTATTCTTCCCAACTCTGAGGCGAGAAAAGGAGGATGGACTTTACCTCACCTAGTCAATGCTCAGTCTGTGATGGGCTTTCACCACAGCAAAGACTCACTTGCTGTTGCAAAAATGGCCTCCCCAAATAGCATCTGTCAGAATTTTCATAGAGAGCAGCAGCAAAGAATAAATACGTATCTACAAAATCTGCATGACATCAAGATGGAAGATGACTGCAATTCTTCTTACTTCTTTACTGGGCTTCTTCTCTCATTATTCCCTAAATTCCTTGCAAAGGATCCATAATGAGAGCAGCTAGGTGGCGCAGCGGATAGAACACTGGCCCTGGAGTCAGGAGAACCTGAGTTCAAATCCAGTCTCAGACACTCGATACTTACTAGCTGTGTGACCTGGGCAAGTCACTTAACTCCAATTGCCTCGCCCCGCACCCCCCCCCAAAAAAGGATCCATAATATGCCCAGTCCAATGATGTCAATGGCTTGTAGAATTTGGGGAAAGCATCTCCATCTCTGTATTGATACCAATGCAGGATTATATTTCAATATAGGATGATATGTATGTATGTATATATGTATATATACCCATATACATACATGTGCATATACATCTAATTTACCTATCTAACAATAATTTATGTGTATTTATCAGACACTATGCTAGGAATTAGGAATGCACAGAGAAGCAAAAACAGTTCTTGCCTTCAACAATCCTACATTCTACCGGAGAGATGCAATATGTAAATTAAAGGGGGATAATATATATTTGTGTCAATAACAGCTAACAGGACTTTAAATATTTGCAAAGAATTTTAGATATAGTGTTGATTCTAATCCTCACAACATCTTTGTGAAGGAGATATTATTTTATATCCATGTTACAAATGGGAAAGCTGAGCATAAAAGACGTCTTTTATCCAGGGGCAAACAGGTAGTAAGTCCCTGAGGCAGGATTCAAATCCACTCATTCCTAACTTTGTCTGGCCTTTCACGTAGCATGTTTCTTTTTGAAAAGGGCTTCATTAGTCTAAAAATATTCAGAAATGTTTGAATGATAATTGCTGTTTTAAACATAGTGACTATGTACTCTAATCGTGGAAATAATACCTCTATGCTTCAATGGCTCTATGACCTCATTATCATGATACTTCACCCTCAATCCCAGAGCAAGGTGCACCTGCACCCTCATGCCCTGGGCAATTGTAATCCATGTATTTCTTTCCTCCATATCTACTAAAGAATGAGAAGTCTTCATCTGGTTCCTTTTGGAGATACCAGTGAATATTTGAGTTGTTAAATTCGGGTATATTAATGACTTCAGTGCTCATACATGTCCTTGATGAAACATTTTGAGTTGTTTATCATATGTAAATCATGATTAGCAATATGCCACAGCCTCCTGACACCCACTGTATACCTTCCAATTGTAATTTACATCATCTCTGAATGTGACTCCTTGGGCATCATGGAATTCCATGATCCACAGCCTTATGCCACCACCATGAAAATATAGGAATTTAGAAAATGAGTTTTGAAACAGGCGGGCAGCTTGGGATCATGGAAAGCAGAGTGTGTAGTTCCACCAGCGTGATTCAGTCAAATCTTCTCTTCCTCCTAGCCAATGTGGGACCCAGATTACCATCTTTCTAAATCATTTGTTCAAGATAAATTTATGAATGCATTAACTGATAAAGATGACCATACCAAAATCCCCTATGTGGAACTTCTTTTCTAGGTTTTAGATAGTTATCATACATTAGGAAAATGTCATCTCTTTATAATACCCCTATTTTTCAAAGCTATCCATTTGGACCATCACATTTTTTCTTTTCTTTTCTTTTTCTGAAGTCAAGTAAAATATATTTCTATAGTAGCCATGTTGCAAAAAAAAAAAGGAAGAAGAATAAAGTGAAAAACAACATGCTTCAATCTGCAGTCGGGTTCATCAGTTCTCTCTATGGAGGTGGATAATATTTTTCATCATGAGTCCTTTGGAATGTTCTTGGATCATTGTCTGGATCAGAGGAGCCACGTCTTTCACAGTTGATCATTGTTACAGTACTACAGTTACCGCATACAATGTTCTCCTGGTTCTGTTCATTACACCTGGTTCTGTTCACTGCATCAATTCATATAAGTGTTCTCAGGTTTTTCTGAAACAATCCCCCTTGTCACTTCTTATAGCACAATAGTATTCCATCACAATCATATATCACAACTTGTTCAGACATTCCCCTCACTTTCCAATTCTTTGCTACCACAAAAGAGCTGTTACAAATATTTTTGTACATAAAGGTCCTTTTTCTTTTTCTTGCCTTTCATGTTTGATACTGTGACTACTAGAAACTTTTCACAGAAATCTGATCTGATCTGGGATGGCCTAGCCCTAGAACATGTCCACCCACCCAATCTCCTGCAATGAGGTGCTACATTCACTTTAGTTATTCAATGGTTTTCTTTTCATAGATTCTGTGGCATACCATAATAGTCCCACCTCCACCAAGAAGCCTTTGATCATACTGGCTAGAACTCTGAGAAGTCTTGTTGTCTCTACAATTCATTCTACTTATCACCTACTGCCTTTATATCATGGTTAATTTTGTAAATGTTTTTGATCTTCAACTAGATCATAAATTGCAGGGGAGTAGATATTGAGTCTTAGATATTTCTGAATTCCCTATATTGCCTCTAATAATGCCTTTTACATAATAAGTACCCAAATACTTGTTGAATGAATCATTGAATTAATGATCAATTACCATTAATGTCTTTTTTTCATTAATAGCATTCTTAGGTGAAAAATGCCTTTCTACATATCATCTCTAAGTGACCTTTAAAATTCTAGCACTGTCAATAATATAGTTCACAATTGTAGAAATGTATTCTTTATATAAAGAGTTCACCGCTATTTTCCCCCTCTCTCTATTAAAAGATGCAACAGGTATTTTGATGAAGTCATCATACAGTTTCCAAATGAATCAGACTTTAAAAAGCACCCTTAAGCACAGTGCAACTGTTCTTAAATATTCTGCTTGTTCTTTTTTTTTTTTTTTGCTAACTGATACCTTCCTTACTAACATCCTTGGATTCAAAATAGCAACCATTCATTCTAGAAATGCCTTTTATTTACTACTGATTTTTTTCATGAAATCAAGACTTCAATGTTCCACAATCATTTGTTGTATATCGACCATCATACTAGGGACTGAGGAAGATAAAAAAGATAATTAAAATAGTTCCTACCCTCAAAGAGTTTGCTGTCTAGTAAGAGAGGTAAACACACAGGGACTAAAATGACTATGATATGGAAAGGAACATGATCAGCATATTCAAAAGGATTTCTAATGGTGCTATGCAAGTACCCAAGGTAGAAAAATTATTCCACACTGAGGCATTAGTGGCTACTTATATTAATTTCAAATGTTTCCATTTAATAACATTTCATATACTGAAAATGAAGGTTGAAATTTTCATTTTTCATTCCCTTAATCTAATTACACAACACTATCCTTTCTACTCAGTAAGAACTGTTAAATTATGACTTCCCAGTGTTCTGACTTTCCCTGCTATGGTTTCCTTTATGTTATCTCAGTAGGGCGTATTGAGAGAAAAGGGACCTCAAACCACCATCTAATCCAATATAGTCATGTTACATAGGAGAAAAACTGGGTTCCAAGGTAAGTGAAGTGTCCTGCTCAAAGTCACAATTCTAGGTGGCACAGTGTCTGGAGTCAGGAAAGCATCCGTTCAAATCCAGCCTCAGACAATTCCTGAGCAAGTCACTTAATCTCTTCTTCAGGTACGTCAATTTTAAAATGACTATAACAACAGCACTTATTTTCCAAAGTCAAATGATTTTTGTAAATTTGAACAAATGATATGTGTAAAGTTCACAGTGCCTGGAACACAGTGCACACTTACTATTTCTTTCCTTACTAGTAAGTAGGAGATCCAGGACTAGAAGGACACAGGAGTCCTTGACCACTATATTTCCCCAGCCCTCCTCAACAATCTCTTGGAATGATGTTCTAAATCTTACTCCTAGCCATCTGCCCTATTCCATTGTAATTGCATATTTATATTTCTTATTTTGGAGTTTATCAAATATCCACCTGCCCAGTGCCTGAAAAATCTTCCTAGTCACTCTGCTTCCACTATCTTACTCTGATATCTGTACAGCCTTGAGACAAATTGGGCCCATTATCCTTACCTTGCCCAGTGGAAGACAGCAGACTGGAGTGATTTGCCGTGAAGCATAGAACCAAAGGCAGGAGTGGAGATCAAAGGATGGGTGCAGCACCTGGATCCATAGCACAGATTCTTTTGGATGGTGGAAATGCAGAAACACCCAATGGAATCTCAAAGATTCAATGTTAACTTTAACTCTACATGGATTGAGTATCAGATAACATCACCACCATCTGGATCACTACAATTTCTGATAGCAAACCAAATATATTAGTCTAATGCCTTGTTCTGGTGTGAAACCATCCCTGCAAGTCTAGTCCAATCTCAAACTTAAGCAGTAAATAAGAGAGGAAACGTTTGTACTCTCTGCATGAGAGCATGACCCACTACTTGCTCTATGGGTTGGCTCACTCACCTCAATCTGTTTCCTTGTTGACATGCTGGGGCTCCCAAAAGTTCTTCTCTACTCTTCTTATAGTCTCCATACAATTATTTGATTGGCTACTTCGTGAGTTCTGACCTCTCAAGCTCTAAAAACAGCTGCATGTAAATGAGCTGAGGTACCTCAATCCTTTGAAGACTCTGTTGTGTCTCTTCACTCAAACAGCTCCTCTCAGTCTCTTCATGTGAGGGGAGGTTCACTATTGGCTTCTTCTAACTATTAGTGTCTCTTCTTCAAAATTTAATGGAAATGCTGTTTTTTCACATGTGACTTTTAAAAATAGTTTTTGCATACAAAATACTTTTTCTTCTGCCCCTGTTGGCAAACAAACAGTCCATATTAAAAGGGGGGAGGGATAAGGTGGATACTTCACAGGTTAATTCCATCTTTTTGCTTTAGACAAGAGCTCTTTATTTTCTACCCCTTTTGGCAACCAAACTACTTAAATATCAAAGGACAGTACCTTTCAGGTACACACTAGTACCTGAAGGAAGGAACAGTTAGATGGAAGGGACAAAGGAAGAACTTGGAAAGAGACCCTTAATCTGTCCTCTCTCCCTCATGAACTGACCATAAGCAATATTGACCAAGTATCTTAGGAGTCTTTGGAACAAGCCAGTCTAGGCTTCATCCAGAATTCTCATGCTTCCTCTGAGTTTAGATCAGAAAAGAGAATAAATTTTAGAGGGCAAATAATTAAACAATGTTGTTTGCAAATATCTGCCTTGTTTGTGAGTCATGTACAATGATGGTTTAAAGAAGAGAAAGAAAGAGAGAAAAAGAAAGAGAAAGGAAGGAAGGAAGGTAGGAAGGAAAAGAAAAGAAAACAATAAAACCACAAGTATTTCCATTAAAAGGAAAGAAGAAAAGAAGGAAGGAAAAGAAAAGAAAACAACAAAATCACAAGTATATCCATTAAAAAGCAACCACAGTGGCAGCTAGGTGGTGCAGTGGATAGAGTCCTGGCCCTAGATTCAGGAGGACCTGAGTTCAAAATCCAACCTCAGACACATAACACTTACTAGCTATATGACCCTGAGAAAGTCACTTTACCCCATTGCTTAGTAAAAAAAAAAAAATAAAAATAAGCAGCCACAATGCTTTGATAGTCCAGTGGACATATATAACTTCAGCAGTGTGTACAGCATCCCCATCCATGAAAACCTCAATCCTTCTATAACTTTTTATGCTTTAGGATTCCTTTTTATTCCCCTCCCCCCCAAAAAAAACCTTCTTAAAGAATAGCAATAGTAAATGGAGAATGTACTGGAAGCCCTATCAAAAGCAATACAATAAATGGGATTTGAGGCCATAATTTTTACCACCTTCATACTAGAACTATTTAGTCATTTTTTAGTTTTATCCATAGTACAGTAGGAAAAAAGAAATAGCGAGATTGACCTCAGAAGGTCTGGTTTGGGATCCCTAACTCTTCCACTCATTAGCCAGGTTATTTTTTCCTAATCTATGAAATGAGAGACAGGGACAAGATGATCACTATGGTGTCTTCCCACTTTAAAATTCTTCCCTTGGATGCTGGAGTAAATGAATTTTCTTAACTTATTAGGCTAGATTCATTTTTTTTTCATTTGCAACATTGATGTGTGTAGGTGGGAAAGGATTAGACTTCATAATCTTTCAGATACACTTTCTAGTTCCATAATATTCTGATTCTACTCAGGTCCTGAAAGCATCAAACATAGAGAAAAATAGCTTTAGGATGCCACAGAATGAGGACCCCATGTAGCATATTCCTTAATTCATAGAATCATTTTAGCGATGAAAAGAACTCTCACAATCACCTAATACAACACCCTTATTTATTACAGATGAAGAAAATGAAGAGCAGATTAGTGACTTGCCCAAGGTCACACAGCTAGTTTGTAGCAGAATAAGGACAAGAACCTAAGTCTCTAATTCCCAGTTTAGTGTACTGCTCCATGCCTCATTGCCTCCTAATGAAGGCATTATTTTTGCTTTGTGAAACGGAGCTACCTGTTTGTCCTTTGTTAGCTGAGGTAGAATATTTACCATGGTACTTTGCGGAGGCAAGTAGGACAATTGATACAAACTAAAACATATCTTCTATATATTGAGTTAAAGAGGTGACTCTAGTTTATTTTCTAATAATTGCAAATTAAAGATCCTTTTTCTTAGTAGTTGGTCACATAGAAAACTAACCACCTAAAAATAAGTTTATGGATAGTGCATCATAATTGTCACATAATTTGCAGAAGTCAACATTTTCTTTATTGGTTTAATTTTTTTTCCCCTAAGACTTACTATTTACCTTTTCCCTAATAATATTCCCCACCATAGAATGGACAGCTATGTTCAGCATCCCAGCTCAATTTCTCAGGCTACAAACAATTCAGGATGAATGCTGATGTAAACCATTATTTGCGCAAAACCATATCGAGTTGTCTCAGTAACGAGACAGACACTGGTTAATGAAGTGTGTCTCAACAATAAATAATAACAACAATAAAGGGAGACTTGCTGTTTTTATGCTTCATTGGACATTTGTCACACATCCTAGAGCATTAAATAGGCTTGTTGGAAATATTTAATTATGTTAATGTATAAGGAAAAAGCTAGAAAATGTCTAAAAGAGGTCAAATTACGTTTCAGTCAATATGATTTTAAAAGATAGGTTCATCTTTAATGCAAATATATGGACTGAATAATTGTAGCATTTATTATACATGAATTTGGTGTCTCTGTGGAATAGTAATGTGACTGTCAAAACTCCTACATAGTTGTAATGGTTTGGGAAATATTTGACTATTTATTAATATAACAGAAAGAGCCCTGGGGTGAGTAGCTGTCACAAAGTAAGGATAAGGTACATAAGAACTAGAATATTTTGTGGTAGGGCAACGTCCTTGTGTACCCCAATCTGAGTACCCCAAGTCTCTGAGAAAGAGAGAGGAAGAACTGTTATAATGTGCTGATTGGTTTGGGAGATGTCAACAAGGCAAGATGAGGTAACTCCCTTGAGATTCAGCCACTGGGAGGAACACCCCAGTTACTTCAATTTGATATAACAGTTATTAAGTGCCTCCTAAGTGACAGACACTGGTGGGTGCTGAAGACATATAGATAACAACAAGTAGGACCTTGCCCTCAAGGAGCTTACATTCCACTTCCCCAAGCATTCACAGGACACCACTGTTCTATACATCCCTGTAAAAAAGATAAAGTTACCTCCACTATGCTTCACTGAATAAATTTCTTTATCATCTTTGGAAGTACTACAATTCTAATTCTAGCCTGCCAGATATGTGCTTCCCTCCTCTTGGGGGTGGTGCCTATGCCAATCATAAAAGCTTCCATGGGGCAATTAGGTGGCACAGTGACTAGAGCATCAGCACTGGAGTCAGGAAAACCTGAGTTCAAATCTGGCCTCAGATACTTACCCTGGGCAAGTCACTTAACCCTGTTTGTCTCAGTTCCTCATCTGTCAAATAAGCTGGAGAAGGAAATGGCAAAACCACTCCAGTATCTTTGCCAAGAAAACCCCATCAAGGAGAGTCTGAAACGACTCAACAACAACAAAGTATCGTACTGTAAACATCTATACTAGCTGATGAAAGTGATTCTCATTTTATGTTTGACAAGAGGGAAATAGAGGGATCATAAATCCCATCCCCAGCCAAAGATAAATCATCACTTATTGCTCCTATTCACAGTGTCTCCTTGACTCCCTGCTTATCTCTCTGGCAGTAAAACTCCAACTTTCCTATCTCCCTCCTGGTGGGTGAATCTATAAATCTTGGTATGACCTGGTGCAGACCCCAGTTTACTCACTTGGATCATGACTAAGACCAGACTCTTTTCCCACTGGGATTCTTCCCCTCTGTTCTTGTTAATTATCCCCCTCTAATCCATCACCTTATAGGCCCCATCCCCCATCTAAAGTATGGGGATCCAATGTGGTACTGGACAAAAAAAGAATTGGAATAGGAGTATGAGGACCTAGATTGACATACCAGCTTTGGCCCTTACTATGGGTATCATGGAAAAGGTGCTCTGTAGTTAGAGGACCTGAATTCATATCCCAGATTTATCATTTGCTACTCAGATGACCTTCACTTAACTTCCTTTGGTATTAACTTCCTTATCTATAAAATTAGAGGGATGAACTACATATCACCTCTGGGGTGCTTTCCAGTTGATGAAACCATCAAAGATTTTTTGTTAACATCTCATAGATCTTAAAGGGAAGGTTTAAACCATAAAAAGCAAGGCTGATGATTTACTCAAACAAAAAAACACCAAGTCTTTTTTTTTTTGAGAAATGATATATCCAGTTATTTGTGGATGCTGGAATTTTAAAATGCTTTCTAGGGGGAATTAGATTTAGAAAGAGGCAGCTAGGTGGCATAGTGCATAGAGGGCCGGCTCTAGAGTTAGGAGGACCTGAGTTCAAATCTGACCTCAGATACTAGCTGTGTGACCCTGAGCAAGTCACTTAATCCTGTTTGCTTCAGTTTCCTCATCTGTAAAATGAGCTGGAGAAGGAAATGGCAAACCACCCCAGAATATTTGCCAAGAAAACCCCAAATGGGATCACAAAGAGTCAGAAAAGACTGAAAAAAGACTGAACAACGACAAAGATTTAGAAGGGCAGCATTGTAGTGGATAAAGTTCTGGCTTCCAAATCAGGAAAACCTGGGTTCAAATTCTGCTTTTGGCATCGCTTAGCTGTATGGCCCTGGAAAAGTCATTTAATCTTTCAGCACCACCAAAAACTCTCTAATGATATAAGTTATGGCAAAGTTACTGATTTACATGCATAGAAGCTATTCTCTACATAATTAAATCATAGGTCCAGATAAAAATAAAATAAAACTCAGGGTTATCGATAATGAATTGATCTTCTTTATAGAATTATATAATATAAAAGGAAATGTCTTATGATTAGTCCTGAAGATATATTTCCTGAATTTAGACCAGGCTTCATCTAAACTATATTGGAAAAGAAGGTTTAGCTTCATTAATCTTTTGTTTTCAGAAGGTTTGGCCTCATCAATTTTTTTTGTTTTCTCATCAAAAACATATAACTGGGAGATCATATATTCAATTTTATTTCTGATTTCACTGAGAAAAATAAATGTTTAGATTTTTCTAGTTACTATATACATGGCTCAAAAAAAAACTTTCTTAGGCTGTTGCATATACAGATAAAGGTATATCTAAATAAACCTCAGGCCAAATACCTTCTCCAAATACTCTCCTGAAGAAACCAAAATGAAGGTAAATGTTCCTTTTCCATGTATTCCTGGCTCTCCTCCATGGAGCTGACCGGGTAACCCCACAGTCATAGTTGAAGTAATCATCCTGAGGGAGCCCTCAGGTATGTGAACCAGGAATAAGTCTAATTGCTTCTATGGATATAGGAACCTCCAGGGATCGTAAAATACATTAAGCTACTGGATAAAGCTGAGACAACAAAGATAAAGTCAATGCCAAGCAGAAGCTTTAAAGGGACTGCTAACTGTTAAGAGTTTGGCAAAGCTACAAGGAAAGTCCCAGGGACAGATGTTAAGCACAAATGGAAAGATAAGTGGAAATTGGTGGGAAAGGTCTCTGTTACTCTTAGCATATGAAATAAAGAGTAGGTTGTAGACTTCTCAGAGGCAGGACCACACTTCTATTTGGTTTCTCTGTTCAAAGTTAGCCATCTGGCCTAAGGCCAAAAACTCACATAGAATAAAAATCTTGTTTATGAGGAAAAAGCTCTACAAACCTTAAAATGCTGGATAAATGAGTGATGATGATGACAAAGATGATGATGATGATAACAATAACAAAGATTACAGTGATGATGATACCAGGACAGATATTGATCAACAGACAAATGTGAAACTGTTTAACTGGAACTTAAATAGCAAAGTTATAAAATAATATAAAATTAACCATAGGTTTATAGATATGTTTGCAAGGCTGGCATTCAAAAAGCTACTGACTTATCTTAATTGTTTCAAATGCAATTAGGGCAAACCACCATAGTGGTGCCTTGTGGTCCAAACATCTGTATTTGCTATAGGCCTTGGCTAATTGAAAGACATAGACTGTAGCACACTTTCTCATTCAATTCTGCTTTTGTTTTAAAAAAGGGGGGAGTATAAAATATTTTATTAAAATAGCTAGACACAAATACTTAAGAAAAATTATAGTACTGAACAAGATTGCTTTAAAGGAATAAAAACTTGGATATAGTTAGGTAACTTTGTTGATAATCCTTACCAAAAATAGAATTTTATAGCTGAAAAGGCACCTGGATGTCATTAAGTTCAAACTGCTCACTTTATAGATGAGAAAACTGAGACAGAGAGAGGTCAAAGGGTTTGTCCAAGGTGATGCAGCTAGTTAGTAACAGAACTGAGACTGGAACCCACTGCGTTTCTCGATGCCTAGTCCAAAGCTTTTCATATTATATCAATCGGCCTTTCTACTAACAATACTACTAAATATAACTCTGATCCTCTCCTCAAATTCCAAGCCTTGAGTACATTTTTTAAGTTGACCCTTCATTTTTATATCTCAAACTCAAAACTCTCTGAAACACATCCACCAAATTGGCTCTTGTATTTCTTGTATTATGGATTTTTTGAAAATTGTTGTCTATGATGAGTTTTCATTGTCCTAGTGATAAAGTTCTAACTTCCCAACTCCAAATTTTAATAGATAAAATCTTTGTTTTTCCTTCTAAATTCCCTTATCTCAACCTTTTGATTCTTCTCTTTATAGTAAAAAAAGAAAAATTATTGACACAAAAGCCTGATTATTTGGCTAATTTCTGAAAATAAATGATCTCTATTCTCTTCTTTACTTGGCTCCTTTCCAGGCCATCATGAGCAAGTTCAACTCTACTCTCAGATCGCTTGTCCTTTTATCATATCACTGATCCTGCCTTGAAAAACCCAAACTGTGGATTATTCCTACCATCCTCCTCCAATTGACATGCTGAATGAACTTATGAAGCTGTATCAATCGGGTCTATGACAGACTTATGCTAATTAATTATACATTGGTCCTCAACAAAGCAAAGCAATCCTTCTACTCCCTCCTAAAAAATTCACTATCATACTTTCCATGGTGACTATTCCAAAGCTTCTTATTTTTTCTAAAGCTTCCCCTGAAGAGAAGCACATCCTCCCTGAATTCTTTCTGCTGAGTACCTTACTTCATACACCACTGACAAAATTGAGTCATTTGACAAGATCACTCTCTCTCACACTCTGTCATCTCACATCCCTGTGACATCATCTCTCCTTGCTTCTTCCTTCACTTTACTATCTGATGAAGAGATAGCCTTTCTCCTTGCCAAGACAGATCTGCCAACATGCACCCCTTTGTCCCATCCCTATCTCCTCTGACCAAATGACCCCACTATCATTCTCTTTCTCTCTCTCTCTCTCTCTCTCTCTCTCTCTCTCTCTCTCTCTCTCTCTCTTTCATACATACACACACACACACACACACACACACCTCTAAGGGCTCCTTCTTAAAAATAACATTTTAAAATATTTAAATATTTTATTTAATTTATTTTTAAAGAGTTAAATGCATAAAATAAAACACATAGCATTACAAATGAAAGCAAAGATTAGTGAATATAAAAATGTAATTTATTTTTCCATCCAAATTCACAGGCCAACTTGAGGGTGTCTGTGCACCTGCAGATTAAGAACCTGAACTCTGGGGGGCATTTGAGGTGAGCTCAAAGAAAACTAGAGCCTCTATAAGGAAGAAGTAAGGAGGGAATGAATTTTAAGCATGGGAGACAAACCTGTGCAAAAGCATGGGGATGGGAAATGAAATGTCACGCACAGGGAACAAGTGGACCAGTTTGATCTGAACAGAGGGTGTAAGAAAATAGGCTGGAGCCAGATTCTGCCAATGGACTTTTTATTTTATCCTAGAGACAAGAGGGAGCCCATGTGATTTTTGACTAGTCACTTGACCTCTCTAGGCCTTTTTCCATATCTACAAAATGGCAATGGAAGATGGGAAACAAGGTGATCCCCTAATGTACCTTTCAACTCCAAATCCTACAGTCATAAGGTTAGAGATGACATATACACAGACCCTTCCTCTCCCCCTTCTCTGTAGTCAATACAGTAGCTCTCTGACCTTCCTTAATTTGTCTTTCATCAAATGGGCATATTATTTGTCAATAGATTTGAAGACCTCCACATAAACCTACTATATCCACTACTGTCTTCCACTCCTTCTTTTGCCTTCCAGTATCTCTCCTGCTGCCATCTATCATAGTCTAAGGCAGACTTAGTACTTGTATTCATCCATTCTAAGTAAAATTGTAGATAGATCCACCACCACCTCCAGGCTTTTGAGGACAATTTCAGACAACATTGAGAGTCAACTTCCCCATGATTTAAACTCCTGGTTCCAATCCCAGTTATAAACTAGAAGTGAAAAACAGAAAAACTAAGGAAACATCTCTGAATTTAAAAAATACTCACTCCATTTCATTTTGACATGTAGATAGTAAGTGAAAGTAAGATCCTCTGTGCCCCATAATGCTAATAAACTATGTGACTATGAAGTAGTGAGACTAGGTCATGAGACAAGTCTTTATACATTATATGTATGTGTGTGTGTGTGTGTGTGTGTATATATATATATATATATATACACATATATACACATAATATATCCTTTACCACCAAGCAAAAATATACCAGGAGGGGGTTTTTTAATTTCATAAGAACATGCAAGAATAAAGAAACCATATATGAAAAAAATATATCAATGAAAATATATCCACTACAGCTAGCTGAAATCCTTAGAAAAAAAATTCTTCTTAATTTTCCTTGTCTATTTCTAGTTCTCCCTTTTCTCTGCTATTCATACAATACAAGGCTTGAATTCATGTGAAATCCTGAAACCAGGAACATTTAGAAAGACTGAACCTTACTGTCTGAATATGTGGAGTATGTACTATAGTCTACTGAGTAAAGCAAATTTCATACAGTATTTGGAAATTCTTATACAAAGATGACAGGTCTTTCTGGAAATATACATATACATACATGCATATATATATGACTACAAATACATACTATATATGAAATAATTCAGGACAAAAGATTTTCATGTGCCTACATTACACAAATAATTAAAGGGGGGAGGAAAATTAGATGAGAAAGAAGAAATATTAGTTATTAAATTACTAACAATTTAAAAGATTATTAATTAGAAAGAAAAATATCTCAATTGCCTATTTAGTGTTTGCTATTATGTTAAGTAGGTAATCAACAAATCCTAATTAATTGATTCTCACTCAAATGATTGAATCACTAAATGATCTACTTTGATAGAGCCAGAATTGCATGATACAATGGATAAGAGACTAAAGACAGAAAACAAGGGTTCAAATACCAATCCTGGCACTCAATATCTGTGTGACCTAGGAAAATCACTTTATCTCCCTGAGCCTCAGTTTCCTTAACTACAAAATAAGGAGAGTGGACTAAATGAGCTCTAAACTCCAAACTCCTTTCTAGTTACTTGATCCTATTATATCTGGTTGTTTGTGCATGCACATGTTTACAGATGTAGATATATAGATATTATCAGGAATAGAGACATGATAGATATAGACACAGATACAGATCAGATGTAAATATAGATACAGGTAAAGTTATAGGCATAGATTTATATGAGACAGATATAGACATAGATGATACAGATATAGAAATAGTTGTAAACATAGACATAGATAGACAAGACATACAGAGATAGATAGATAGATAGATAGATAGATAGATAGATAGATAGATAGA
>NW_020954599.1:10595695-10609771 GCF_900497805.2 Vombatus ursinus
AGATAGATAGATAGATAGATAGATAGATAGATAGATAGATAGATAGATAGATAGATAGATAGATGGATGGATGGATAGATGGATAGATGCAAAGTTATAGACATCAGTGTAGGTGGTATTGTTATAGATATATGAGAAGCAGCATGGCATAGTGAATAGAAAACTGGTCTTGAAGCCAGAAATATTTGAGGCAAAGTCCCACCTCTGACAAATACTGGTTATGTAGCTCTGGGCTAGCAACAACTTCTTAGTGCTCTTTGCAGTCTCTAAGACCAAACAGTGAAGAGAATTAGCTGATATGCATTGGTAGAGTGTTTCCTTACTTGAGAGATCCCCATACTAATGAAATTAAAGGTCCAGGCCCCAGTCACATAGAACATCACATTTTGGTCTAGACCTGTAATTTCAATGTTGTAGGAAATTCCTGGTAAGCAAACTGCTAATGATTTCTACCAGTCCAGGTGTACATCCAATCCATAATTTAGTCTTAAGGAGTTGTCTGGGATACTGAGAGAGTTGTGACTTGCCCAGTCTTATAGACAGTGAGCATCAGAGACGAGGCTTGAACTCAGGTCTTCTTGACTCCAAAGCTAACTAGCTATCTACCAAATGTGCTTCTTCTCACACAGATGGATGGGAGGAAGTGTGAAAACAGAAAGTCACAATGAGCCTCCCCTACTTAGAAGATCAAGTTGACTTCTGTGAGATTTTGATGGCCAAAAATGTTATATTCACGTGTTTACCTGGTTTCATATTTCAGCTCCTTGAAGGAAATGGCTTTATGGTATTTTTTTATCTTCATATCCCTAGTGCATTACAAATATCTAATAAATGTTTGTAGAAGTGAATTGGATTTGGAATTTTGTTCCCAGTTCTTCTCTATGGAGCAACTCAGATAATGTCTCCCCCAAGTCAATGCTTAAAAATATTTAAAGGCAGTTATCTCATGCCCTTAAGCTTCTCTTCTTCAAATAAAATTTTCTCAGTTCCTTCAACCACTTCTTTACATATTTAAAAATTCCTCAGTATCCTGAATATTCTGTTCTGGATGCTTTCTGTTTCTTAACATTTCTCTTAAAAAAATATAGATGCAAACTAGATATAATTATTTAAATGTATTATTTTTTCACTTTTTGAATTCAATTTTATTTTATTTTCAGTTTAAACTTTTCTCTCTCCCCTTCTCCCACCTATTGAGAAAGCAAGAAAAATAAAACCTTGGGGGCAGAGCCAAGATGGTAGAGTGAAAGCAGTGACTTGCTTGACCTCTCCCCCAAAGCCCTCCAAATACCTGTAAAAATGGCTCTAAACAAATTCTAGAGTAGCAGAACCCACAAAAAGACAGTGAAACAAATTTCCAGCCCAAGACAGCCTGGGAGGTTGATTGGAAAGGTCTATTGCTCCAGGCTGGGAGAGGAACACAGTTTAACCTGGGTGGGCAGGCAAAGACCAGGCCTCAGCAAACCTGGAGCAGCCCTCAGAGGACTGAATCACAGGCAGCTGAGGCAGTTTCCAGACTTCTCAACCCACAAATGCCAAAAACAACTTAGAAGGTCAGTAGGAAAAGTCTGTGACTGAGGTGAGAAAGAAGCTTAGCCCCAGCCCCAGTCTTGGCATAGCCCTGGGGTGGCGGCTGCTTCCTGAGTTCCCAGCACACAGACTGAGGGGAAATCAAGTGACTGATCAGAGGGGGATTGCAGGGATCTCTTTGCTGGTGCTGAGGCAGGATTCTCTTGCTTTGCCCTTCTTAAATCTGGGTCACAGTTCTGGGTGACGGTCCTGGGGCAAAGAGAAGTGCTGGCATGGTGTAACGTGTAGTGGCAGTGGAGAGGGAATTCTCCTCACAGTCCTAAGGCAGAAAAGAGTGCTTGTGGTCACTCATAGACCACAGTACAGGCCAGGAAATGAGTAAACATCTCACCCTTGATCATACCACCTTGGAAGAACTGAAAATTTACAGGTCCCTAGAAGTATCTCTGAAAACAGCTGCACAAAACCCCTGAAGCTTGTAACAGTATACCTTCTACATTGGAAGCAGAACTCTACCTTAACAAAGTGTTAAAAACTCAAGTGATTGGCTGGGAACATGAGCAAACAGCAAAAAAAAAAAATACTCATACTCTAACTTTGGTGACAAAGAAGATCAAAACATACAACCAGAAGCAGACAGCAAAGTAAAAGCTCCTGCATCCAAAGCCTCCAAGAAAAATATGAATCAGTCCCAGGCCTTGGAAGAGCTCAAAAAGGATTTTGAGGAGTAAGTAAGAGAAGTAGAGGAAAGACTGGGAAGAAAAATGAGAGTGATGCAAGAAAATCATGAAAAAACAAGTCAACAGCTTGCTAAAGGAGACCCTGCAAAAAAATTACTGAAGAAAATAATACCTTAAAAAGTAGCCTAACTCAAATGGCAAAAGAGGTCCAAAAAGCCAATGAGGAGAAGAATGCATTCAAAAGCAGAATTGGCCAAATGGAAAAGGAAGTCTAAAAGCTCACTGAAGAAAATACTTCCTTCAAAATTAGAATGGAGCAATTGGAAGCTAGTGACTTTATGAGAAATCAAGACATTGTAAAACATAACCAACAGAATGAAAAAATAGAAGACAATGTGAAATATCTCATTGGAAAAACAACTGACCTGGAAAATAGATCCAGGAGAGAGAATTTAAAAAATTATTGGACTATCTGAAAGCCATGATCAAAAAAAGATCCTAGACATCATCTTTCAAGAAATTATCAAGGAAAACTGCCCTGATATTTTAGAACCAGAGGGCAAAATAGAAATTGAAAGCATTCACCGATCACCTCCTAAAAGAGATCCCTAAAGGAAAACTCCTATGAATATTGTAGCCAAATTCCAGAGTTCCCAGGTCAAGGAGAAAATATTGCAAGCAGCCAGAAAGAAACAATTCAAGTATTGTGAAAACACAATCAGGATAGCACAAGATTTAGTAGCTTCCACACTAAGGGAACAGAGAGCTTGGAATATAATATTCTGGAGGTCAAAGGACATAGGATTACAGCCAAGAATCACCTACCCAGCAAAACTAAGTATAATCTTTCAGGGGAAAAAATAGACATTCAGTGAAATAGAGGACTTTCAAGCATTCTTGATGAAAAGACCAGAGCTGAATAGAAAATTTGACTTTTAAATACAAGACTCAAGAAAAGCATGAAGAGGAAAACAAGAAAGAGAAAGCATAAGAGACTTATTAAGGTTGAACTGTTTACATTCCTACCTGGAAATATGATATTTGTAACTCATGAGACTTTTGTCAGTATTAGGGTAGTTGGAGGGGGAAAAATTATATGGATAGATAGATAGATGGAGGGCACAGAGTGAGTTGAAAATGAATGGGTGATATCTGGAGAATAAAATTAAGGGGTGAAAGAGGATTAAGCTGGAATAAAGAGAAAAGGAGAGGTAGAATGGAGTAAATTATCTCATAAAACAGACAAGAAAAGGCTTTTACAGTGGAGGGGAAGTGGGGGAAGGTGAGAGGGAATGAGTGAATCTTATTCTCATCAGATTTGGCTTAAGGAAGGAATAACATACACACTCAATTGGGTATGGAAATCTATCTTACCCTACAGAAAAATAGGGGGAAGGGGATAAGAGAGTGAGAGGATGATAGAGGGGAGGGCAGATTGGGGGAGGGAGTAATCAGAAGCAAACACTTCTGAGGAGGGACGGGGTCAAAACAGAGAATAAAATAAATGAGGGGGGGCAAGATAGGATGAAGGGAAATATAGTTAGTTTTCCACAACATGACTATTATGGAAGTGTTTTGCATGACTACACATGTATAACCTGTATTGAGTTGCTTCCTTCTCAATGAGGGTGGGTGGGAAGGGAGGAAGGGAGAAAATTTGGAACCCAAAGTTTTAAAAACAAATGTTAAAAATTGTTTTCATATGCAACTGGGAAATAATATATACAGGCAATGAAGTATATAAATCTATCCTGCCCTACAGGAAAATAGAAGGGGAAGGGGATAAGAGAAGGGGGGGGAAGATAAAAGGGAGGGAAGATTAGGGTATGGAGTATTCAGAATGCACACTGTCTTGGGGTAGGGGGAGGGACGAGATGGGGAGAAAATTTGGAACTCAAAATCTTGTGGAAGTGAATGTTGAAAACTAAAAATAAATAAATTAATAGAGAAAGAAAAAGAAAAAGAAAACCTTGCATTAGCCATATTCCAAGAAAAAAAAAGAAATAGGAGAAAATATTCTTCAATTTGCACTGTAAGTCCATCGGTTCTCTCCCTCTCCCTCTCTCTCTCTCTCTCTTTCTTTCAATTTTATCATGAGTCCTTTGGAATTATGGTCAGTCATTGTGGATCAGAGTTACTAAGTTTTCAGAGTTGATTATCTTTACAATATTGTTGATCCTGTATAAATTGTTCACCTGGTTCTGCTCACTTCACTTTTCATCAGTTCATGTAGGTCTTCCCAGGTTTCTCTGATACCATCTCCTTCATTATTTCTTACAGCACAATAGTAGTCTATCATTTTCATATACCATAACTTGTATTTTGACCAATACAAACTATATAAATACAAAGACCTCCATTGAATTAAATATCATAATTCTTTTGATGTGAACTGAGATTTAGCTTTAGTAGCTCTTGACTCTTAGTGTGTTTGTCTGTCTCTCATTTTGTAAATATAAAATGTTTTTTAAATGTTATTAATCAACTACTGTCTCTCATTTTGTAAATATGTAATTGTTTTTTAAATGTTATTAATATATTAATAATTGGGGCATGGCTCAAGGAAAGAAATTCAAGTCATCAATAGCCATGTGAAATTGTTCCAAATCACTAATAATTAGAGAAATGTAGATTAAAATAATTCTGAAGCTCTGCATCACACCTATCAGATGACAAGGTTGAGAAAAATGACAAATTTAGAAGGGCTGTAAGGAAATAAATTCGTGGATTGGCTCAGCCATTATGAAAAACAATTTGGAACTGTTCCTCCAAAGTTACTAAATTGTGCATACCCTTTGACCCAGAGATACCTCTTCTAGATCTATGCCCCAGAGAGATCTAAAAAAGGAAGGAAGGGACCCATATGTTTAAAAAATAAAAACTTATAGAAGCTATTTTTATAGTGGTATAGAACTAGAAACTATAGAAATACCCATCAAATGGGAAATGACTAAGCAATGGTACATGAAGGTAATGGAATATATTGTGCCATAAAAATATATATAATATATGTTATATATTATATTATTAAATGTAATATGTCATACATTATATTATTATATAATATATAATGATGAAAGAAATAGTTCTAGGGAAATCTTAGGAGATTTGTATAAATTGATGCAAAGTGAGTTCAACAGAACCATGAAAACAATTTATATAATAACAATGACATTGTAATGACAAACAACTTTGAAAGACTTAAGAACTCTATCGAGGCAATAACTAACCACAATTCAAAAGGGCCCATGATGAAGTATGCTACCCACTTCCTGACAGAGGGTTGTTGGGCCTAGAGTAAAGAATCTTTTTTTTTTTCAGTAAGGGCAAAAGGTATTAGGGAGGGAGAAAAAATAAGTACTTAACTGAAAAAAGTAAAATTTAATCAGTTAAAAGATAAATAAATACTGAATGCAAGACTTTACATACACATCCTGGTTATATTTCATCTACTTAGGTTTAGTCTATTTTTATAGTCTCTCACTATTTTTGAATCCTCATTCAATCATCCTCCAAGAGAGTTTTACTCCAATTGCTTTCTCACGGTATAAACATAACCCTGGACTCTTGAAGGCTATGTACCATTGAAGCGAAAGTCATGAAAGGTTCTATCAGGCTCTCAAGGCTTTAAGGATAGGTCCAGTGAAAACAAACAGTAAACAACAACAAAGTCTGAAGCTATTGTCAAATAGACAACCAAACTACAGTCAGAGAGAGTTACCATCAGAAATATATGAGATTTTTTTTAATCTCAATGACACCTCCCAACAGATCAAAATACCCAAAAGCCATCAATCTGTGTGACTCTCTACCACTTCTGCAATTGTAATAGTTGAGAAGTAGAAAGGAAAGAAAATGATGCAAAGAATCATATACATTCAAGGTCATCTATAGACAGTGATTTAAATGGCAGCATTCTAAATGTGTAATGTTTGTCCAGTGACCAATAAGGGGATATTTTAGAGGAATGGAATCACACTCATATGGACAAGGAAGTTTCAGCTAAATGGTAGAACATACAATCTTTTTGTAGAGGAACATGAAAGAGTTGGAGGAATGGGTTTCATTGTTTACCTAAAGACAACAAGAATATCATTTGAATAGGAAACCATGATCATTCCATCTTGCAGTTCACAAAATGAGAATAAGTAAATGCACCATACTACAGATAACTGCTGTTTGTGTGCTAATATCCATTGCAAAGGATAAGAAAATAGAGAAATTCTTTGAAGTATTTAACAAGATTCCCCCAATCTAAGTCATTATTTACCTTGATTTGTATGTTTTCAAAGGTATATTGAGCTAAGGAGAAGTCATGAAAACTATTGTAGAAAGTAGAATTTATGATCAAGACTTTTTTTTAATTTAAGCATTTATAAACCATTGAAAAGTCTGTATATTGTGAATGCTTTCTTCAAGAAGGTCAAAGAATGCTGAATATGTCAAGCAGTGAACAGCATGAAATACAAAAAGAAGTTAACAGCATCTTAACAGACAGGAAACAACTGGTTAGTAATATGGGAGTCATTTCAATATTGTCTGTCTGTGTTGAGTCAGATCATCCGCTGATTAGAACAAAGGTCAAAATCTACGCAAAGTTTGAAAAATGATGAAGATGAAAAGATACTGGGTGTGAAAATGTCAATTCCAACCTAATCTGTTCAAAAAATTCTTTGAAATGGATAAAAGTAAAGACATGAACTTTATTATCATTTCTTAGAGAACATTATCTAATGCAAAATAGCCCCCACAATGAAGAGGCCACAAAAGCCCAGAAACTACCACAGCCAGCACACATGCCAAGTGTAGCAATGTTGAATGCTGCTTCTGCTATTTCATACTTGTCTCACTAGTTAAGCCCCTTAACCTCTTTGGAGCCTTGTTTTCTTCCTCTATAAGATGAGGGGGTTAGACTGGATGACCTCCAAATTCCTATCTTGTGCTAAACCTATGATTTTTATAACAGAAAATGTCAATTCCAGTTTAGAGTATAAATTTATTAGCAAGTCATCATTGAGGAGGATGGACGATTATAAGCAGTATTGCCTCACAAAATAGTGCAAAACTGGTAAAAAGACAAAAAGTGTTCAAAGAGCTTGATGACTTAATTAGGTCAGACTATGATGAAACTGGAAGGAGTACAACAAATGGAACAGAACTGTATTTCTGTAACAATCTACTCTCATCAGCAACATCACTAAGACCAGTGCACTTCATCTCCACTATCTCAGTGTCCAATACACTGTAGAAAAGGCAGCAATGGCGCATAAGAAAACCAAGTCAGGAAGAGAGATCAAACCTAAGCGAATGCGTAGAGAAGAGATCTTTGATAGAGCTGACACGATTTAAAAAGCACTGGGGGATCAGTTTTTAAGATCCCTCAACCACCTAAAATAACAGAAACAAGCAATGGTATTATTACCAAAATGTTAAATAAAATAAAAAGCCATTGCCACTTCCTTGTCATCTTACTGATATATTGGGTTCAGAGATGATGGAGTCTAAATGCAATGCTTTTTCTCTCAGGAAACTATTTAATGTGAAATCTACCAGTATATATGTGTATGTGCACAAACACATACACACACACACACACACACACATATATATATGTATACATATACATATACTATATCTGTATATTTATGCATATATGTATTAAGAATGCCAATAAAATAAACTAAAATACAAAACATAATAAAAAATGAAAAAGCATGATAATACTTACCAATCAGTCCTTTTTTCTAAAGAGAAAAATTCTTCACCAAAATAACCCACATCCTGATTCATAAATTTGCCAAACCCATGTAGCTCTTCATCATGATTCAGGAGTGGAAATTACATGGCAGGTATAAGAAAGTAAGTCAGCTAAAACTTTATGAACCAAAAATCTTAAATTTGGACAGCTATAAGGAACTCTGTAAGAAATTAAAGACCCATTGACAGGCCCTTTAAAATTGGATAAGTGATCCTTAGGATACCAGAAAGAGTTCACCACTGGCATATGCTGGTCATGATAGGCCAGCACAAGGTCCTGGCAAAGCAAGTCACAGCTTAAAAGGAAAATAGTGTTATCCATGTGAGTAATGTGGATATGTATTCAACATAAGTCTACTAGAGTACTGCCATAAAGATTAAGAAGTAGAAGATTTTTTTTCATGTTGTATATTTCAATAGTTGATGATACCCAAAGAATGGAATATTAAGTAAATCTAAGTGTCAGATCCTTCATAAGAATCTGAGAACTATTACTGGTTTATTCATTGGAAAAATACTTCTGGTTTGAGGTAACTTCCTTTAACTATAGGTTTTCCCATTCTTTTTTCCTATGCCTTGTCCCTTTTCAGGTCAAGACATTATTAAGATGGTAACCTCCACTGGTCAGGGAGGATATTGTGGGCTTGGATTATAAGCCATGGCCATGAATAATATTGATTTTAGATATATGTTGGGACTAGGGAACATTGATTCTTCTTTGGAGATGTTATTCTATTTCAGGAATTTATATAGTACTGTAAATTGTTATAATGTTCATTTTAGTTCTGGAATAAATTTGAGGGTTTTTGTTATTTGTCTGTGTGAGAGGGGTGTGTGGGGTGAGTGCAGCATAGGTGGATGAGGTCACTTCTCATTGAGCTAGGCATGTGCCATGATCTCTTTCCACGTGCATTTGTGTTCTGGCCTCTTGCTAAAGGACATGCATGATCCAACAACTCTTAATTCATCCCTTGATTCCCATGACTTGAATTTTCTGAAAGGTCTCAATGAGAGTGACAAAAAGGTGTAGGAGGGTTGAAGCATAGGGAGAAGTGGAATGGTTTGTGATAGAGAGTGGATAAAACCAGCTCCTAGCAGGGGCAAGAAAATGGAATATCCCAGCTCCTGGACAGCTCATTTTAGAAGGAAAGTAGAGGAAAGGAAATGAGAGGAGAGGAGAGGAGAGAAGATAAAGGAGAGGGGAAAGGAAAGGGAAGGGAAGAGAAGGAAGGAATGAAGAATCAATAAATTTTAAATATGCAGAAGAGAAGAGAATAAAGTGCAGAAAAAGATAATCAGTGTAGTTTTATTATCATGTTAAATTCAATATACACTCAAAAAGAAATTGTATAGAATAGATCCCAGTTTTATATATATTTTTCTGTTTTCCTTTTTACATTGAAATGTTCACATTTGCTTTTTTTTTTTACTAAATACATAACATAATAAAGATTAAAAGATAAAAGAAAAGGCTTGTTGATAGACTAAGCGTCTATTAGGACCAGTCATTCTAGCTGAATTCGGAGCAATTTATCACCAAGTTGTCTCCAGAGAGATTAATGTTTGAACCTTTGAAACTCTCAAAGACCATCTATCTACTAAGTTGTAGTGGGGTTACAGTCTATGCTGATCAAAAGCATACTGGTGCTGACAAAACCATGGCTCTGGAAAGTATCAAAGTTGTTAAAATGCAGAACTTCTATAAGGCTTCCAACTTGTACCATGTTTTCAAGGTAGTGGAAGAAATCCTAGAATACAGTCTCAGAAGAAATTAAACTGGTAAACAGGAAAAATAAATAAATTCAGCATTTTATAATTTTCTTCCCTATTTTGCTTTGTTCTAATGGGAATCCATGCCTGGTAGATAAAATACAGAAAGTTTTATTTTAGTATGTTAATCATCTAATTAATATGAAAATAGGAGGTATTGGTAAATGAGCATGGTATGGAGCAGCTAGGTGGCACAGTGGATAGAGTACTGGCCCTGAAGTCAGGAGGACCTGAGTCCAAATCCGACCTCAGACCAAACACTTGACACTTACTAGCTTTGTGACCCTGGGCAAGTCATTTAACCCCAATTGCCTAAAAATAAAAAAATAAAAATAAAAAAGTAAATGAGCATGGTACCAATGCACCTAAGTGGGACAAAGAAAGGGCTTTGCAGACCTAATGATTTTCTGAAACTACTTAGAAAAATATTTTATGTATTCTTCTGTATACTAACCACAAGAAAGCTTAAGTATTATAATTATTGTCATTTGGCATAGGATCAAGATTTGTCAAAGCAACAAGGCTCAATTTAAGCCCAGTTCAAGCTCAGAGGTCTCTGCTACAGAATACTAAGTTCATAACAGAGGTTTTTAAGAGGGAACCCAAAATAATGAGACTCATAAGAAAGATGAAAAACAATTTTAACAGACTCTTGGCCATTGAGCTAACCCATAAGGCATTCTAAACATAATGGAGGAATTAAATGAGTGCATGGCCACAAGCATTTATAGGATTTCATGTGTCAAGTCTTTTCTGAAGATGTTGCCATTTCAAAGGTATATTCAAGTCCATGGGTGCTGGAGATTTGCATCCCAGAATATTAAAAAAAAAAGTCACCCATTTAAGATCCACTTGCTACTCTTTTAAAGTAGTAAATGTAAATTGTTTGAAAGATAACCTAAAGACTGAGAAAGAGTCAATGTGGTATTTATATTTTATAGAAGGCTAAGAAATTACCTTGGAAATTAAATTCCTAGTGATTCAATGATGGGAAGTATGCTGGAGAGGTGGTGAGGAAGAGGATAAGTTTGTGAGAACTTTGAAAAGAACCAAAATGGTTTTATAAAAGTCCTATTTGGCTAATACAATAAATTAACAAATGAAATGTCTCATAGATTGAGGGATGAGGGGAGAGAGTGATAGTGTCCTCAAAAATGTTCTCATCTTTAAACAGTGAATACCCAAGAATGATAGATTTAGAAATGATCTTAGAAATCATCCATCATTTTAGAGATGAAGGAAATCATTTGCCTAAGATTGCATACATAGGTAGAGATAGTGAATGGCAAAGCCTAGATCACAAATTAGATTCTCTAGAGTCAATGGTCTTTCCTCTATATCTCCCTGTACTCCACCATGTCATACTTCAGGGGGAGTAAAACTAGCGGGAGATTATTGTGTTTTATGTTAATCTGAACTTAGCTTCTGTTAGTTTGATTTTCAGCTTTCCCAGCAGGTCTTGTCAAATTGGGAAGTTTTACCTGAGTAGTTGGTGCCTTTGGGATTATCAAATAATCAAAGTAATATTTGATTATTTCTGGGATTTATTTATCTTGGTAAATTATTCACATGTATATTTGTATATAATATGTACTCATTCTTCCTGCATTCATACATTTGTATATATAGACATACATGCAAATACATTTCTATATTACATATTTTTCATCCCTTCCCAAGCCACCCACAGTACTCATTGCCCCCACTCTCCCAGATCTCTTGGATGAGGACTCATTTCATATTTCCCTGAAAAAAAAGACTATTTACTTGCCTCTTCTTCTCTCCTTCTCATCCTACACCATTCATCTCATTACTCCTCCTTCATAGTTTTCTCTTTTGAAGGAGTGACCCTTCTCTTTGCTAAAACAAACTCCTCTACATACATCCTCAATCCAATCTAATTTCAGTTTCTCCAGCAAGATTATTATACCCTCCATCATCCCCATATTTTCTCTCCCTCTCCCTCTCCCTCCCTCTCTCTCTCCCTCTCTCTCTCTCTCTCTCTCTCTCTCTCTCTCTCTCTCTCTCTCTCTCTCTCTCTCTCTCTCTCTCTCTCTCTCTCTCTCTCTCTCTCTCTCTCTCTCTCATTTCCAATCTCTTCCTATCTATTGGCTTCCTACACTTCCAACCACAAACATATCTCTATCTTCTCCATCCTTAGAAAATCCTCATTTGATCTCTGTGAGAAGGATAGTAACTCTCTCCTCTAAATTCCTTGGGAAAAAAAAACGCCTATGATGTTTTACTTCCCATCCTTCCTCTCACTTGATTCTAAACTCCCTGCAATCTGAATTTTGATCCCATTAATTGTCTGGAACTCTTGTCTCCAAAGTCACCAATGTCTTAATTATCTAATTTAATGACCTTTTCTGATCATTATCCTTTTGGACCTCTTGCAGCCATTGACACTGTTGACTACCCTCTCCTCTCAGATATTATCTCCTCTCTAGATTTTGGGGACACTACCCTCTCTTGGATCTCCTCCTTCCTGCCTGACCACTCCCTATGTCTCTTTTTCTGGATTTTTATCTTGATCATGTTGCCTAGTCATTGAATGTCCCCCAAGGTTCTATTCTAATATCTTTTCTTTTCTCCCTTTATACTGTCTCACTTTACGATCTAATCAGTTTCCATGGATTCAGTAACCACCTCTATGCAGATGATTCCCAGTTCTACATTCCCAGCTCTAGTTTCTCTCCTGAACTCCAATCTCTTATCACCAACTGCCATTTGGTCACCTCAAAATGAATGTCCCATGAACACATGAAATGAAACATGTCTGAAATAGAATTCATTATCATTTCTCCCTCCCCCCTCCCACACACACACTGAACCCTTCTTCTCTTGAATTTCCCTCTTGCTGTCAAGGGCATCATCATCCTCCCAGTGACATAGGTTTGAAATCTCAGGTTTATCTTTGACTCCACCCTCCTACATACTCCACATATCCCATCTGTGGTCAAATCTTATTGACCTTATTGTTTCTACTTTCACCACCTATCTCATTTGTATCTTTTTTTCTCTACTCATATAACAATCACTCTAATACTTTTGTCACCTCATACCTTGTTCTTGCAATATCTTCCTAATTGATCTCCCCACCTCAAATCTCTTCTCACCTCAGTCCATCTTCCATTCAGCTGCTGAAGTGATTTTCATAAAGGCCAGGTCTGATTTTGGCTTTTCCTACTCAGTAAACTCCAGTGCCTCTTCATTATCTCCAGGAGCAAATATTTAAAGCCCATCACAACATTGCTCCTTCCTATCTTTCCAGTTGCTTTACACTTAATGCCTTGCCATACTTTAGTATCAAGCAACCCCAGCCTTCTTGCTCTTCCTCACTTATGACATTCTAGTTCCTAATTCTGTGCATTTTCAACAACTATCTCCTATGCCCAAAACTGTATTTCTCATCAACTTTGATTCCTTAAAAACAACTCAACTCCCACCTTCTGCAAGACACCTTTCCCAGTCCCCTACACTGTTAAAAAGTCTTCCTTTTGAGATTACCCTCCATCTGTTCTAAATACATCTTGTATGCACATAGTTGTTTGCATGCTGTGTCCTCTATTACGATGTGAGTTCCATGAGGGAAAAGATTGGCTTTTTGACTGTCTTTATATCCCAGGAACTTAACACAGTACCTGGCACATAGTGAGCATTTAATTAATTATTGTTGATTGACATATATTATGTATCTATATATGTGTGTATGTATGTATATGCATATATATGCATCCATCATGCCCTCTGGGTTACTCCCCCCATCCCATTGTGACACTGAAAGGTTGAAGATTTTGGACCACAGAGGGGTAACGAATTAAAAAATATTCTGTGAGTCAGAATTCCTAAAACTGTAGCTCACAAGCCCTCACCAGTGGGACTTTAGAGTGTCACCTTTAATAGTTTAGCTCAAGATAATTAGCTCAAAACAAAGTTATTTACTAAGATTGTATGGTAAGAAAAGAAACTGAAAAATATTACCCCCTTGAACCAAGGACACAGTCTTTCATAAATACACTAATAGTTAGAATACACTTGTCGTGAGGCATCTATGCCCTCATGTTCAAGGAAATTTATACTTTTAGGATGTCAAGTACCTGGTGTCCTTTCTCTTCTCATGGTATCTTCAGATTTTTCCTCTTGGGAGAAATATGTGTGCTAGGCAGGTTTCTCCTCTCTAAAGCTTGACTCCTAACTGTCAGAACTAATTTCCTCTAATTTCCTAATTTCTTCTTCTTCTTCTTCTTCTTCTTCTTCTTCTTCTTCTTCTTCTTCTTCTTCTTCTTCTTCTTCTTCTTCTTCTTCTTCTTCTTCTTCTTCTTCCTCCTTCTCCTCT
>NW_020954599.1:10609871-10613120 GCF_900497805.2 Vombatus ursinus
TCTCTCTCTCTCTCTCTCTCTCTCTCTCTCTCTCTCTCTCTCTCTCTAACACATGCACACACACACTCAAAGTTCTAGAGAAAAACATTGTATCCTTCTAGGTTGGCAGGGAGGAATACCACCTGTCATGGATTCACTAACCTTATGTAGCCTTTCACTACAATTATTTTGGGAGCTGAAACTTTGGTGCCCAGGCGAAATGAGGTAAATGTTCACCTAATCTATCACAAACCCAAAACCAGGAGAGTAGCTATGTGTTTTGAATTTCAAACATAAGACAGTGAGTGTTTTTCCATCACCATTATTTCCAAGTACATTTGCAGTAAAGTTGTATGTGTAAAGAAACACACAAAAATAAGTCAACGTATGAAGTAGAGACATTTGTTGAATGACATTCTCATTAGTAAACAAGTTAGCAGTCTCTAACTTTTATAAAAGCTACTCCCTCAGTATAATCTTCCAAGGTCTCACTTTAGAACCCTACATATCTCTGCAAACTGATTGTTGGCTTTTTGATAAATTATTACCACAATAGGTTTCTGATGAGGTGAATGGGGAGGTTGTGGAGTAAAGTGCTTCAGGAAGAGAGTTCTTCAGTAAGCGCTAGACTAGGCATTTTCTACCTACACAGAGAGTCTACTACTTTCTGCTGCTGCCTCATAGCCAGCTGCTTCAGGTGAAGCACGCTAGTGCTCTGAACTTTCCATTTCCTGATGAATACAATGTATTCCCTGAGGAAAGGTTGCTTAGGGACAGTCTTGGCATCTTCCACCAGCCTCAAAGCAACCACTGCCTTCTGTACCAGCACAAAGCATCTTCTACTTCCTGCTGCCAGCCCAATATCCCAACTAAGATATAGAGGACTTCCAGTGCAAAGAACAAGCCTCCCTTAGATGTCAGGTCTCCCATCTCCTGCTGCACCTGTCCTTTGAGGGAAGAGGAGTGGTGTCTTCCACTCAATGACAAAAATTCTCACACTGATAATACCTTTCACATCCCATTGACTCTGCACTCCTGTAGATCATCACCCAAACCCTATTGCATACCCCCACAACCCAATTACTCGTTTTCATTCTCCTCAACCTTCCCACCCCAAAGTTTCAACCTAACTCCACCCATCACTTCCACTGTGCCCTCTGTTCCATAGGCAACAAGCTTGCCTTCATCTTAGATCTGTTCCTTTCCCACTAATTCCATTTTCTGACTTTTACTGAAACCTGGCTTTCCCCATATGACACAGCCTTCCTGACCACCTTTTCCAGTACTGGCTATACCTTTACTCTTTCTACTCAGTTCACTGATTGAGGAAGGAGAATTGTAATACTCCTTGATCCCCATTGCCACTTCCAGGTTCTCCCCTTTCCTCCATTATTCAGTAAACTTCCTTTGAGCTTCATGCTATTTGACTCCTTGGTGAACCAATTCAACTTTACACTGTCCTCTTCTCTTGAATCCCTAGAACCATTGTCATATCACCTATTATGCCCAGACAAGCCTCAGCCTTGGATCACTCTTACCATTCTTCATCTATACACATGCTGCTGAACTAAAATGGAAAAAACCATACAACTGTTATGAAAAGGTCCACTACAAATTTATGTTACCTAACCTCAACTGGGTCCTCACTGCTGGTAGGCAATTTGCTATACCTCATTTATCAATCCACCAACCTATTCTCCACAGTGGCTCTTCCAGACTTTTTCATCCCTACTCAAACCATCTATGCCCTACCTTCTCTCTCAGATGAGTACCTTGCTTCACATTTTGCAACAAAAATTGAGACCATTCACCATGAACTCCCTCTTCTGCCCTCTTCCTGATCTCCTATCACTCAAGCACCTTCTGCCACTTTCTCCTCCTTCACCCCTGTTTCATATGATGGTAAGGTTACTCCTTACCAAGACTAACTTTTCTATTTGTTCAAATGATCCTATTCTATCGTGTCTCCTCCAACAGATTGCCCCCTCTGTTACCCCCACTCTATCACTTATATTCAATCACTCCCTGTCTACAGGTTCATTTCTTACTACCTACAAACATGCCCATGTCTCCCTCAGCCTGAAAAAACTTTCATTTGATCCTTCCATTCCTCTGGCATCCTATATCTCATCTGGCCTTTGTGGCTAAACTCCTCAAAAAGGCTGCCTACAATAGGTGTTTTCATTTTTTTTCCTTTCTCACTCTTTTCTTAGCCCCTTACAATCTGGCTTCTGGTTTTATCATTCCATTGAAACTGCACTCTCCGAAATTATTGATCTCTTAGCTTCCAAATCCAATGGCCTTTTCTCATTCCTCATTCTCCTTGACTTCTCTGTAACCTTTGACACTGTTGATCACTCTCTCCTCCCACTCTCTCCTGATTTTCTTCCTACCTCCCTGACCACTCTTTCTCTGTCTTGTTTACTTGATCCTGCTCCAGATCATGCCCTTTATCCATAAGTGTCCTTCAGGGTTCTGACCTGGACCCTTTTCTCTTCTGCCCCTATACTACTTCACTTCGTGATTTCTTCAGCTCCTATATATTTAATTACATTCTCTATGCTAATGATTCTCAAATCTACTTTTCCAGCCTGAATCTCTCTCCTGACCTCTAATCTTGCATCTCCAGCTGCCTTTCATACATTTCAAACTGAATGCCCAGTAGACATGTCAAACTCACTATGTCCAAAACAAAACTAATTATCTTTCCCCCTAAACCCTACCCCAACCCCTACCTTCTCTATTACTGTAGAAGGAAACATCATCCTCCCAGTCTCTCATTCTCACAACCTAGAAGTCATCTTGGATTCCTCACTATCTCTCACACACCACATCCAATCTGGTGCTGAAGGTCTATCAATTTCACCTTTGAAATATCATTCAAATATGCCCCTTTCCTTCTGACACTGTCCCCATTCTAGTGCACACTCTCATCACCTCACACTGTCATTACTGCAATAGCCTGCTGGTGGGTCTGCCTGCTTTGTCCTCCCCACCTCCATTGCAATCCATGCTCCATTCAGCCACTAAAGTGATTTTCCTAAAATGCAGTTTGATTCATGTCCACTCCCTCCCCCCAATTCAGTAAATTCAAGTGGCTTCTTATTGCCTAGAAAAGCAAATAAAAAATGCTCTGTTTGACATTAAAGGCTTCCATAATCTATCTCCCTCCTACCTTTTCAGTCTTCTTACACATTACTCCCCAACAGGTAGGAAGGAAAAGAGGAAGGAAGGAAGGAAGGAAGGAAGGAAGGAAGGAAGGAAGGAAGG
>NW_020954599.1:10613130-10614386 GCF_900497805.2 Vombatus ursinus
AGGAAGGAAGGAAGGAAGGAAGGAAGGAAGGAAGGAAGGAAGGAAGGAAGGAAGGAAGGAAAGCAAGTTGGTTCAAGGGAGGGACTTCTATCTGACAAAAGTAGAAACTCTTTGCAACAAGAAAAATATCCACCTGGAGCAAAAGGGAGAAAGGGTACTTTCTGCAGGAAAAGTAAAACACCTTTTAAAGTTGTGAGAGGGGATTACAACTTCTACCCCTAGCTGGACAAAATGGCCCCATTGATCCAAGGGATCAACATCACAATGTTTCCTAATCCAATTCATTCATTAAAGCCCAGACATCTAAAGCCTAGATTAGGACTTCAAAGGTATTCATTTTCTCAAGATTTCTTTGTGGGGCTGCTAGTTGTTAGTGGTTTCTTTCTTTTGTCTTTCAAATCAGTTTTTGCCCTAGGGCTTCTCCTATAGAGGTGGCAAGTTGAAGGCATATTGTAGCAGTTTTACACCTTAAATATGAATATTAAATATTCTATCAGCTAAACTACTGAGCTGAGTAGATCACTGTAAATTATTGTAAAAATGCAAAGTGCCATGGGGGTGTTAAAAAAAAAATACATACTCATATACTGGTGGGGATAACATCAGTCAGCTATGTGCTGAAGACATTAATGGGCGCAAATTTGAGGAAGCTCATCATCCCCTGGAGAGAAGGGGGATGAGGGTGGGCATGAGAGTGGGAAGGAATAGCACCCCAGGCACATAGCAACAGAGGATTTCTTTTCTGGATGTTTTCCTTAATTGTGATTTTACCTTTATAGTGTTCAGAATGATAGAAAAGAAAATCTTCATTTCATTTCTTTCATTTCTAACATTCATACATGAATGTTAGAAAGTGTTGCCTTTCTTTGAAAAGGAACCATATACATAAGGCACCCTGGGGAAAATGATGGGTAGCCTAAGCAAGAGCAGCGGAAGAGCCAGTTTATCCCCAAAGAGCCCAACTCGTGTATAGAATATGGGAGGAAAGAAGAGGAAGGACTAAAATTTATAAAATTCTCAAAAGAAGTGATTATCATACATCTCTTTGTAGGAGCAGCAAGAAAGAGAATTTAATACAGTATCAGCATCTCACAGTCTGAACGATCCTAACAGCATTCTAAATGAGCAATTTTGACCACCCAGAATATTTCTTTGACTCAGTCTGAATTCATTTAAGATAGGGAAGGGGGAGGGAGAAAGAGAGAGGGTGGAAAAGGGAGGAAGGGAGGGAAGGGGGGAGAGAGATAGAGAGAGAG
>NW_020954599.1:10614486-10634399 GCF_900497805.2 Vombatus ursinus
GAGAGGGAGGGAGGGAGAGAGGGAGAGAGAGAGAGGGAGAGAGAGAGATTGATTGATTGATTGATTCTTGGAAAATTGCTATTTAAAAGTTTCTCCCAATGTAATTTAGTAACTGGAGTCAAGATGACCTGGGTTTAGACTGTCACTTAAATATATACAAGTTTTGTGTCCCTGGACAAGTCACAGTTTCTGTTTTCTCATTTGTAAATTGAGGTTAAACTAGATAGCTTCTAAAGTCTCTTCTAGCTCTAAATCTATGATCCAATGAGTTTATAATTTGTAGATTCTAATTTGACTTAAGGAGCTCAGAAGATTAGCCTTTCACTAGAGTGTCTGCTCATCAATTCGTTGGCCAATTCTTGTGGAACTCAGCAACTGGTAAAACTAGTAAAAAAAAAAAAAATAAGCTTTCTTTTAAAAAAAATCAGAATTCCATCAAGAGGAAAGCATGAAAGAAAATAATTATAGACAAGAAAAAGTGGCTTAAACTTCTTAGATTCCCCCAACTAGCTAGCTAGCAAGAAATGTTTCCAAAAATGAGATCTGACATGAAAAGCCTTAAGAGACTGAGGCTCCTTTAATAAACTAGGAAGCCATCCATAGAGAACCTGGTTGAGATATTCTTCCTTCCAAAGTTATAAAGTTTCTCTGTTTCACTCTGTTGCCTTTACAACAGTGACACTAAGGGCTTCTATTTAATTTTCTTAGATGAAATAGAGCAGCATGATCAAACACATAACCTTCTGGCATTATAGAAATCATTGATTGTTACATTTGGCACAGAAATCATCCCAATCTGACTCTCTAAGTTTACAAAATGAGTAAACTAAGGCCCAGAAAGGTCAAGTGACTTGCCTGAAACCATGTAGGTTGTGGGTGGCAGAACTAGAACTAGAAATCATAGAACTTAGGGTTGAAAAATTAACTATAAAGGACAAATGAAGGAAGATGCTATCTGCATCCAGAGAAAACTGAAAAAAAAAGAGTATGTATAGAATGATTTTACTTATGTATCCGTATTTATGTCTAATGGTAGCCATCTATGGAGGGGAAGAAAAAAAGAGAAAAAAGAAATTTACATGATATCTTTATTATATAAAAAGAAATAGCAAGTTGTCCATAATAGATTTGCAATTTCATATGCAATCATCTTTTTATTATACTATGTTATGGAAATTAAATGAAGAAACAAAGGAAGGAAGGAGGAAGGAAGGAAGGTAAGATGGAAGGAAGGAAGGAAGGAAGGAAGGAAGGAAGGAAGGAAACTGAAAAGTTAATCTAATCCAAGCCATACCTGAAAAAAGGAATCCCTACTGTTCCATAGTCAATAAGTGACCATCTAGCTTCTGCTTAAAGGTCTCCAACAGGTGTTGCCCACCATCTCCAAAGACAATCCATTCCTCTTTGGGTAGGTCTAATTGTAAGGAAATTTCCTATATGCAACTTCTAACTATTACTTCTGGTCCTGACCTGGTGGGGAAAGGTCTAAATCATCTTCCACATGACATTCCATTTACTTGATGACAGATATCATCTCATGAGCTGCTTTGTATGATTATTATTTTTACAAATGTTTATCTCTTCCTCCCACTGCCTGGATAGAATAATTTAAAAACAAACCTCATAATAAATATGCATAGTCCATTAGATTGTGAGCTCCTTGAGGAAAGGTGCTTTTTTTTTTTTTGGCCTTTCTTTGTATGCCCAGTGCTTAGCCCAGTAACTGATGCATAATAGTCATGTAATAAATGCTTGTTGACTTATTCCAGCAAAACAAGTTCCTATAAAGGCATGCCCAAATATGCATGTTTCATTCTGGATTTTAATTACATCACCATTCCAGCAGGAAGTGGGTGGCATGGTTCATCTTCAGTCCTCCGGGCTTGTAGTTTAGCATTGCTCTAACTCTGTTAACTGTTAAGCACTACTGAGCCAAGCACAGACCCTTGAGGTACTCTGCTGGAGACCTACTGGTCTCCATTATTGAACCATTGATAACTACTCTTTGAGTCAGGCCATTCAAACAGTTCAGATATTTGTCTAATTATACTAATATCTAGTGTTCATCTATCCATCTTTTCCACAAGAAAAGCATGAGACACTTTAATAAATGCTAGACAAACTACTGCTAAAACATCCCATGATTGATTGAGTAATCCAGACCAAAAAAGAAAATTAGGTTTGTCTAGCATGATGATAATATAACTTGACTGGGCCATAATGGCTCTTTGTAATCATCACTTCAAATACTCTTTCTAGAATTTTCTAATGAATTGAAGTCAAGCTCACAGGTCTGTAATTTGTACACTTTGGATTGTTTCCATTTTTGATGATCAGGACTCTTGGCCTTCTTCAGTCTTGGATTATCTATCCTGCTTTTCATCCCTTCAAATATCATCAATAGTAATTCCAAAGTCATGTCTGCCAATTATTTCCATGCCTAAGTATGAAGTTTATCTAGGCCAGGTGACTTGACTTCATCAAGGGTAAACAGGTCACTTTTAACTATTTCCCTGTTTATTTTTGGTATCCACTCTCTCTGAGCTATTTTTCTTCTTTCTTTTCTAGAACAAACATTTTTCTCCATGTCAAAGAAAACCGAAGTCAAATGAGCAGCTCTGCCTTCTCTCTGCTAACAGTTATCATCATCCCATCTATTGCTATCAAAGATACTCTACCTTCTTTGCTCCTGCTTCCCTACCCCATGTAGCCTTTTGGTTGCCTTAACCTCCCTCAACAGCTTCAACTCATCCTTAGCTTCAGCACTGCTGAGAACATTTTTAGAGAACTGTGCCAGTTTTTTTAATCATAATCTGTTAACTGGCCCTACTTCCATTTCTCTTTTCAAATATAAATTGGCTGATGAGTTCCCCATGTATCCACAGCAATCTCTTCAAATAGCATTCATTATTTTTATCCTTTTTGTCAAGTCACAAAGCATTTATTAAGTGCATACAATGTGCCAGGAACTGGGCCAAGCCCTGGATATAGAAATACAAACAGAAAGATAGTCCCTACCCTCAAGGAGTTTATATTTGAATGGGACAAAGGCATCACATAAAAGGAACCTAAAGAGTTGGGAGGGGGATGTGGGGGGGAGGAGATGAGGGTATCAAGAACCAAGGGTATTGTGGAGAAAGTATGGGAGAGTCCGGAGTGCAGCCTGGGGAGGAATGAAGACATGAGTGGCTTGGGAGCCTTTCTTAAAAATGGACATTCTTGGAGGAACCAGACAGTAAATGAGAGAGGAAACAGATCTACTGGTACAGTTATCCCTTCTATAGCACAGTGATTAGGGGCACAGCACCCCCACCATCTGGGCCATCTGGAAAATCCACATAAAAAGTTTTGGGCCTCCATACCAAAGAAGAAGTCTGATTTTTTTTCTTTTTCTTTTACAGAATGTTTATAGTACCTTGTTATAAAATTTAGGTTGAAATTATACAATACAAATATTTTATGCATTTCTGAGTTTCTAACCTTTTTCTATATCATCAGTTGGCCTTAACATGTCATCTGCAGCTTCCACAAAACTCCCCCAAAATTCCCATTTAATTTCTTATGCCGACCCAGGATACATCAAAACCGTGATGGGGAAAGGTCGCAATGAACAGGGGTGAATTGTTTCCCTTTGTATCATCAAAGTTTCATTCTTGAGAGTTCCTCAACTCTCCTGGACTGAGTTCTTGCGTAGAATTTTAGTCTGTGGGATGCTACCCATCCTTCTTCTGAACCCTGTGAAATCTGTTTTTCCCAAATCTGGGGTGTCTGTCAAATTACTCCCAGATTTTCATTCTTATATCACAAATTCCTGGCCCCCTGACTCCCTGTTCTCACTTTACCACATTACCTTTGAAAATGCTACCTGTTTTCCCCTGAGTTATCTTTTATACATAAACTGATGTCTTGATTTAATCTGTATTCCATCGTTCATAATTTGATAACTAAAAGATTAAAAGCTCTAGGTGACCTAATTTCAAGGGAGACTGCTGAGAAGGTTGCTAGAGGAAAATGTTTTTACATTTGAAGTATTGATTTCATACTAAGGTAGTTGGGCAGGGGGAGGGGAGAAGAATTCCAGGGACACAATAATTTCTAGTCCAGAATATAGGCAGACTTATGCTATTACATGGAAGAGAAAAAACAAAGGCTCAGTCTTCTAGAATTGTCCCCTTGTCTTTTTTTAAACATCCAAGAGCTAACAAGCTACTCTCCCCAAAATACATGTCTAGAGAGTTATTTAGATGCTTGTCAGTCAGATTATGGAAAAATAAAGTGGTAAGTTCCAAGCTAACTGACCAAAGTAAAATTTCTTAAGATAATAAAGACTTCTTCTCCTTTCTGCTCTTTTTGACAGTTGAAGACAAAGAAAGTATTTCTTCTTTCACTATTGATTCTTAGTTAAGGAGCATCTTTTGACCCTAAAAAGAAAAGAGAGGGGCAGCTAGGTGGTTCAGTGGATAGAGCCCTAGCCTTGGAGTCAGAAGGACCTAGGTTCAAATTTGGCCTCAGACATTTGACACACTTATGAGCTGTGTAACCCTGGGCAAATCGCTTATCCCCAATGGCCTTACCAAAAAAAAAAGAGAGAGAGAGAGAGAGAAGAGAAAATATACCCTCATCTTTTCAAAAGTGGAGGGTTATAGGTGTGGAATATTGCATACCCTGTCATACTTGATTGTTGATGTAGTGGTTGATTTTGCAGAACTGTTTATTTTTTTATTATTATTTTCACAGGCTATTTAATGTATATGAAGAAATAATTTACAAAGTAGAATTTGACATCATAAAAGGACATCTAGAAAAGATCATCCTTTTTTTTAAATACACAAAATCGGGCGGGTTCAATCAAAGTCATTGTGGCATAATGGATTAAGTAACAGACTTGGCATCAGGAAGATCTGGGTTCTACATACTGCCCTGTACACTTAGAAGTTGTCTGACACTGGAGGAATCATTTAACTTCTCCATATCTCAGGTACCTCATCTGCAAATAGTCAAACTACCATATGGATATGTTATCTCAACAACAGGAATGAACTGTTTCTTTTTTTTTTTTAATTTTTTTGTTACAAGACGTAGCTCTCAGGAGTAGAAAGGGTTATATATGAAAATAAAGGTAACAAAAAAGATATCAATTTTTAAAAGAAGGAACTATCTTTCACAAGCCCAATGTTGAGTCATAAAAATTCAAAGCTTGCTCTCTCTCTCTCTCTCTCTCTCTCTCTCTCTCTCTCCCTCCCTCTCTCTCTCTCTCTCCCTCCCTCTCTCTCTCTCTCTTTCTCATTCTTTCATTCCTTTTCTCTCTCAAATCTTTTTTCCTTTTGCCCCCAGTTCAAGTGCCACCAGTGACCATGTGACCCTGGGGAATTTACCTTACTAATGCTTTATGATCACCATCAATAAGCATTATTAATAGCTTACTATGTGACAAACTGTGCTAAGGAGTGAATATCCAAAGAGAGGCAAAAGCATGATCCCTGCCCTTAAGGAATTTACAATCTAACAGGGGAGACAACTTGCAAAAAACTACATATGCATAAGATATGTATGCTATAAACAGGAGTCAATCTTTAGGCAACTTTCTAAGACTATACAAGTTGCAGAGAAGGTGCCAACCTGCATTGGTGCAAGGAGTTTCCTTACCTGGGAGGTAATAAAATGAAATATAAGGTCCAGTCCCTAAACCTGTTTTATCCCTAAGAAGCTAGCCTTTTCCCACAACAAGGATGTGAGCATAAAATGTTAAAAGATGGGCAAACATCTGGATAATATTAAAGTCCTCAGCAAATGTAAGTTATTGCTGGCTTAATACTTTGAAAGAACCATAATTTCTTCCATATTGGTATTGTCATCCCCAAGGGACATCATAATCCCTTAAGATTTGGGATAGCAAAAAAAATAAAAAATAAATAATCCCCCTCTGGTAGGCTTCTCTGAAACTACCTAGCTTATTTCCTGAATCTGTCATACAGTAAATAGGGTTTGCTGTCTTCTTGCACATTTTTTTTATTTTGAATCCAGGGCCACCTCTCCACCAGAATGAGGGTGTGGTGGGAACTGGTTCAGGTTGATCCCCTCCTAGTTTACATGTGATGTTGTAATGAAATGAGGCACTCATAGGTCATTCAACAACTCACAAAAGGAGGTTTACTTAGCCTTGACAAGGAGAAGATAATCACCAAGGATCCTCAGCTGGAATAGAAGAGGATCTCCGTTGCCTCCATATGGAAATGTATCTGGCCAGCAGGGAAGAGTATCCTGACTTATACAGTCTTGAGACATCTGAAGGGCCCTAACTCCACATGGGTCTTTTATGCCCTTTGGTGACCTGGAAGCTACATCAATATGGTTAGAGGCTACCAGGAAGCTGCATCAAAGGAGGCAATCAATTACTGTAGACAGTTTGATCACCTTTCAGGGAAAAACTAGCCTACCCTGTGTAGAGGGTACCCTGGCCGATAATAATCCCTTCACAACAAGGAAGTGGAGGTGGATTCCATCAAAGGATCAATAAAGCCCTGTAACTGATGAAGGGCTCCTTGGAGTACAAAACCCTCTGAAACACAAATCTAATTAAAAGATAACTCCCAGCTGTGAGCCTTCTGCAGGGCCTGCTTGAGCTCTACGCCTCGTCTTGATGTCCCCCTTTCCATTAGGTTTCCAGTTTTTTGACTGCTTGTTCTTTCACAAACACACACAGGGACTAAGTAGAAGGCAGATAAAACTAATCTCTGATTTTACTTCTCCTGGCCCCCCGTGAATATGTTTGCCCTGGGCAACTAATTAAACTATTGTTTCCTTCCAAACAAATCCCCAAAAAATTCAGTTTGGATTCAGTCAAAGGGCCACGCTTGAGGACCTACAGGGCCACATGTGGCCTTGAAGCCACAGGTTCCCTACTCCTGTCCTAGGGAGTCATCCCTGCTACGTCCAGCTAGCACAAGGACCAGTGGGGAGGGAGGAGGAGAAGCATGAATAATTTTGTCTAATGACTGGTTACCTTGGTGGAAGGAAAAACAGTCAGTTTGGCCCCAAATGATCAATTCATTGGGATAGACACATTTTAATGCGTCCATGGTTGGGTTATGTAGCCCTCATTAAAAAATGTCCTATTTTGAAGAATGCTATCACCTCCTTTCAGAGAAGGGATAAATGAATATGCAGAATAGATATGAAATGGACACTATAAAAATTTGTTTTTCTGTACTGTGCTTATTTGTTAAAGGGTTTTGATTTTCTTTCTTTTTTTTTTCCAGTGGGAGAACAGAGAGTAGGGGGGCAGAATGGGACAAAACTGATAATAGAAAAAAATTAACTTAAAGATCATAATTTTTGCTAAGATACACAATAAATATTATCGACTATGAACTCAGTTCAGTCTTAAAAACAATTTGAAAAGAGTTCATTTTATGTAAGGCACTATATTGGGTACTAGAGATAAAAACACAGAAACAAAGCAGTGCTGGTATTCAAGGAGTTTTTGTTTGTTTGTTTTTGTTTTTTGTTTGTTTTTACTGAGATATGTAGCTAGCTTTTACATATGGTTTGCGAAGAGCTTTATGTGCATTATTTCATTCGATACAACAACCCTAGGAGGTAGGTGATATTATTATCCCCACTTTATAGATGAAGAAACTGAGACAGACAAAGGTTAAATTACTTGCCCAGGGTCACAAAGCTAGTAAATGTCTGAGGCTGCAACGTAGAATATAAATATTCTAAACAAAGAGTGTATATGAAGCACCTAGGGGAAACATTCCAGAAACAACTCATTGGAGTTTTTTTTTTTATTTTAAAAGCATAAAATATAATTACTTGCTGAATAGTAAATAAGCAGTCCTATCTTCTCCCATATCCACACCAATGGACTGCTAAATGTCTTAAGGATGCTGAAAATACTCTTACGAAGGGAGAAAAGTCATCTCTGTATTCAGGAAATACAGACACTCTATGGCAGAAAGGCCTGCCCAATATACAAATTACTTACCCCTAAAAGGAGGGTTGTGGGACCTACTAGTAGATAATAATAACTCACATTGACATGAACCTCAGAAACTCACAAAGAATTTATTTTCCTCACTACAACCCTTGGAGAGAGGGACCCTAAGTATCGTTCAGTAACAACAACATTTATTTAGCACTTACTATGTGCTAGTCACTATTTCAAGTACTTTACAAATATTATTTGATCTTCATGACAACCCTGGGAGGTACGTGCTATTATTACCCCTATTTTATAGTTAAGGAAACTGAGGCAAGCAGAGGTTAAGTGACTTGCTCAAGGTCACATAGCCAGTAAATGTTCATTAGTCCTGCAATTTAAAGCCAAATCTCTCTAGTCCAAATCTGATACTCAGGGCCCTACACCATACTCCCTGGACCTAAGCCAGGACAGAACTTTGGAGAGTGAAATATGCTTAGCCACACCCAGAACATAATAGGACCGCTTATTCTGTATTGAGCAAGCAATTATATTTTATACTTTTGTATCTACAATGAGTTGATTCTAGAATGCTTCTTTTAAGTGTCTCATATATATATACTTTTCATTTAAAATATTTTTATTCTACATTCTAGATTCCAGATGTTTATTAACTAGTCAGTCAATGACTGACTGACAGAAATGGCTATTCTTTCATCCATCTTCTGTGTTTTTCAAGTTCTTATGGAATGGCAAAGCTAAGGCCATAGCTTTGGGTGAGCATGAAGGCTTCCACCAGAGGCTCCCTAGGCAAGGATAATTCTGAGCATAAAGAACTGAGAGAGTAGAGGAGCAGAGAAGAGCAGAGGGTGAACTCCCTTCCCTCTGAGATTAAAAAGGTGTTCTCTAATGATACGCCCCCAATTGATAGAGAGTCGGAGGGGGGGGTAAAGAAAAGAAGCCATTGGCACAGTGGAAAGAATGCCAACCCTGGATGGATAAATCATTCATTAAGCACCTACTATCTGCCAAACATTAAGCTAAGTGCTGCTAATACAAATATTAATGAAAAGAAAGACAGCCCCTATCCTCAAGAAGCTCATATTTTAATGGGGAAGGATACCACATACAAAGATGTACAGGTTTGGAGATTCAAGAGTGGTTGACCTGGGCCCTTCCTTAAATGCAAGCAGGAGACAGGCTTTTGAAATTCAGTTCTAACTCTTAAGAGTCATGGGAAAGCTGCTTAGTGTCTCTGCCTGGCCCCTATTTTTGTATAATGAGAGTAAGTACAATTGCTCTACTCCCCTTATTAGAAGGATGGTGCTTTGTAAGTGTCAGAGTGCTACAATATGATTTATTGTTGATCCTTTCTTTACTAACAGAGGAAAAAAAGGATTGGTCATTTTTTTATTTACAAGAAAACCCAAAAGTTCAAGAATTCCATAGAACCACAGAACTTGAAGCCAGAAGGGGCCTCCACAGCCAGCCAGCACAACTCATACATGAAAGGTATCTCCACTTTATCATAACAGAGGAGGAATCAGTCACCCAGCCTCTTTCTGATGCCCTATGAGGACCCTCTACCTCTCAAGGCTGCCCATTCCACTCTTGGACAGCTCTGGAAGATTTTCTTGACATCAAACCTATAGTTGCCCCTTTTCAGCTTCCATCCCATTGCTCCTGGTTCTGCCCACTGGGGTCAATTAAAACAAGTCAGTTCCCTCTCCCAAATGACAGCCCTTTAAATACTTGAAGACAACTATCTTGCCCCCTCAATCCTTCTTTTCTCCAAGCTAAACCTGACATTTTTCCTTCAACCAGTCCTCTTGTGAAATAGACTCAAGACCCTTCATCATGGTGGTTGCCCTCCTCTGGACACTCTCCTGATTACAATTGTTCTTCTTAAATAGTGACACACAGAACTAGACATATTACTCAAGATGAAGCCTGATGACGGTAGAGTTCAGTAATCCCACCACCTTCCTATTCTCAGAAGCCATGCCCCTGGAAATAGAGCCCAAGATCAGGTTAGTGTTTTTTTGTTTTGTTTTGTTTTTTACTGGCATACCACATTGCTGACTCATACTGAACTTTCAGTCCACTGAAACCCCCAGATCTTTTTCAGAACAATCACCTAACCACGCCTACCCAACCTGTGTGCATTTCACTGATTTTCTACCCAAGGGTAAGACATTACATTTTTTTAATTAAATTTCATCTTGCTAAACTCTGTTCAATGCTCAAGTCTGTCAGTACCTTTGTGGGGCCTAAACATCATCCAATGTGCTGGCTATCCCTCCCAGCTTTGGATTTTCTACAAATTTGGTGAGTGTGCCATTTGTGCCTTTATCCAAGCCATTGATAAAAATGCTAAACAATAAACGTCTATGTACAAATCCCTGGAGGATTCTACCAGAGACCTCCTGCTCCACTGACATTGAACCAATAGCTATTCTTTGTGTCCAGCCATACAAACAAGTCAGAATTAATCTAATTGCATTAACAGCTCATCAACATCTTTCCATCTTCTCTACAAGAAGAATATGAGGTACTTTATCAAAAAAAAATTCTATAGTCTAAGTAAAACTCCAATTATAACATTACCCTCATTTACTAGTTTAAGGAAATAATTGAATGGGAACTAATACACCATGCCCTGTTCTAGGCAGCTAAGAATACAAGTACAAAGAATGAAACTCCCTACACAAATAGAGCTTACATTCTAATGGGAGAGCTAAGTGTGTATAACATGTTTCATAATTATAAAGATAATAAATATATGCAAAGAAGTGAAATAAAAGGAAGTTTGGGAGGAAGAGAATTAAAAGTTAGGGTGATCATGGGTACCTAAAGTTTATCTTAAAAGGAAGAGAGAGAACAGCAAAAGGAAGGCAGACAGCAAAAGGAAGCCCATGGGGGAATGGTCAATGCAAAGGTACAGAAATAGGGTGGAGTGTCCTGATTGAAAAACAGAGAGAAGATCAGTTTGACTGGATTGGAGAGTGTGAGGGGGAGTAATGTCCAAAGAAGCTGGAAAGATGAGCTGGGTCTAGGTTGTATAGGGCTTTAAAGGATAAACAAAGAAGTTAGTATCTTATCTAGGAGGCTATAGAAAACCTCTGGAATTGATTGAATAGGATAGTCACATGGTCAAATCTGTGCTTATGGAAAACTACTTTAGCAACAATGTGGGGAATGGATTGGAGTAGAGAGACACTTGAGGCAAGGAGATAAATTAGGAGGTTTTTTAATAGGGGCAGTTAGGTGGCACAATGGATAGAGTGCCAGCCTTGAAGTCAGGAGGACCTGAGTTCAAATCTGACCTTAGACACTTACCAGCTGTGTAACTCTGGGCAAGTCATTTAACCCTCTTTGCCTCAGTTCTTCATCTGTAAAATGAGATGGAGAAGAAAATGGCAAACCACTCCAGTATCTTTGCCAAGAAAACCCCAAATGGGGTCACAAAGAGTCAGACATGACTGCAAAAACTCAACAACAACTAAAAGGTAAGAGATGACAAAGGCCTGGACTAAGGTAGTAACTGTGTGAGTAGAAAGAAGGGATAAGATGGAAAAGGTGTTATGAAGGTAGGAATGCAAGATTTGGCAGCTGATTAGATGTGCAGTTAGGATAGGAGTCAAGGTAGCACTGAGATGATCAACCTGAAACCCTGGGAGGATGGTGATACCATTGACAGAAACGGGGAAGTTTGAGGAAAGGGAGGATTTAGGGGGAAAGATAATGAGTTCCAGTAGTTCTGGAGTGGGAAAGACCTGGGTTCCCAATCCCACTCAATCACGTGCTAGATGTGTGACCTTGTCACTGAATGATTTGATCCTCATTTGTAAAATGAAGAGGTTGTACTCAATGGTCCCTTCCAGCTCTAAATCTATGATCCACATACACATGATCTGCATAGAGCACTATACTGGACTGACAGCTGACATGGTGGAAAAACTATGGACCAAAAGAATGAAAAGACTTGATTTTGTCCCTTCTCTGCCACTTCCCCGTCTCAGCAACACCTGGCTAGATGGCCCAGTGGATAGAGAACACCTAGGGTTGGACCAGGAAGACCTGAGTTCAAATTTCATCTCAGACACTAACCCTGGACAAGTCATTTAACCTCTCTTTTCCTCAATTTCCCAATTTGTAAAATGGAGATTACACTAGCACCTATCTCCCAAGGTTGTTATGAGAATCAAAAGAGATAATATATTGTGAGGCAATTAGCACATTTTACAAAAGCTTGTTTCCTGCCTCTTCCCTCTGTTCCTCCAAAAGACTTTGAGGAATTTCCCAAACCAGCTAGGAAACCTTAAATATGAATTGTTAGTACTGAAAAAAATATAGGACAGGAATTTCCAAAGAGCAGGAGAAACAAACAGGAATAAGATAAAGGTAAATGCTGTGGAGAATGACAACCCGCTTTGACCTCAAAACTCTCCCTCTGCCCCTTTATTCTCAGTGGGCTCCACAGATCTTCCCCTGTGCCCATCTCCCTACCCACCCTCTGCAAAGGAGGGAAGGCTCAAATTGAGAAGGTAAGATGTGTTCCCTGAGAGGGTAAGCACCAGTTTCTTGACCCCAAGTGGAGGGAAGATGGCTGAAGCAACAACTCCCTTCCATGGAGTGTTACGGTTTATAAAACACTTTCCTTAGTTCAACTACTCAGTGAGGTAGGCAGTATTACTATCTTCATTTTCTAGGTCTCAAGTATGAACTTCAAAAAAATAGGCATACTAATGCATAATTGGTAAAGATTCAAATTGGTACAGTAGCTCTAAAAATAAAATTGGAACTATGTGAGAAAAGTTATAAAATTATTCATACCTTTGGACTTAGTAATCCTTTTAATGAGTATATGCCCCAAGAAGATCAATAAGAGAAAGAAACAGTCCCATAAAGATCTAAATATTCATGGAAGCACTTTTTGTAGTAGCAAAAACCTGGAAACAAAGGATGTGTCAATCCATTTAGAGAAGAGGTGATCAAATTGTATCATTGAACCATTAGGAATGCTGAATATTAGGAATTTAGAGAAATATGGGAAGAACTGAGGAAACTAAAAAAAAAAGAATCAGAGAACCAATATATTTATATAATGTCTACAAAAACATAAATGATAATAACACTGAAAGGTAACAAAATTTAAATCAAATGCAATGACCAATGTAGGTTCCAGATGACTAATCCTAGAACACACTCCCCCTCTGAAAAGAAGTGATGGACTACAGGTGCAGAATGCTACTGACTCTGTCCCTAGTCATTTTCTTAGTTTTTTTTAAATTTATTTTATTTTCAATTCAGGGAACAAAGTAAGCATTTTCATAACACAGTACAATAAAAAAAGATGATTGCACATGAAATTGCAAGTCTACCATGTACAACTTGATATTGCCTCCAAATATACAACAAAGTTATCATGTAAATTTCTTTTTTTTTCCTTTTTTCTTCTTCCCCTCTCCAGATGGCTACTATTAGACACTAATTGGTATATATATATATATATGTCTGTGTGTGTATGTATGTATATAAGTGTGTATATATGTATATGTGTATATATGTAAAATTATTCTATTCATACTTCTGTTTATCAGTTCTTTCTCTCAATACAGATAGCATCTCTCTTTATATGTCCTTTATTTTTAATTCACGTATTTATAATAGTCAAATGACTTAGTCACTCAAAGTCATACTTAAAACAATATTGCTGTTGAGTATCCAATGTTCTCTTGGTTCTGCTCACTCCACTCTTCATCCTTTCATGCAAATCTTTCCATGCCTTTGTAAGATCAATGAGCTCATCATTTCTTTTAGCATAATAGTATTACATCACAACCATATACCACAACTTGTTTGGTCATTTCCCAAATGATGGGGGTTGCTGCAGTTTCCAGCTCTTTGCTACCACAAAGAAAGTGGCTATAAACATCCCATTCACATTGAACGCTATAATCACTATTTGTGAATTTCCCTCCGTCTAATTTTTACTCACTATTTTCTTTCTTAGCCTCTCTTTTTACCCTATCCCTGCTACCTTATCTTCTCCCCCTACCCTCCCACTCACCACTTCACTCACCCTTTTAGTTTTTCTTAAGTGTCATTTATGACCCAGGTTGCTTTAAGAACCTTTTCATCAGTAGAGAATCTCCATCTGGTCTCTAGAACATCTGCGGCAGTTGTTTTCTGTCTCACTCTCTTGATGTCATCATGCAATGATGAGTAAGAAGTAACTTTCATCACATCTTTCAGATTATTGTGTAATCTAACCTCTGTCTGAATGATGCCTTCTAAGAGGAGAACCTTCAAGACTGTATTTTATTTTATGAAATCAAATGTTTTGGGAAAAATTATTAAAAATTTTTGCAAATCTTTTCCATTACTCTAGTACAAAGGTAAAATAGAAATTCAGTTTTGAAAAAAGGTAAGGAGAAAGCAAATTTACTTCTTTCAATCCCAAGCAAAAACCTAGTTTCAGCAGCTCATAAGTGGTATTGTTTGAGTTGCTTGATTGATTGAAGGATGGGAAAAAAGTAGACTGGTTCAGTGTGAAGCCATAAAAAAAAAAAGTTAAATATAGGCTGGAGAAGATTTTCATTAAAAGTGGAAGAGAAAGAATCAGAGGGAAAATAGAAAGATTAATGAGGAAGGTGAGGGAGCAAATTAAGGTAAGAATGAGAATAGTCTCCAGATGAAAAAGGTTAAGTGGTCAGGAGAGTAAGAGAGGAATTGGAGCTAGAGAATAGGGGAAATCACTTACAGATAGAGGATAATTCAAAAATCTATCAAGAAAAGGAGAAAATGAAAGGGGATTTTCACCACAGTATCTAAGTCCTTATTTTCCTATAAAACAGAAAAGATTTGTAATGTATTAGGATTACCCCATATTCATTCATATTGACTTAATTAACTATGGGAGGAGGGAGGTGAATTAAGAGAGTTTTCTGGAGGAATTTACAATCAGTTAGCTATTGTCTGGAACATTTGATAAGCATCTGTCCATCAAGAGTGTGGATATGCCCACTGACACCTTATAAAGAGGACAGAAGACAGCTCATGATTGGTTTCAAGGGTCTTGGGCTCACTCTAAGCTGTGTTGGTTAGCTGGGCCTCTTAGAAGGATGGAATTGTCACAAACCTGCCTCTATGCCAGATTATAAAAGAGAGAAAACCACTGCCATCCTTTTCCCTTCTTTCCCCTTCTCTTTTGTACCTGTGGTTGAGCCTAGATGGCCCAAGAAGAGAGTTTCAAAGACCCAGGAACTATTAATTACCACCGTGGAGCAAAAGCACACTTACTTGGCCACTGCTTTCTCTTCAATGTGACCCTATAACAGATTACACAACATTGTCCTTCCTAAACTAAAACCTCCTGTGTAGAGGAAGGAGTAACTAAATTTCCCTAGGCAGAATGACCCAGAATTTAGCCTCTTGGCAAAGAAAGGTGATTTATTGGAGAAGCCCAAGGGATTTTCTCAAGGTATAACCCCTCGCAGAATCCTTCAAACACACATGGACCAAAGTATCATTTTTCCTTTGGTTCATGTGCCCCTACTCAGAGTTTACTCCAAGAAATCACCAAGTGTGCACCTGTCTAGATTTCCACAAATTTGCCAACAAAATCTCTCACTGCCATACAATCACTCAAAATAACAAACATATTAAATAAAAGACTTCCTTAATTTTACCTCCATAGAAAATGTAGAAGGCACAACAAACTCATAGGAGTCCATAAAAAGATACAGAGCAACATATAAATCACTGTAATAGCCCATAAACTTCCCTCAGAAGGGAACTGAGTTTGAGATTGCCATTGGGGTAGCACCCAGTCTTCCAGGTTTACATGTCACACTTTGGTGTAGACTTCTTCCATAAGGTAAGCACTCCTTAGAGCTACTGGATGGGGAGCCTCTGTTATCATCAGATATGCATAATCTAAATAACTAACTCATAGTGATAATAAGAACCAAAATATAGATCTTTTTCACACCTTTAGTTCTTTACTGTTCTCAGTTTCATGGGCCAAATGGATCATCTTCTTTCTTCGAGATGTCCATTGCTCAGGAAATCCCTTTTTTCTCTCCAGAATGTCAGGTCTTTGAATTCTCAGACTTGGGGCTTCTCTTGAGGTAAGTCCCAAGGCTGTTGCCCCCAAAGAGGTCTCCTTTCTTTGCTAGAAGGCTAGATTCCTGGATCACACTGTCTAGGAATTTTCCTCAAACTAGGAGGTAGGAGTTCAGGATCATTTTCCATGAACTCACCTATTGGGTTACATGGATAAGAAAACTGTGGGTGAGCACATGTAACTTCCAAGTGCTTCTATTCCAAGGTAGCCATTAATAGTTCCTGGGGTTGAGGAACTCTTTTTTGGGACCTCAAAGACTCACATACCTGTATGAAGAAAAAGAGATAATACAGCTTCTGCTTAAAGACACCTCCCCCATTGATAGGGAACTCCTTGAGGCCATTCCACTGTTGGACACCTCTAATTGCTAGGAAGTTGTTTTTGTTTTTGTTTTGCCCCTGCAAACAAGCCTAAATTTTCTTCTTTAAGACTTTTACTCCATTGTTCCTAATTCTGCCCTCTGGAGCTAAACAGACCACATCTAATCTCTTTTCCACATGACAAGCCCTTAAAATACTGGAAGAGAGCTATTGTGTCCCCCATGAGCCTTTTCTTTGCCAAGCTAAATAAACATCCCCAATTGCTTGAACTAATTCTCCTCACCATCTTGGTTTCTGTCTTCTGGATGCTCTCCAGTTGATCAACATTCTCCTTAGACTGTGACACCCAGAAGTGAATACAGTATTCTAGATGTGGCCTGACCAGGGAAGAGTGCAGAGGGATTATTACCATGCCTATTTCTGGAAGCAATTTCTTTCTCAAGGCAGCCCAAGACATGATTAGCTTGTCTTTGGCTGCTATATCACATGGCTGACTTAAATTAAATTTTCAGGCCACTAAAACCCTCCGATCTTTTTCAGGAAATCTTCCGTCTCAACATGCCTGCTCCATCTTGTATTTGCAAAGTTGATATTCTTGTAACCAAGTATAAGATGCCACATTTAACCCTACAAATCTCATTTTATTAGATTTTGTTCAATTCTCTCCACTGGTAGTGTCATGCTCAAATAGAAATGGATTCCTGTGGGCCAAATATACACTTAAAAAACCACAAAATAACATTATCGACATTAACTTACATTTTTGTTTGTTTTGTTGAACATTTCTCCATTACATTTTGATCTGGTTCAGGCTGTACTCTGGAGTTTTGTGGGCTGTTTGCAAGCTTAATGCCTCTGCCTAGCCCATCAAGATCTTGGCTATCATCCACTATGTTCTCTGTATGTATCTTTATCTAAGCATTTTATTTTTGTTTGTCTGTTTGCTCTTTTGAGACTGGGTCTCCACGACTCACCCAGGCTGGAAGTATAATGGCCACTTATGGGCCCATGAGGTGAACCCAGACCTAAGCCCATTAAAAAGGGTTTTCACATTTTTAAATACAGTGAAACTCTATACCTGTGTAGGCACAGAGACTACCTGGTTTGGCTCCAAGGAGTTTACCAACTCCTGACACTTCTTTCTCCTTTCCACAAGAATAGTATGACATACTTTAAGAAATGATTTGCTAGAACCTGGGTAAGATATATCTACAGCCTTCCAAGTTCAGTAACTTTGTACAAAAAAAAAAAAACTCACAGAAATAATGTTAGTATTGCATGATGTGTTCTCTCTGCAGCACACTGCTTCTATTTGTGGAAAAGCAACTAGATGGAACAGTGGGTAGAGTACTAAGCCTGGAGTCAGGAAGACCTGTGTTCAAATTTAGACTCCAACACTTACTGGGAAATCATCTGGACCTCTGTCAACTCAACTCAATTTCCTCAACTGTAAAATGGATTATATAAGTACATAGAAATTATATTACAAAATAATTATAAAATATAAATTATGAATATGAACTATATAAATGTCTATTAAAAGGATTATAATGGGGGAAGGGAATAAGCATTATATATGGTGACTACTATGTGCTAGGCACTGTTCTGGGTGCTTTTACAAATATTAACTCATTTGAGCCTCACAACAATCCTTATGAGGTAGGCGCTATTATTATTGCAGGTGACAAAACTGAGGTAAAGAGAAAGTAAGTGAACTTACCCAGGATCACACAGCTAGTAAGAATCTGAGGCTGGATTTGAAATTGAGTCTTCCTGACTCCAGGCTAAGCACTCTAACCACTGAACCACTGGTTGCCTTCCAGGATTATTGTAAGTATTAAATGAGATAATATTTTTTTTTGGTGAGGCAATCAGGGTGAAGTGACTTGCCCAGGGTCACACAGCTAATAAATGTCAAGTATCTGACACCAGATTTGAACTTAGGTCCTCCTGACTCCAAGGCCAGAGCTCTATCGACTGGGCCACCTAGCTGCCCCTATGACATGATATTTTTTAACTATTTAGCACAGTGCTTGACATGTATTAGGTGCTTAATAAAAGTTCATTTCCTTTCTTCCTCCTTCCAGAGGTGTGAGAATAAAGTGAAATAATATTTGAAAAATGCTTCACAAATTTTAAAGTGCTATATGAATACTAGCTATTACATTATTATTAGATATTCATCAACTACATCTTTGTGATCTCTTTAAAATCTCTCAGGGTAAATTCTCCGTGGCGACATGTAAACCAAAAGAGAAGTGATCCCTTTGGGGTCAGTTCCTGAGATCAAACCCATGTAAACTTAGGGACTGGGTGACCATAAATCATAGGTTACATCATTTGCATACTTGTCATCTGTCTGCATAAACCTCCTGGCTTTTTATAGAGTCAGGGGCATATTCTTCAGCCTCCCACTTGGAAATGATTCTGCTCTGAGGTGCGAATTGTGAAAATGGCCACTGTTTTCAGTTGAAAACTTAACTCATCAGTGAGTCATTGTAAGAATTGGGAGGAGGAGATGTTAGTGGATTTTTTTTCTTACTTTTCTGGAAGGTTTGAGTTTGAACATATCTTCTTGCTCTCACCTCACTCTCCTGTACCTTCCTCATCAAAGTTTCACTTTGAATTTTTCATGATGCTACATAATGAGCTCAGAGCATGTGATGAGTTTCAGCTTGGGATGCAACCCTTTGATTTCAGTACAAATGATGGGCCAGTTGAGGAAGACATGCAAATTTCAGGAAGTACACTATTTCCACATAACTCTGGTCCAACTGCACAACTGCTCTTGAAGATGTTTTCCACTTCTATCATCAGTTTATGAAAAATGAAGAAAAAAAATACTGATTTAAAATACAGAAAGGAAGTGATTGGTTGCTACGGAAAAGTATGACATTCAGAGAAAAATAAGATGCTTTGCATGCAAATATTCCTACTGAAAATGTAATTTCTCAAGGAAATTATACCTCTCCTGCCACGTGGCTGAAGATCTAGAATTCACATTTGATTTTTTTTTTTACAACAAGCTAAATTTAAATATTTTAAGATTTTTCATTTGCAATTCTAAGACTTGAGATGAGGTAAAACTTGAGTTTAGGCTGTTTATTTCAAAACGAGACTGAAACAACCTTAGACTTTTTTTTCCTCTGCCAAAAGATATTTTTATTTCATACTTTCACATTCTGACCAAATTTCTTCCTTGAAGTACTTTGAAAGAATCCTACTGTGTAACAAGGTATGCTTGAGGCAGAAATTCTGGCCATGTCTACTTAGCATAAAATCAACAGAAGTGAATGAGTGAAAAACATTTATCAAGCACTTACTATATGCCTTAAGCACCTGGTCAAAGTGGTTCACCTACTTAATCAACTCCTTCAAGCCTCTGCTTTATGCAGTCCCTCCCTTCCTTTAAAATTCAGCTCAGGCACTGTCTTCTACTTGGAAGCCTTTCCTGATCCCTAACCTCTAATGTTCTCCCTCCCAAACTCCTATATATCTATATCTATATCTATATCTATATCTATATCTATATCTATAT
>NW_020954599.1:10634409-10656372 GCF_900497805.2 Vombatus ursinus
TATATCTATATCTATATCTATATCTATATCTATATCTATATCTATATCTATATGTGCATACATATCTATGCTTACTATATTTATATTTATCCTGTATATATTTGAATATGCACTCATTCTCTCTCCATTAGAATGTAAGCTCTTGGAGAATAGGAATCATTTCTTTCTTTGTAATTGCATCCCCAGTACCTAGCAAGATACCAGAAACATAGTGGGTCTTTAATACTTATCTATTGTTTACCAATCACTGTGATAATCTCTGTTAATACTAAACAAAAGCTAAGACAGTCTCTGCCTTCAAGGAGTTTGAATCCTATTAGGGGGAGGCAATGCAAAGAGTGTTGATAATTATAAGGGATGGTCAACCAGAGAGATAACTTTAATATGTAACTTTTTTTTTGTTTTCTAGATCTCTGAGATTATTTCACTATATGTGCTCTTCCTAGGTCAACAGGTTGAGAGGCGATACTTTATATTATGTAAAAATGGCATGAAATATTAGAAGGTATTGCCAAAGGAGACCAGCACAATCTATTTTTCCATAGATATTTAACAAAATGGTGGAACCTGAATGGGGCGATTTCTCTTATCTCCCGCTACTGACCAAATAATTTATCCAGGACATTCTTTTCCTCACTATTTCTAAAACTCTATCAAACAACAATTGATCAATTAGCAGAAATGGACAATCATGGGGGAAGGGTATCTCTCTCTTAGTCATTACTGGCAAGATTCTTGCCAGAGTCCTTCTTCGTAGGCTGATCCTTCACCTGAAAGACGGCCAGTGTGGCTTCAGAAAGGGCCAAGGAACAGTCAATATTATGTTTGCTGCCTGAAAACTTCAGGAGAAATACCAGGAACAGAACAGAGGTCTGTACACATTTGTAGATCTGACCAAGGCCTTTTATACTGTCAGTCATGAAGGCTTATGGAAAATTATGTCAAAATTTGGTTGCCCAGAGAGGTTCATGAGCATTGTCCGTCAATTTCATGACAGCATGCTTGCCTGGGCTCAGGATAATGGACAATGCTCTCATGCTTTCACAGTCACCAGTGGAGTGAAATGAGGCTGTGTGCTTGCTCCCATGCTTTTTGTCATGATGTTTTCAGCCATGTTGTCAAATGCTTTCAACGAGGATGAACATGGCATCAAGGTCAGCTACCACACCGATGCTAAATTCTTCAACTTGAAAAGACTATAAGCCAAGACCAAAGTAGAGGGAGTGTTGATGCATGATTTTCTATTTGCAGATGATCGTGTACTCAATGCAGCCTCTGAAGCTGCAATGGCAGCAAAGTATGGATCCATTCTCTGCCGCTTGTGCTAATTTTGGCCTAACAATTAAAACCAAGAAATCGTAGGTGCTCCATCAGCCCCCACCACACCATCCATACATGGAACCATTGGTTAGAGCAAATGGAGAAGTTTTGAACACTGTGGATAAGTTCACTTACCTTGGTAGTATACTTTCCAGGGATGTATACATTCATAATGAGGTTGACGCACACATTGCCAGAGCTAGCTCAGTATTTGGGAAGCTCCGAAGGAAAGTATGAGAGAGAAGTAGTATTAGGTTGATTATTAAACTGAAGGTCTACAGAGACATTGTGCTGACCTCATTGTTGTATGCCTGTGAAACCTGAACAGTATACCAGCACCATGTCAGGAAACTCAATGGCTTCCTCTTGAATTGTCTTAGAAAGATTCTGAAGATCACCTGGCAGGATAAGATACCAGACACTGAGGTCCTTTCTCAAACTAAATTTACAAGCACTCAAATTCTGCTTCAGAGAATGTAACTCTGATGGGCCATGTTGTTCAAATGCAAAGCATACTCTTGCCTAAAAGGCTATTTTATGAAGAACTTACAAAGGGCAAGCATTCACATGATGGTCAGAAGAAGCAATACAAGGACACTCTGAAGGTCTCTCTTAAGAACTTTGGCATTGATTGTATGACAAGAGAGACACTGGCACAGGACCACTCAGTATGGTGTGCCCACATCAGAGAAGGTGCTGTGCTCTGTGAGTAAAACAGAATTGAAATAACTCAAAAGAAATGCAACATGCACAAATTTAGAGAATCCACCCCAAATGTTCACACGGGGTATTTGTGCCTGACCTGTGGTAGAGCATTCCGAGCTCACATTGATCTAATCAGCCAGTCAGACCCACTGAAACTTGATTCTAGCATAGCGATGTCATTTTGGTCCTCATTGAGAAAGAAGGACAACAACCAACTAATTAGCAAGCATTTATTAAGTGGCAAGGGGCCAGGTTTAGAAGAAAACAAATGTTAAAGTGAGATAGTCTGTGAGCTAAAAAAAAAAAAAAAAACAAAAACAAAAACAAACAAACAAAAAAAAACAACCTTACCTTCTACTTGGGAGATCATACATGTTCTCAGTTAAGTCAACGTAGGATATGCACAAATCAAGCTTAAATGCCAAGCTTTTATGTGAGCTGTACCACATATCTTGAATAAACCCACTGCTACTTATTTAAATCCTATAAATTCTTCAAAGACCCCCTGAATTCCTTGCTCTTCTGTGAGATCTCCTTGACTCTGTGGTATCACCTCTTATTCAGAAGACTTTGGAAATCTATAAATTCAGCCTTCTTCTACAGTTATCCTTTCCACATTGTAACTTTGCCCATTGAGGTTTCGACATATCAAGGGTTGGCATAAGAGATTAAATAGGAACTTATGGGGAGTTTTGTGGAAACTGCAGATGATACAAGGTCAGCACATGACCCAGAGCCTGTGACCAAATACTTAACCCAAATTTTACAGCAAGGTACTGAAAACATCCCACAAAAGAAAAAGAAAAAAATTCAGACTTCTCTGGCATGAAGGGCCAGACAATTTTAAGTGGATTTTCCAGATCTCAGGGGCACCCTGCCCAACCACCATGATGTGGAAGGGATATATATACTAAATCTTAATAGATTGGTACTGGACATCTCTCTCTGGATGCCCTCTGGATGGTCCCATCCATAATCACTTGCCAAATCTGATTAATTTTACCTCCATACCTGCATTGAATTCATCTCCTCTTCCTTACTCACTCTACCATAACCTCCTCCCAAATTCAGAGTCTCATCATCTCTCAGCTTGACTATAACAACCTCTAATCTCTTCCCCATCTTTAAAATTAGAGTTGCCAAAATAAATCACCCTAGTTATATGGGTCTGGCCAAATCACAACTCAATAACTTTATTTTTTTTTCTCTTCCAGCCTTTTCCCACCCATGAAAGGAATGAAGGAAATGTGAAAGGGAGGCAGGAAGGAAAGTGAAGAAAGGAGGGAAAGAGAGAGGGAGGGAGGAAAGATACCTTGTATGGTATAAAAATAGTTGAACAAAACAAATCCCCCTGTTAGCCATTTCCCAAATGATGCTCATTCTGCATATGTCCGTCCATCATCTTTCCTTCATGAGCTAAGCAATGTTCTTTATCATCAGTCTTCCAGAATCATCATCAATTATTTCAGTGATGAGAGTTCTTAAGTTTTTCAGAATTCTTTTTTTGTAATTTTTTTTACTTTACAATTAAATACAAAATGAGAAAAGAAAAAAAAAGTTGCCATGTACAGAACAGACCATAAGAAAGGATTCAATATAAAACAATAAATTTCCATTTCAAGAAAAACCTATATAATAAATACTACACATTGTTTTCAAAGCTGCTCAGCTTTTCCTTGCTTCCTTGTTGGTTTTCTTTAATTCCCTGCTGTGCACTTTTTACTTCATTTTTCCCTTTCCTCCCCCCCACCCTAAAGAAGGCTACAATTAAGTGTAGATATATATACATAGATATCTTTAAACATATACATATATATATATACATATACACTCATATACATATATGTAAGACCATACTATACTTATTTCCTTCTATCGTCTGTTTCTCTGAAGGTAGATACCATCTTCCTTCATAAGTCCAAGTCTTTCCATGTTTTTCTAAATCAACTAGCTCATCATTTTCTACACCATAGCAATATTCCTTTCTGAATTCAAGCAGCATCTTCCTTCATAGGATCTTTGAGGTTAATTTGGGTATTTATAATAGAATGACTTAGTTGCTCAAAGTTGTTCTTAAAACAATACTACTGTTACTGTATACAAAGTTCTCTTGGTTCTGCTCATTTCACTCTTCACTATTTTGTGGATGTCTCTCCATGCTTTTCTAAAATCATTGAGCTCCTCATTTCTTGTAGCAGAATAATATTCCATCATGAACACATACCACAATTTGTTTAGCCATTCCCCAATTGATGGGCATCCCTGCAATTTCCAATTCTTTGCCACTAGAAAGAGAGCTGCTATAAATATTTTATAACATGTAGATTCTTTTCCATTTCCCCTAATCATCTTTAGAAACAGGACTGCTAGTTGTATTGCTGAGTCAAAGGGAATAGTTAGTTTAATAACTCTTTGGGCATAATTCCAAATCTATCTTCAAAATAGTTGGATCAGCTCACAGATCCACTAACAATGAATTAAGGTCCAAATTTTTCCACATTCCCTCCAACATTTGTCACTTTCCCCTTCTACCATTTTAGACAATCTAATGGGTGTAAAATGATATCTCAAGGCTGTTTTAATTTTCATTTCTCTGATCAATAATAATTTAGAGCATTTTTCATATGACTAGATAGTTTGATTTCTTAATTGGAAAACTGCCTGTTCACGCCTTTTAACCATTTATAAATTGGGGAATATCTTGAATTTTTATAGATTTGACAAAGTTCTTTATGTATTTGAGATATGAGACCTTTATCTGAGGAACTGTCTATAAATTTTTTCCCAGTTTTCTGCTTTCCTTATTGGTTACATTTGTTTTTTTGTAAAAAACCTTTTTAATTTAATGTAATCAAAATTATTCATTTTATTTCTAAAAACACTCTATCTCTTGTTTGTTCATAAGTTACTCTTTTTGACAACTTTGACTTTATAGTATGAATTGTTCTCGTTCTTCTCATTTCACTTTGTATCAGTTCATGAAAGTGTTTCCAAGTCACTCTTAAACTGATTCTTCATTTTTTAAAGCACAATAGAATTTTATTATGTTCATATACCATAATTTGTTCAGCCATTCCCCAATTGGTGAGCACCCTCTTAGTTCCTAATTCTTTGCCACCACACAAGAAAAAAATACTATAAATATTTTTGTACATATAGAATTTTCCCCTTTGATCTTTTTAGGATGTAGGTATTCTAATGGTATTTCTAGGTCAAAATGTAAACCAATACTTCACATCTTACACTAAAATAAGCTCCATATTGATAAACAAATTAGAAGAACAGAGGAAAATTTGTTTACTGATCTGTGGATAGGGAAAACTTCATGGCCAAATAAAGGATAGAGTTGAATCATATAAGATAAAATGTGTGTGTGTGTGTGTGTGTGTGTACACACACATACATATATATGTTATATGTATATGTGCCTCTGTATGTATGTGCATACACACACACACACACACACACACACACATATATATATATATATATTTCCAATATGTGAAGGAACTGACTCAAATTTATGAGAATAAGATCTATCTTCCAATTGATAAATGGTCTAAGGATATGAACGGACAGTTCAAGGCAAGAAGCTGAAGCTATCTTTAGCCATAAGAAAAACTGCTCCAAATCACTAAAACGAGAGATATATAAATTAAAGTAGTTCTGATGTTCTATTTCATACCCATCAGACTGGCAAAGCTGACAATAAGAAAAAAAGAAAAGAAAATGAAGAATATTGGAGGGGCTGTAAGAAAACTGTAGGTGGAGCTTTGAATTGGTTCAATCATGTGGGAAAGCAAATTATAATTATGCCCCCAAAGTTACTAAACAATGCATAGATGACATATTTATTGTTTTGATATGATAATATCAAGTCAACTATGATAATAGCTGACATTTACATAGCATTTTAAAGTTTGCAAAGCACTTTACATACCCATACTTATTCAAACTTACATATTCTTTACATGTATATTCTTATTCACAGTGACTAGAATTCCCATTTTACTCCCACTCAAATGACAAAAAAAAAAGAAATTGTCCATCTTCACATCCACCTTTTATGTAAAGAGCATTGATCACTGGAGAAAGCCACCCCAAAAATGAACTAGAATGAAAGATATATGTCCATCATGCCTGCAACAGACCCCAAGGGAGTCTTCTGGGAAAGAGAAATTCATTCATCTTTTGCTACTAATTACATTTCATTATAAATCACTGTATATATGCAGCACCCTCCCGAGATATCCTTCATTCTTACCTACCAACTGGAAGCTTCTTCCAGAGCCTTTATTCTGGGGAGTCCTGGGGGCTTCTTTGCCAAGGGGGTTTCTGTCCAACATTTTGCTGCTCCTTGAAAGGTGGGAGATGGGGTGATCACAAGATTCTCAAAACATGGCTCCTGTTCTGAGGCTTCTTAGGTAAAAGGGATCTTTGTAATAATCCTTTGAGTTAGGTGTTAATATTAGTATCACTTGACAAATCCAATAAGTTGCCATAATCTTGTTGATTCTACCTCCACATCATCCTGTACTTTCATTCCATTCTCTCTACTCACACAATAACCACCCGATGTCAGGCTCTCATCGCCATTCACCTGGATTTTGGTAATAGCCTCTCAGTTGGTCTCGCTGCCTTCATCTCTTATCCCTCCAAACCATACTCCGTATGTCTGCCAAAATGATATTCTTTCAGCATAGCTCTGAACCTGTCATCCCTCTACTCAAACTCCAGTGGCTTCCCATTACTTCTAGGACCAAATAGAAACACCTTCTGTTTGGCGTTGAAGACTCTTCATTACTTAGCCCCTTCCTAGCTTTCCAGGTCCCTCCAAATCATTGCCTTCCATGTACTCCGAGATCCAATCTGATTGGCCCAGTTGCTGGTCCTTACACATGAAGCTCCATCTTCCCATCTCCTTGCTTGTGTACAATCCATCCTTCATGCCTGCAATGCTCTTCTTCTTCACCTCTGTCTCTTAGAACCCTAGTTTTCTTCAAAGTTTAACATAAATCACACCTGGAACAAGAACATTTTCTTGACCTTTATAGTTGGCTGGTCCCAAAAAAATGCATTTTATGTGTTACATATGTGTGTGCACACAGTACATGCTGCTCCCCCATAGAATATAAGCTCCTTGAAGGCAGGAACCATTTCTGTTTTGTCTTTGTAATGCCAACGCCTAACCCTATGCCAACCACATAGGAGACATTCAATGAATGTTTTTTAATTGATCCCTATTTTGCAGATGAGAAAAGTGAGGCCAACTGGTTAAATGGTTCATTACAAGGTCTGAGAATTACTAAGAATACGAGCCAAGATTTGATTCTAGGTCTTCCTGTCTCCAGGTGCAGAATGTTTAATACTATACTTCCAAGTTTATAGATGATACAAGCTGGAATTGATAGCTAAGACGATAGATACAGGATTCAGGAGTCAAAAAAGGACTTGACAAGCTTAGAAAACTGGGTCCAAATCTAATAAAGTTAAATTTAATCGGGATCACTATGATATCTAACTCTTGGATTCATAAATCAACTTCACAAGCACTAGAAAAAAGAAGAATGACTACACGAAAGTACTATGGAAAAACATCTGGATGAATGAGGAGACTTACAAGTCCTATATGAGTCAATAGTGTTTCTATGGCAACCACGAAAGCCAACCTGACCATAGTAAGAGGAGAAGCTTACCCAAACATGGAGGTGATACTCAATTCTGTCTAGGTCATTCCATGTCCTAAGTATTGTATTAAGTTCTGGGTGCCACATTAAAAAAAAAAAAAAGACTGATAATCTAAAGAATATATAAAGGATAAGAAGGAAACTGGAAACATGAAGGGCCTTATGTTCATACCATATGAGATTCACTTAAGGAACTGGTGATCTTTAGTCTGAAGACTTAGGTGAAATATTACAGCTGTCTTTAGGTTATCTGAAGAGCTATCAGATAAAAGGGAAAATAAAAGTGTTATTTTTGGTCTTAGAGGTCACAATGAGGAATCATAATGGGTCAACACTGGAGACTTGATGAAAGAGGAAAATCTTCCCAACTATTTGAGTAGTCTCAAAGTCAAATGGGCTGTCTTGAGAGATTACTGGACATTTGCAAACAAACATTGGATGACCACTCATCAAGTACGTAATGAAAGGGATTATTGTTTAGGGTCAGACTTGATGACTTTGAGATTCTTCTAAAACTCAATGATTCTGTGAGTTCCAACTTCAAAGAAATCATAGGTTCCTGAAGTAAAGAATTAAGTTAGTGAGCCTGGCATTTAAGGTCTTCCATCTGGATCACTTAAGAAGTATTTATTAGACATTGAATTGAAGTTTTCCATTCTCATTTCATGTTGCCTTTCCCATCTCCTTTATACTTTCTCTGTTTAAGGTTTGGGGACTCTGTCCTCATCTCAACCTTTTGGGCTCCTTCTCTTCCTTTAAAACTCAGCTGCCACTTCTTGTATGAATTCTACCCTCAGCTGAAAGCGTTCCCTTCTCTCCTCATAATTTTTCTGGAGTGCTTTGTTCACGTGTTTTCATTGCCTCTACTTCATATTATGGTTATGTGAGTGTTATATCTGTCATCCTTCCTTGAGGTGTGGACCTCCGCCAAATGTAAGCTCCATAAAGACAGAAAGCTAAGAGAGGAAATGATGGAAAATGTACTGACTTTAGAGTCTCAGGACCTGAGTACTGGGCTGTTGCGGAGCAAAGGTCTCCAAGCTCCCTTCCTCTTATGAACGACCATATGATACCATGGATACGATGTTGGACTTAGAGACCGGAAGATTTACTTCAAATCTCATCTCAAAATCTTACTTAGCTTTATGACTCTGGGTGAGTCATTTGACTTCTCACCTTCAGCTTCCTCTATAAAATGGGGATGATGTTAATAGCGCCTATTTCATTGGGTTGTTGTAGGAATCAAATGCTATAATATATGGGAAGTGCTTTGTAAACCTTTAAGTACTCTATAAAAAAGCTGACTATGATTATGAACTATATGATTTATTGTTGTATCACTAGTATCTACTACAGTACTCACATATGGCTATTTGCTAGATATTTATAATTGAATGCATTCTTTAAAAGAAAAAACCCTCTACCTTTCCACAGTCAGAAATTATCTTTTTTAAAATCTGATTGCAATTTTACTCCTCATCTTCCTTACAGTTGTTTTTTCCTTAGCATTCCCTAGCTGTCATACCTTATTTTGAGATTTAGTGCTCCTTCCATTTCTTATAGGACTCTACCACATGGGAAGTCACAGGACTTGCCAGGGAGAAGCATCTGGCTCATCTCTCTCTCCTATTTATAGAGTGCTCCACTGCCAGCCTTTCCTTAGCTCTTCCCAGAAGCTGTTACTTCTTGATCCAGGTTCCCTTAAAAGCCAAGAGATTTAAGTACCTGTCTATTGACTCAGAACTGATTCTGTACTGATTCTCGTATAAAGGATGTACACCAAGGGTTCCATCCTGGGGTCCATGAACTTTTTAAAAAAAAATATTTTGATAACCTCATTTCAATCTGACTTCTTTTGTCATGCTATGTAATTTATTTTATGCTTTTAAAAATAGTATTCTGAAAAACATGGGAAGATTTATATGAACTCAGGCAAAGTGAAGTGAGCAGAACCAGGAGAATACTGTACACAGTAACAGCAATATTGTAAGGATGATGAACTGTGCAAGACTTAGCTATTCTGTCTCAGATAATGATCCAAGACTGAGGGTGGGGAACCTGTCCCAAGACAATTCCAAAGGGCCTAAGATGAAAAATGCTATTCACCCCCAGAGAGAGAATTGATGAAGTTTGAACGCAGGCTGAAGTGTACGTTTTTACTTTCTTAATTTTTGTTGTCTTAATTTGAGTTTTCTTTTTCAACATGGTTAATATGAAAATGTTTTTCATGACCTCACACATATAATCAATATCAAATTGCTTGCCTTCTCAAGGAGGGGGTAGGGACAGAAGGCAGGAAAATAATTTTGAACTCATTTTTAAAAATGATTGTTAAAAATGGTTTATGTGTAATTGGGAAATATTTAATAAAATAAGTTTTAAAGAGTATTCTGAGAAGGGGTCCAAAGGTTTCATCAGGCTGCCAAAGGGATGCCCCCCAAAAAGAAACCCTTGATGAGACAGAGAGAAGCTGGGAATGAATTTGGTAGATTAGGTGAGATTTAGTTAGTTATCCATATTGACTCACAGGATGGCCTATCTCTATTCTGACCAGTGTGACTTCTTCCCATTGACAGGAAAAGGTAGATGTAATGACCATTCCAACCCCGGTGTGGTATGTATGGGGGTGGGATACACAATCCTATAATGGACTAGAAGCAACTGCATCTTCAAAGGATGTCTGGAACCAATTCAAGTTTAAGTTCCTTAGTTAGATGAGCGGCATTGTGCTCAACATTCTCCCAGCCAATTAGGAGTCATATCTTCTTTCACATACAGGGTTCTGCCTCCCATATGGGAATGAGTATTACACAGTTTTAAATTTTTTATTTTTAGTTCCAAATTCTCTCCCTTTCTTCCCTCCTTCCTCTACCCATTGACAAGGCAAGAAATATATACCCATTTTACAGATGAAATCATGCAAAACATTTCTACATTAGCCTTGCTGAGAAAAAAAAAAGAAGAAAAAAAATGTTTCATTTTGCCCTCAGAGTCTATTAGTTCTCTATCTGGAAGTGGATAGTATTTTTCATCATGAGTCCTTTGGAATTGTCCTGGATCATTTTATACATCAAAATTGCTAGGTTTTTCCACAGTCATCATTATAATATTGTCGTTACTGCTTTTACTTGTATTTTTTAAAAAACTAAAGAACAACTGGTTTAAAGACATGGTACCCTTATTTTGTATCTAAGGAGAACACAAAGCTTTAAGAACACCAAAGTTCTCATCTAAACTTATTTTCATAAATGAGGAATCTAAGGTGCAAAAAAGTTAAATGATTTGCCTGAGGTAATATAACTGAACACAGGGGCAGGGCTAAAAACAAGACCTCTTGTCCAGAGTTCTTTCCCCTCGTAATAGGCAGCTTCTTGTTTCAGAAATATATGCACGCTGAGAGACACAGTGCATGAAAGAAGAATTCTTAGGATGATGTCATAGGATAGGAATTAGTATTTCTTCCCTGGGAATAATCAAGAACCTATCTAATCCCTGAAAGCAACCCAGAGTCTTTCTGCCCATCACCTCTTCCCTGACCCACAAGCTATAGCGACCCTAGGGAATCTTTGTCACTATTACTTTATCCAAATTGATCTCACCTTTCTGTGAACCATGGGATTTCTTGCATACGTGTATAATTTTAGACAGATGAGGCTAGAGAAAAGGTAGGAAAAAACCTAACAACAATCCCTAATGCTTTTTAAATGGTCATTCCAATTCTTCTCAGGTACCCCAGATAATTAAGGTAAATTATCTATTCCACCTACTCCACAGTGCCTCTTTTCAAGGGTCAGTTTTCAAGGTTTACTCTTCACAACAGTGGAAAAGCAGAATCTCATTTCTTTATTGACATACACAGTGGTTAAAATGCCCTTTTGATCCCCCCCCCAAATAAAAAGACATTGTGCATCTTCACATCCACTTTTTGCATAAAGACAATTGATTATTGGAGAAAGCCATCCAAAAAACAAAATGGTCTAGAATGTTAAATGTTATGTCCATCATGCCTGTAAAAGACCACAGGGTATTCTGGGAAAGAAATTCAATCTTCTTTTGTTCCAATCCCATTGTATTATAACCCCCAGCGCATGCGTGAACGAAAACACACACACACACACACACACACACACACACACACACACACACACACCACCCTTCCAAGTTATCCTCTATCCACACCTACCAACTGGAAACTTCTTAAAGAGTCTATATGCTGGGGGGTTACCAGTAAGCTTCTTTGCCAGGACCATTTCTGTCCAACTTTTTGTGACTTATGGAAAAGAGAGTGATCCCAGGACTCTTTGGGCGTAGCTGTTGCTCTGGGGCTTGTTGGGTAGAGTGGAACACAGTAGAAAAAAAAAAAAAAGAATGTCAGGTAAGGGAATGGGAGAGGAACAGACTTATTTAAAAAAAAAATCTAACCTTTAAAATAATCCACACGCAGACTGGGTAAGGGGAAGCATCTTTGGATACTCACTCTGAGGAGCTGATAAATCTGGACAGAGCTGTGGACTCTCTAGGGAATGACTCCGCTGTTGTTGAAGCAGCCAGTCCTTCATGAACACGGCGCGTTCCTGCTCAAAGCAGCGACGCTAAGGAATATGGGCATCGTAGTGAGTAATACGGTACGACCTTCCCTTTCTGCCCTCATCATCTGCTACAAACCTCTGCTCCCAAGCTATCTCAGGCAGATTCCTTCACCCCCTCCTACTCCTCCATAAAGCAGACAAACAGAACCTCAATATACCCACTTCATGACCCAGACGGATGGCAGCTTCCGTAAAACGACGCCGTTCCAGCTCAAAGTTAGCCTGCTGCTGAGCGAACACTGTCTTGGCCTCCTGAAGCTGCAACTGTTCCTCCAAGAAATATGAGCCGGTGATGTCTTGGGGAAGTTCCTCTGCTTGGTTTATCTGGTCCTGCAGATAGAAAAGAAAGCAATGGGTAGGACCTTCCTCTCCTCACAAGCCCAGGCTCCAGCTGCCTAGTCCTCTCTCACCTGGAAACACTGCTGTTGCCACACAATCAGTTGCCGACTCTGCTGGATCTCCTGACGCAGCTGAGCCAGCTCTTTATCCTGGTCTGTGATGATACTCATGGGGTCCCTGCAGAGGTATTCTTCTGGGGCTGGGGACAGGAGACACCCTCAGACGTTACAGAGCTCTCTGGCTCAGGGTCACACCCTCAGGGGTGGGACATTGGAGGCAGGAGCAGTGGCACCTCTGATACTGATCTATTGGACCTTGGGGGCAAGTCACTCCCTGAGTCCCTCCTTGGGCCTCATAACAACTATAAAGAGGAAGTTGGGCTGAATGGCCTCTAAGGTCCCTCCTGGATTAATCTTACAAATATCGAAAGAATTAACTTATCACACACACACACACACACGCCCCATAATTATGTGGACCTTCAAGTCAGGAAGTTCCTACCATTTCCCTTCATTCTTTCCACCTCCTTCTTGAGGGAATTCCAGTGTCTCCATATTACATCACCATTGTCAACTGTAGCTACTTGTCCATCATCATCCTAGGGCAGTAGAAAAAGGAAGAGGGAAAGGAGTGAAGCTAGAAGGAAAAGAGGCTGCATCCTAAAGGATGCCAATCTGATGTCTCCTTGGAAATCCTATGTAGAAGCCCTCTAAAAACATAGCCACATGGTGCCAGGGAACCAAGCAATGTCCAGGAGCAGTTGTGTCCTTAAAAGGATTCAACACACAAATACCCAGGGGAGAGCCTGCCCGAAAAGCCTCTGCCCTTCACTCCCAGCTTCCCCTCCTCCAGGATGCTCACAGAAGGCTCATTCTGGGGGAAGCTCAGCAGCCTGATCACATCCCTGTCCATCCTGCCTAAGATCTGTTTCAGCTTTTTATTCTCTTGGGAAATTTCTGCCACTTGGTGTTCTAGGTTTGCCACCACAGTCCGGAACAGTTCTCCTTCCTTCCTATAAGATGGAAAGAAAGGAAGACAGTAAACTATAAAATGGGGGAGGAGGAGGAATTACCACATGTACCTTATAGGGTTGTTGTGAAAATCAAATGAGATGGATGTTAAAGTGCTTTGTAAACCTTAAAGTGTTATATAAATAGTAGTGATTGTAACAGAAAGGGCCACCCACTCAATCGTCTTACTGTGGCAAGCCCACGTTCCTGGGTCCCTTACTTGTTGTCAGCCTTGCCTGCCTTCCACGGGCGTTTCCCATCCATCCGGTTCAGGGTATTGAGAATGTCAATAGCTAATGTAACAAGCAAAAAGAAAACATGTGAGAGTGGTGAATGATATCCTTCTCTGGGTTTCTTTTTCCCCCAGAGGGAGGCTTAGCAATTGTCTGCACAGATTAGGCACAGATTAGAGCTGGCCTCAAAGCCAAGGAGACCCAAGTTTAATGACATGTACTGGCAGGGTGATCCTGGGTTAAGTAACATAACCTCTAAATCCTCTAAGCAACTTTTTAAATTTTTTTTTATTTTAGATAAATGCTAAAACTTAAATACTTAATAAGAAAAAGAAATATTACGAACTTAAATATAAAATAAGAAAAAAACAAAAAAATGTCATGTACACAGCAGAACACAGGAGATGATTCAAAATATATAGCAATAACTTTTCATTTCAAGAGACCCTATAAGTTAACAACTGTGCATTATGTTGAAAGCTGTCCATCTTTTCTGTGCTTCCTTATAGGTTTTCTTTTGTTCTCTGCTGTACACTTTTTACTTTGTTCTTTCCCCCTCCCCCCCGGTACACACCACCTCAAGGCTACAATTGAGCATTGGATATATTTATATATAGGTATTGGTATATACATACACTTATATATACATACACATACATACATAAACATATATTTTCCCTAAGAGATTCTACTCTTAATCTTTGTTTTTATGTTTTTGCATATCTCTTTTTTCCCCGATCTCTCCTAACTCCTCTACTTTACTTTTACCTGCTATCTTACCTTACTATTACTTAACCTACCCCCACTCCAGCAATCCCTCCCTTATCCTCCCATTCCCCTAAATCTAAATGCCCTTCTTTTAACCTGCTCCTTCACTCACTCCTCTAAAGATCCCTCCTTTATCCTCTCCCCCCTCTCTATCCCCTTAGAGTTTTATTTCTTACTAAATTTAGAAGACTTTTATACTCTTCTAAATATATATGTATTTTTCCCTCTTAAACCCATTCCCAATGAGAGTAGTTTTCCAGAACTAACAGCCCCCCTCCCCCATCTAATTCTTCTGTATTGGTTCTTCCTCTTGCATCTCATTTGTAAAAGATAGTTACTCTTTTAGTTGCACTTGAATGGTTTTACTTTTTGAAGTCATACTCAGGTCTACCCCAATCTCCCTTGTAAGTTACCCAATTACTAGTAACAATCTTAGACATAGGTTTTACATTTTTCATACACAAAAGATAAACAATCTATCCTTAGCTCCTTATAATTGGTCATTTGTATGTACCTTATATTTCTTTTTTGTTTGTTTTTTGCTAGGCAATGGGGTTAAGTGGCTTGTCCAGGGTCACACAGCTAGTAAGTGTCAAGTGTCTGAGGTTGGATTTGAACTCAGGTCCTCCTGACTCCAGGGCAAGTGCTCTATCCACTGTGCCACCTAGCTGCCCCCTGTACCTTATATTTCTCTTGGCTCTCGTATGTCAAATCTTCTATTGAGTTCAGGGTTTGTTTGTTTTTTAAACAAAGACCTGAAAGCCTGACAATTGATCAAATATCCTTTTTTTTTTCTTCATTCAGAATTATGCTTAACTTTGCTGGGTATAATATTTTTCGCCAGAAACCCAATTCTTTTGCTCTTCAATAGTGTTCCAAGACCTGCGATCTTTTAGTGTTGACACTGCTAGGTCTTGTGTGATTCTAATTGTGGTACCACCATATGTAAATTTTTTTTTCTTGTTGCTCATAATATTTTATCCTTGATCTGTAGGTTTCAGAATTTGACCATAATATTCTTGTGAGTTTTCCTCATAGGATCTCTTTCAGGTGGTGATCAGTGGATTTTTTCTATTTCTACTTTCCCCTCTTGTTCTAATGCTTCAGGACAATTTTCTTGAATTATTTCTTGTATTATTGTATCAAGATTCTTTTTTTTTATTAGAACTTTCAGATAGTCCAATTATTCTTATGTTTTCTCTTTTTGATCTGTTCTCTAGATGTTGTTTTTCTTGTAAGATGTTTCACATTCTTTTCTATTTTTTCATTCTTTATTTTTTTTTAATTTTTATTTTTTCATCTCTTATAACTTCGCTGACTTCCCCTTGCCCAGTTCTGATTTTCAAGGAGTCATTTTCTTCCTTAAGATTCTAGATCTCCTTTTTCTAATTGGTTGACTTTCTTTTCATACTCTTGTTTTTCTTGCATTATTCTTATTTTTCTTTTTCAGTTTTTTCCGCAATCTCTCTCATTTGATTTTTTGTTTTTGTTTTTTTCAGTGAGGCAATTGGGGTTAAGTGACTTGCCCAGAGTCACACAGCTAGGAAGCATTATGTGTCTGAGGTCAGATTTGAACTCAGGTCCTCCTGACTCCAGGGCCAGTGCTCTATCCACTTCACCACCTAACTGCCCCTCATTTGATTTTTAAAGTCGTTTAAGTTCTTCAATGAATTCTTTTTGGGCAGGTGACCATTTGACATTACTTTTTGGGGAAGAAGAGGGTTTCTTTGCTTCAGTATTCTCCTCTGAAGATGAACCCTGATCTTCTCTATTCCCATAATAGCTCTCTGTGGTTGGATTCTTTCTCCTTTGCTTGTGCATTTTTTTTAATAATTTAGTTTTTATAATCATCTCTAGTCCTGGGGTATGGGGGTGGTGCCTCTAATTCTCTGCAGTTCTCCCTTCTGACCTCGAACTCAAACCAAGACTTCCAGCCTCCTGTAAGTGCCCACAGCAAAGGTGTCCCCACCCCACTGCTTCTGCACTCAGCAGGCGGTGTACTGGTTCCTTCTCACCTGGGGACGCTCTACACAACACAGCTGGGTCTAGTGTTCCTTGTCAGCAGAGGTTAGACGGCCAATTCTTCCCCTCACTGTCCTGGAGGTAAAAGTTCCTGTGGCTGCAGCTGAGTCAGGGTGCCAGACCAGCTAATTTGCTGCCTGTTGTTAAAAGCAGCCTGTAGGTGTTTAACCTTCACAGGGAGGAAATCCAGGATTTTTCTTCAGATCTTCTCGAATTGTCCCAGGAGGACCCGTTTTCTTCTGCTACTCTTATTTGTTTTCAGAGCTCTATATTCACCCAGTGATGCTATTTCATCTCTTTTATGGAGGAAAATCTTGAGAGCTTGAAATTTTCTGACCTACCCGGCCATCTTCCCAGAATCCTCTCCCTAAGCAACTCTTTAAGATCATGGGCTGCACTGAAAGTAGAGTTCCCAGTACTATTGAAATACACATCCAAGCCTTCCCACCAACCCCTGAAGGTAGCCAGATAGCAAGATCCTCTCTAAAGAAATGGAAAAGGTCTCTGCTTTATCTCTAACCGTACCCACAAGGCCTCTGTTAGTCCCTTTTTTCTTACCCCCAGTTCCATCCCAGGACCTCCTCCAGCCCAGCACCTGGGTCTCCCTCCCCAACATACATGCCCTTTTGTCCCTCCGTTCTCCCAGCTGGACTCTCTCTTTGAGCTTCCGTAGCTCTTGCTCCTTCTTCTTCAGCTCGTGATTATACAGCGTTCCCCGAGTGGTCAACAACAGCTGCAGCCTCTTCACCTAGAGAGAAGAGGTCATGACAAACCACAGCTGGGAGGAGAAGAAAATGATCCAGATGAAGGGGGAGGTCAGACCTCTTAGGCACAAGAACAGAACCCAGGGGTGGAGAACACTCTAGGTCCTCAAGGGTGGCCCTTTGACTGAAGAACACTCTAGGTCCTCAAGGGCAGCCCTTGAACTGAAGAACACTCTAGGTCCTCAAGGGCGGCCCTTTGACTGAAGAATACTCTAGGTCCTCAAGGGCGGCCCTTTGTCAAAGGCCACATGTGGCCTCAAGGCCGCAGGTTGCCCACCCCAGGCTGAAGCCTTCTCTCTCCATTTCCCTCACTCAGATCAAGTCCTGACCTCGTACCTCTTCCTGTTCCTTGTCCAGCTCACTCTGCAGCCTTTGATTCTGGTCCTGGAGCTTCTGCTCTCTGGCCTCCACCAAAGCGATCTTCTCCTTACACATCTCTACCTGGGCCTGGAGCCAGGAATACGAGAGATTGCTCTTGCTTTTCTCTGCCCCAAGTGAACAGCCTCTGTCTCCTATTCACACCGGTAAGATCCAGAGAACAGAGGAATCCCACTCTCACCCCCTCCTCAGTTACCACTTAAATGGCAGGAAGTTTTTGCTGGGGGTAGGGGTGGAGAGTGGAGGTTCAATTCAGTCCCTCCTTAAGCCCACTCCACTTTTTTCTTATCCCCACAGAGATAGAGAACAGCTGTTCTCCACACCTAGAGTAATCAGGACTATTCTATTGCCCTCTGTTTTCTTTTTTTTCCTTTTCTTGCTATAACAGCTTTGAGTTTTTCCTCATTCCCTGGACTCTTCAAGCTGGGAAGGCCTTCAGCCATCCTGTAAAAACCTAGAGAAAGTTATATAGCATGGGGGGGGTGGGAGGGAGGAGTAGGAGTAGTAATAGCATTTATATAGTACTTTAAGGTTTGCAAAACTTTATAAATATTATCAAATTATATTATCAGGGCAGCTAGGTGGTACAGTGGATAGAGCACCAGCCCTGGAGTCAGGAGGACCTGAGTTCAAATCCGGCCTCAGACACATAATGCTTACTAGCTGTGTGACCCTGGGAAAGTCACTTAACCCCATTGTCTAGCCCCCCCAAAAATTATATTGTCATAGCAACCCTGAGAGGTAGATGATATTATTATCCCCATTTTACAGATAAGGAAATTGAGGCAGTGTGACTTATCTAGGGTCACTCAACTAGTGCCTGAGGCCAAGTTTGAACTCTGGTTATCCTGACTTCCATGTTGCCTACCTGCTTGACATCAATCCCCATAATTCATTTTGTGGAAAAGAATTTAGGACTTCCCAGGCACCATCTCTTCTCCCCCAGGGAGAAGAACTCCATTTATATGGGAGAAATCTGACTAAACTTGACTCCTACCCAATCCCAAAACATTTCTCTGTTACTCTATTCCCTTCTCCCCAAAGCTCAGCACAATTTACTTAATCATCATCTGCATTAATTCTGTCAATATTCATTTTGTGTCCAATTCCTGTACAAATAAATCAAAAATAGTACCTTTTTTTGAGATTGGTAGTTATTTGTTCTTTCGATCTACCTATCTATTCCCTCTGACAAACCAAGATCACTGATAAAGAGCTGGTGGAGACCTCAAAAGCCACACAGCTCAAACCTCTCAGTTTATGAATGAAGGAGGAAAATGAAGCTGAGGGATTTGCCCAACATCACACAGGTAGCATCAGAGCCTCAGTCTTCTGGCTCCTGAGACAGTGCTTCCCAAAAGCAAGCCTAGAGCTTCTTTCTCTGGACCTTTTTAGTGCCCCCAAATCACCCTCTCTAACCAATGAGCCCATTGTCCCAGAGGCAGACTGACCAAGGGCCCATTCTCACCTGGAGTTGACTTTGTCGACCTCGAAGGGAATCCAGCTCTTCAGCCCTCTTCAGTCTTTCTTTCTCCATGTGGAGGTTCAACTGGTCCTTATGGAGTTGTAGAATGGTCTAGAAAAGAAGGGGGAGTCCCAGGAGGTGCCCTCGTGGCTAGCAGGGGGAGGGTCCAAGAATAAGAAATAGAGGAATCTTCAGTTCCAGTGAAGAGACAAATTTCATGGCTAGAATGGCCCAACCCCCACAACAAGGACCTGAGAAGGGTGAAAGGGTAACCAAGCAACAGAAAGTGCTCTTGGAAACACCCTCACAATCAATCACCTTACCTCATAGAGAGAAGTGTCACACCCCTCCAACCCTGGCTTCAAGGACAGAGCATTCCAAAGGTATGCGTTGGGTGCTGCAGAACCCCTAGAACAATGAGTGAGAAAGGCCCAAGTGTCTTTGGAGTCTGGATGAGAACTGGGAACAAAGGCAGAGAGAGGTATGGGTACAATGCTGAGGGGGTAAAGGAACAGTTTCAGTTCCCACATAAGGGGGGAAAAGGAGGGAAGGAGGAAAGAAAGGAGGGAAGGAAGGAAAAGACCCAGTAAGAAGAAAGTAACATTATAGAGAAAAGGAATAGAAGGGCCCCCACAGCTAAAATCTCCCTAGTCATTACCTGAAGACAATGTTTTGCCTTTCTGGAGGTCCCTGATATTGGTGGGGGTCAAAAGGAACAGGCTAGGTAAGAATACCAAAGGAAGAGTCAAATCTCTGTAAACCAGGCACAAGTCACAGGAGGTAGAAACTGCTCAGGAATCACATTATCCCCACTTAAATTCCATTCTATTCCCTCCCCCTCTAAACTCTTCAGTTCTCCATTTCTAGCCATCCTCTAACTTCTCCCTCACCTCCACTCTGTTGTCAAGTTCACTTTGGATTCAGTTTAACTCAGTAACAAAACTTTGATTAAACTCTTACTCAAGAACTCAGCCAACACCTTGAAAGCATTATTGCCCAGGCCTAGCTCATTTAAGACCCACTCACCTCTTCCATTGGCCACCTTCCCACAAGTAAGAGGAAAAGTTTGGCCAACCAACTCCAAGGATGAAAGGTATAGAAGGAAGCTAAAGAGAAAGGCAATTAATTGGCAGAGGGGTAATGAGGGAGGAAGTTTACTTCCTCATTCCCCTTTAACCCTCTCCCCCTCAACATGGAGGGCAAGATCTCTGGACCCATAAAATCATAGAATGAAAGAGAGCGCTGCTCTAGGTGCTGGAGAAGATACAAAGGAGAAAGAAAAAAAGAAGGAAGGGAGGAAGAAAGAGAAAAAGGAAAGAATGAAGAAAGGAAGAAAGAATCTTTGACTTCAAGGAGTTTGCAACCTAGCCTTGGAGGATATGATGCAGTTTTCACCACCCACTCACTCTTCTGAATCCCTTACATTCTAGTTTCTTTCTCTATTACCATAGAAAAGTTACTTTCAAAGTCAGTAATAACCTCCTTAACAAATCAAGAAATTCTTAGTCCTCTGCTCTTTCAATCTCTTTAGCTTTTGCCACTATTCTTTCCTTGGCTTAAAAGGCAACATTTTCTTCCTTTTTCTTATCCTACTTTTCTAACCACTTTTCTTTAACTCCTTTGCTGCCTCTCTCCATCTTTCCAAAGATTTAATGTTAATGAAGATAGATGGGATAGAAATAGATAGAATCAAGGTCACATGTGGCCCTCTAGGTCCTCAAGTGCAGCCTTTTGACTAAATCCAAACTTCACAGAATAAGCCTGAACTTTTCTCCTAAGGTTTCATACTGCTCAGAGGATATCTCTGTCTCTCTGGAAACTCAAAATGTTCAAAAGTGAACCTATTCTTTCCCCTTTTCCCTCAAAAAAAAATAAAACCAAAACCAAAACAAAACAAAACACTTGTTCCTCCTTTTTAATTTCCCCATTTCTGTTAATGGCATGACAATTCACATCCAGGGATTTAAGTTTGACAACTTGCTACTAGCTTTTAACTCTTCACTCTCCTACATCTTTCACATTTAATCAGTTTCCATGTCCTATAGATTGTACCCGTGGCCTACTTCTCTGGAAACATCCTCTCCTCTCCAGTACCAAGGCCTACATAATAAAAGGCTCTCATAATTATCTGTTGCTTACCTACCCAAGACCCTTTACTGGTTCCACAGTGTCTGCAGAATAAAGTTTGAGCTCCTTAGTTTGGCATTCAAGGCCCTCCACAATTTAGTACCACCCCGCATTTCCACTTTATCTCACTTTACTGCCTTCCACAATTGTCCTAATGTAGAACCCTCATCATTTCATCTCACTTGCTACATTTTCCCATTCCCATCTTTGGCTCATGTAGGTCCCCATGCCTGGATAGCCCTCCCTCAACTCCACCTATTGAATATCAGTAATTGAAATCAAAGCTCAAATGCTATCATATCCTCCAAAAGCTTTTCATGATCCCCTAGTTAGTAATGATTTTTCCTCAATTAGACCTCATTTAACACTTAGTTAATAGCTCTCTTACATTTTATTGTGTATTATGGCATTCGGGTATCTGGTATATCCTGCCTCACTGGATTGTGAACTCCATATGGTCAGAGACTATGTGTCTTTGTTCTTTTCCCAATGCCTAACCCATAGCACATTGTGTGTGTGTGTGTGTGTGTGTGTGTGTGTGTGTGTGTGTGTGTGT
>NW_020954599.1:10656382-10695916 GCF_900497805.2 Vombatus ursinus
TGTGTGTGTGTGTGTGTGTGTGTGTGTGTGTGTGTGTGTGTGTGTGTGTAATGGATAGAGTATTGGGCTTGGACTCAGGAAGACCTGTGTTTGAATCCTGCCTCAGATTGTGTGACTCTGGCAACACCATTTAACTTTACACCTTTAATTTCATCATCTGTAAAACTGGCCTAATAATAGCACCTGCCTCAGGTTGTTAAGTATCAAATGAGATTTTTTTTTTCCCTTTAATATGATGACTAGATGTATGAGGGTTTTACTTTTCTAAGATCTTAAACAAAACCCTATAATAGGTCAAGGGTTCTTAACTTGAAGTCTATGGACTTTTTTAATATATTAAAAACTGTATTTCAATATCATTGGTTTCCTTTGTAATCCTATTCATTTTATATTTTTAAAAACATTATTATGAACAGGGGTCCATGGGCTTCACCAGATTGCCAAAGGGGCTAGGACAGAAAAAAGGTTAAGAAGTCCTTCTCTAGGCACTGTGCTGAAAGTGCCATGGTCTAAGGGTTCACTGTTCCTCTATTGAGAAAGATGGTAGCTCCTCAGCTGAGGACTCCAGCTGGATCAGAGCTTAGAATAATAGGAAGACCATTTGAAACTTTGTGGCCAATGGAGTCACATTGGGCAACAAACAACAGCAGTCACAGGCCAAGCAGATCACAATCCAGCAGAGACGACGTCCCACAAGAGAGCAGCATTAGGGCCCAGGTCTAGGGGGAATCAATGCAAAGACTTCACTAGGAGACATTTGTGGCTGGCCCTGAAAAATTGGAGTTGTGTTTTCCTTCTACATTATAGTCCAGCCACACATTTCCTGTTTGTGTGACTTTTCATGCATGTTTCCCGTATGTCCTTACTGTTACACATGATATATTAATAGGATATTGATAGAAGAGTATGGCCCAGGTTTCTGGGGGGGGAGATTTTTATTGCTATTTTTCCTCATGCTGTTTCATCACATAACTTTGCTTTGAATTGTGTCCTTTTTCTAAAGTATCCTTTCAAAATGATATATTTAGAAATTATATATTATTATAATAACATAGTATAATAATAATATTTATATAGCACTTACTGGGTGCCAGGCACTATGCGAAGTGCTTTACAATTATTAACTCATTTGATCCTCACAACAACCCTAGGAGATAGGTATTATTATCTCCATTTTACAGATGAGGAAACTGAGGCAAACAGAAGTTAAGTGACTGGCTCAGGGTCACACAACTAGCATGTGTTTAAGGTCAAATTTGAATTCAGGTCTTCATGACTCCCAGCTATATCTACCATGCCACTAGGTTGCCTCAACATGAAAATAACAACAAAAGTAAATACATTTTGGAGGCTCATGAGCCTTCCTTGAACCTGAGGATCTCTTCTCTGAGGGACCTACTATGCAAACTCAGGTAATGCCCCCATTTGTTAGGTAACATTAACAATAAACATTCTGATTGACCATATATAAAGCTAAGGGAAGGCTATAATCTCCAAGTGTGTCATGACTTAAAGACATTGGTAAGGTGGAGAGTGTTGGAGGACAGCAACAGGAAGCTGAAGAACCTTGAATCCGTAAAGGAAATGGAAATGTTTAGCCTGGAGAAGACTTGAAGAGGATGTGACAGCTGTCTTCAAGTATATGAATGGCTATCAAGTGGACTAAGGATCAGAGGTGTTCTGTTTGGCCCCAGGGGATAGAACCAGGAAAGGTGGAAAGAGGTCGATTTAGACTGGAGATCAGGAAAAATCAAAACTAAAAACTTCTTAAAACTTAGAGCTACCCAAGAGTAGGATGAGCTTCCTAAGAAGGTGCTGGGTGTCCCATCCTTGACGATCATTAAGCAGAAAATTTTATGGTGGGGACATCTTCTGCATATAGATCAGACTAGAGAGCCATTGAGGTCCCTTCCAACTTTCACGTGTCATGATTCCATGAGTTGCATAAGATAAGATAGAATCCTCCAAGACGGCAGAGTGTCAGAGTGCTGGTTGAGAAGGCTGCATGTAGAGCTCCAGTCTTGGCTGGGCTTTCACTTTACCTTGTTTCTTTTTAGCTCTTTGAGGGAGTTGGACAGGAGAAATCAATATTGTCATATGGCATGGGACCAAAGGTTACTAAATCTGCAGGGTCCTTTGGCTGAAAGTTGCTTTCAGACATTGTTATTTAGCCTTTGAATCAGAGCTCAGGTCAGGCAAATGATCTCTACCATTGCAAGGGAATGAAAGAAAAGGCACACAAACTGGCATTTCTATAGTAGGATCTAGCGGGCAGCTTTGGAGAAAAGAGATGAGATGGGGACAAGCTAGAGGGCCAGGAATACTCCCTTTCTGCACGTTAGAAAATAAGAATCAGCTCATTTTGCAGCAGGGAATTCAAGAGGGGGAAAATAGTCTAATCTTACAAGCCGAGCCTATGTGAAAACCTCTCCCTACCTGGTTGTGAATTCATCAGGCAAATTACTGGCAAACGCATAAATTATTATACAGATCAAACAAAAGCAGTTCACTCTAATTACCCACCAAGCTGCCTCTCTGGAGCTAAGCTGTAAACTCGGGATAGATGAGTTTTTGCTATTTCTTACCACTCCTTTCAGTTCACGTGTTCCAATCCAGCCTTTTATTTACGAGAGAAATTTTTTTTCTTGCCTCTTTGTCAAGTAAAGGGAAAACGTTCTGAGAAACAAGGGATGGTTATATGTGGTTGGGGATATATTTGTAGGATAGCAGTGGTTAGGCAACACATTTTCATTTCTGACAGCAGCCTTGACTAAGACACTGAGAAAAGAGCTAAGTGGTGCAGTGGATAGTGGATAGAGCGCTGGGGGCTTGGAGTCAGGGAGATCAGAGTTCAAATCAGACTTCAGATACTTAGTAGCTATGGGACCATGGGCAAGTCACTTAACTTTGTTTGCCTCAGTTTTCTCACCTGTAAAATGAGCTGGAAAAGGAAATAGCAAACCACTCTATCTGCCAAGAAAACCCCAAAAGGGGTCAGGAAGAATTGGATGTGACTGAAAAACAGTTAAACAACCAACACCATGTGAAGGGAGCAGCTTGATTTAGCGGGAAGAGCACTGGTTCTAAAGTCCTAGGCTCAAATCCTCCCTCGGTATCTCCAACATTTACCACCTAAGTGACACCGGGCAAATCATTTCACATCACTATAGGGATTACATCTTGGGCCTGAGTTTTCTCATTTGTAAAGTGAGAAATTCACGAGCACCTTCATCCTCTCACTATTCTCTCAAAAAAGTCTGCGCTATTGCACTTAGGAAGACCACTCATTTCTATCAGTGCCCTTCTAAAGAATTACCTGCCTAGGGGTCTCTGCACTCATTTATATTGGCCACATCCGGGGGCAGGGGACACACAGGGAGGTGGGTATGGAAAGAAGCCTTCACAGGAAGGCACGTCAGAACGGAGACTCTAATCTTCTGGAGGTGGCCACAACAGATTCCAAGAGTGTGAGCAACGCCATCTAAGTAGATAAGTAGAAGCCTTTCAGATTCGCGGGCTCTTCTTTAGACTAACTGCAGAGGATGAAAAAATTCTATTTTTCAATGTCCTCCTTCTGAGTTCTGAATAAGATTGAAATCCAAAGGAAACACCAAAAGGCTTAGTTGAAAGGCAGAAAGAAATAGGGCAAATGTCCTTTAGTAAAACGTGTGACTGGCCACTGACCTCTGCAGCCCCCGTTACCCTTGAATTGTAATGATATGTCCAGACACACCACATCCCAAGAAGGGGTCTCTGATCCTATCAGGGTCACAATATGTTTGTATTAGGATCACAGTAAATACCTGCCAAAGGCAGGCAGCCTGACTTAGTTTGAATTTAATAGGGACAGCATGATGTTCACCTTTGTTTAACTGCCCAAGGAGAGGAGTCACTGGTAAAATGAGAAATAGGTTAGTTTTATGTGTGGTGCTTTTCTGTTCCCAAATCTCAGATCCTTAGAAGAAAATATATAAAGACATAGAGGAGAGCTGGTCAAATAAAGGATTGCAGCTACTTGATCTGAACAGGATATAATGGAAAGAAAGCTGGCCAGCATGGCCTGGGTTTAGTTACAGCCCCACCGTAGCTGGCTGGGTGGCATCAATTGAGTCACCTGAACCTCACTGTTGGTTGGTGAGCTGTTTCAGTCATGTCTGACTCTTTGTGACCCCATTTGGGGTTTTCTTGGCAAAGACGCTATTATGGTTTGCCATTTCCTTCTCCAGCTCATTTTACAGATGAGCAACTGAGGCAGACAGGGTTAAGTGACTTGCCTAGGGTCACACAGCCAGTAAGTGTCTGAGGTAAGATTTTAACTGTTTCTCCCAATTCTAGGGCCAGTACTCTATTCACCGTACCACCTGGATGTCCTTGAATCTCAATAAGGCCTTAGTTTTCTCATCTGGAAACTGAGGGTATACAACAACAACAATAAAAATGTTCAAAATACATTTATAAAATAATTATAACAGTTCACATTTCACACAAAGCAATTTCCTCCAAACACTGTGAGACAAAGTGTCTTAATCTCATTTTACAGATGAAGAAATAGAGGCTGAGAGATACTGGAACCTTGCCTAGAGCCCTATGCTAGGTCTGGGATGGCAGATAATACATAATCCCTGCCCTCCTGGACTTTACAATCTGGTAGGCTAAATTACTAGGAGAGTTTCTAAGAGCCTTTCAGGTTCTAACATTATATGATTCTATGAAGGGAAGGATACCTACAACAGTTATCTATATTAAATAAAACTCATTTTCCTTCTCCCAAAACCTTTCCCATCTTACCAGTTTCCCTATTACTATCAAGGGCACTCCTATCCTTTTTGTCAAGCAGGCTTACAAACTCCCTGCCATCTTCATCTCCTCACAAATACCATATATTCAATCCATTGCACTGGACCTGGGGTCTGGAAGACCTGAGTTCAAATCCAACTTTCAACACTTATTAGCCCAGTGACCCTGGTCAAATCACTGCCTCAATTTCCTCATCAATAAAGTCAGGATGATAATAACACTTATTTTCTGGAGTAATTGTGAGGATAAAATGAGATATTTGTAAAGTATTTTGCAAACCTCGAAGAGTTATAGAAATGCTAGTTAGCTGTTAGTTCTTGTATTTTCCCAATATCTCTTACCTATTGTCCCCTTCTCTCCACTCACACAACCAGGAATCTAGTTTGGCCTTTATCACCCCTGTCATAGATTATTAAAATAGATTTCTATTTGATTTGACTCTCTCAAGAGTCTCCTCTCTCCAATCCGTCTTCTACTCAGCTGCCAAAGTGACTTTTCTAAAATGTAGGTGTGTCCGTGTTGTGGTTCTGTTCAATGAGTTCTAGCCACTCCCTGATACCTCCAGGATCAAATGCAAACTCCTTCATTAGGTATTGAAAGCTCTTCCTAACTTGGCCCCTTGCTACCTTTCCAAATCTTCTCATCTTTTCCTCCCATGGATGCATACATTATTGATGATGTAGCAGAACCGGCTTATTTGCACTTCCTCAAACACAATATTCCATTTTCCATCTCAGTGCCTTGTTACTGACTGCTCCCCATTCCTGAAATATTCTGCCCCCTCACCTCTGCCTCTTAGCTTCCCTTACTTCAAGTCTCAGCTCAAAGCTCATGTTCTCTAGGAGGCCCCTCCATCCCTTAATGTCTTCTTTTGGATCACCTTCCATCTACTCTTGAATGCACCTGGTCATTTACACATCCCCTCCACGAGGGCTTCTTGAAGGCAGAGTTCATCTTTACTTTTTACCCCCAGAAATTAGCACAGTGACTAGCACATAGTAAGCACTTACTAAATGCTTACTGACTGACCAAGAAGAATAAAAATATAGTTGAAAGATGGTCAGCTAGCAGGCTTAATCCTTGGCAAGAAAGGAGCATTCTTTCAAAAAAAAAATGTGCTGCTTTACTGTTTATATCCACAAGGATGCTGAAGAGCACTAGCAGAAGGGGGGCATCAGTGAGGCAGATGGGGGGCATTTAAAAGCATAGCATTCCATAGAGATAAAGAATAACAATCCATCATCATGGAAATCTGCCTGTTACTTCCAGAAACTACTCTGACTTGTATTAAAGAATTTATCCTGTCAATAGCACTGTATATAAACTATCCAGGAAGCTGTGAATCAATGATCAGCAAGCATTTATTAAGTACCTGCTAAGTGTCAGATACTACACTAATCACTAGGGATATAAAGACAAAAGTGAAAGGGTCCTGCCCTCAAAGAGCTCGCATTCTAAGGAGGATACAATTTATACACACACACACACACACACACACACACACACACACACAAACACACAAACACAAACATATAACATGTTTTTACGTGTGTTTTATATATATACAAATTACATGAAACATGTTTCTAAGTTGTAAATATACACACATATAACATATACTTATATGTGCTTTTTATATATGCATTTACATATGCTTTATATACACATATTTATATATGTATATAAAACACATAAATAATCAACAAGTTGTTACTACCTTCATTTTCAAAGAGGACCAATGACATCATGGGGTAATGTCGTGACTTGTATGTGAATCAGATTTAAGTGAGGCAGAGCTTCACAAAGCCGTCAGCCTCATTCTCTCTTCCAGAGTCATCAAAGTCCAGTGGCCAGACAAAAGTCTCATGAAGGCAATGGCCTCAGGTTAAGTGGATGACGTTGGTATCTTTGATACCTGACCAAGCCATAAGTGCTCCACAGGGCCTGCTTCTGCTGCCTGCGTGGCCTGTTGGAACAAATTGTTTATGTCTACCAGTTCCACTGGGGAAGTCTTCACATGCTTGGGGTAGCCACCCCCTAACTCACTGATGGCTTTGAGGCCTTTTGGTTACTCTCACCCTGGTTTAGCCACAACTTGGTGTGTCTGCTGCACATGCTACAACTTCTTGGAGTCACAGGTGAGAGTTGGGTGAGAGGTGGACACCTTGGGTGGATGAGCAGCTCTGAAAAGGGCTCAGCAAGGCTTCACACCAGAAGTACTAGTCTTCCCTGAATACCCCATACACCTTTATCAACAAGTATCCATTGAGCACCTACCATGTGTGCCAGGATCTCTGTTCTATTCTGGACATATAAAGGCATATGTGAAACAATCCTGCTCTCATGGAACTTGTATTCTAGCCAGGGAAACAAACAGGTATTTATTTGTCTAAGCATATACAAGGTAGTGGGGGAGGAGAAAGAAGCACTCAAGGTTGAGAGAATCAAGAAAATGAAAAATAGGAAGTGGTGATTAAGCTGAGTTCAGAAGAAAACTTGAGATTCTAAGAGGGGGAGGAGAAGAGGGAGTGCATTCAAGGCATGGGGGATAGCTGGGACAAAGGTCTGAACATAGTAGTTTGTGGGTCATCTATGAAAAATGATGTGAAAGTCAGTTTGTTTGGACCACAGGAGAGGAAACCTTGAACTGAGCACCATGGGCACTCAACCCATCCACCTTCTCACCTCCATTCATCTTGCTTGTTTGTATTTATATTTATAGCTCTTAGCACAGTACCTACTACAGAGTAAGCATGTGATAAATATTCTGTCTCTAGGCTTTAGCTCTCCCCGAAACAATCCACTTACTCACCACAATGACCCATTAGCATTTCCTCCACTATATCAAAACATTCTCTCAAATCACCACTGACTGAGTTGATCCAAAAATATTCCACCATTTTCCCATTAACTATCAATCAACATTAAATCCCTACTGTGTGCTGGGTACTGGGTTAAGTGCTGGGCACACAAAAAGAGGCAAAAGATAGTCCCTGCCCTCAAGGAACTTACAATCTAATGAAAGAAACAACATGCCAAGAAATATATACGCAGGATAAACAGGAAATAATTAACAGAGGGAAAGCAGTAGCTTTAAGAGAGGGTAAGGGAAGGCTTCCTGTCGAAAGTGGGGCTTTAGTTGGGACTTAAAGGAAGCCAGGGAAGTCAGTATTTGGAGCAGGGGAGGGAGAGCATTCTAGGAATAAGGGACAGCCAGAGAAAATGCCCAGAACTGAGGGATGAAGTATCTTGTTCATGGAACAGCCAGCAGGCCAGTGTCACTGGATCAAAAAAAGAAAAAATCCGGGAAAAACGTGTATGAAGACAGGGAAGGTAGGAGAGGGCTAGGTTATGAAGGGCTTTCAATGCCAAATGCAGCATATTTTTATTTGTTCCTGGAGGCAATAGGAAGCCAATGGAGTTTATTGAGAAGGGAAGGGTGACATGATCAGACCTGTACTTTAGGAAAATCATTTTAGTGACTGAATGCAGGGTGAATTAGAGTGGGAAAATCTTGAGGCAAGCAGACTCATAAGCAAGTATTGCAATAATCTGGGTGTGAGGTGTTGAGGGCCTTCACCAGAAAGGTGGCAGTGTCAGAGGACAGAACACGGTGTAATTGAGAGATTTAAATTGACAGACTTTGGCAACAAATCAGATATGCGGGGGAGGAGGTGGAGAGTGAGAAAGAGTGATGAATCCAGGATGACTCATAGGCTATGATGCTGAGGGACAAGAAGGATGTCCTCTACTGTAAGAGGGAAGGTGCGGTGGGGGAAGGGTTTAGGGGGAGATAATGTGTTCTATTTTGGACATATTGAATTTAAGATGTCTACTGGACATCTAATTTGAGATGTCTGAAAGGCAGTTGGAGATGCAAGACTGGAGCTCAGCAGAGTTTGGAGAAAAAAAAAGAAGAGGGTAGATTTGAGAATCATCAGCCTAGAGATAAAAATTAAATCCATGGAAACTGATGAGATCTCCAAATGATCTGACCCGTTTAAATACCCTTGTTAGTATAATAATCTTCAGTTCTGCAAAGACTTCTCCCTCCTTCTCCCTCCTTCTTAGTGCCTTCTCTCTGTGATTATCTCTATTTTATCTTGTTTACACTTTTATCCTTCACATACTTGTTTGCACGTTGTCTCCCCTATTAGATGTGAGCCTCCCAATGAGTCAGGCCTGATGGGGGCTGCCGTTCTCTTTGGCCATCCACTGATTGAATATTAGGCAGAAAAAAATAAATAAGCTCTGTATTCAGTTGTTCCTCTGGGCCTGAGATCAAACTTCAAGCTAGGGATTCCTCTGTCTCTTCTTTCCCTTCTCCCACTCACCTACCCTCTGCACCTCCTTAGATAGAGATACTGTTGTGACCTTCTTGACTCCAAGCCAGGAAGAGCAGGCAATAAACTGCCACTGGGCATGGGGACTGGGGATTTCATAGCTAGCAAAAATGTGTGGTATTCTATTGTGCCAAAGTATGTCCTTTGAGAACTGGGAGGAGACAGAGAGACAGAACGGAGACAGAAAGGGAAATTCTTGTTTAAGGGATACGAGGGCCATGAAAAGTCAAAAATCACAGAAAAGTAAGGATCAATCATAGCTCTAGGACCAAAAAGGATCTCTGTGGTCATCTAGTGCAACCTTCTAGTTTTATAGATTAGGAAAATAAGTCCCTTTGAAGTTAAATTACTTGCCCAAGGTCACATGGGCAGTGTTTAAACCCAGGACCTCTAACTACAGAACCAATGTTCACAATCATTGTACCAGACAAGAGTACGTTTCCAGAAGAGACAAGAGAATCAAGGAAAAAGTATTAACAAGGTGGAAACTTGAAAAGAATGAAAACAGAATAAAAGGCAACTAATGTAGATAAGGACATCACTAATAACCATAGAGCTAGGGTTCTTAACCTAGGGTCCATGAACTTGTTTTTTTGTTTATTTTTATAATTGTACTTCAACAAAATTCAACATAATCCTATGAATTCTGTCTTATGTGTTTAAAATCATTAGTCAGAGAAGGTGTCCATAGACTTCACTTGCCTACTAAAGGGAATCCATTGGGGTGGGGGTTGGGGGGTAGAGAGTGTGGGTTGAGAACCTCTGCCTTAAAGCTATTTCAAAGAAGCAACTAGCTGATGCAGTGGATAGAATGCTGGGCCTAGAGTAAGGAAGACCTGCGTACAAATCTGGCTTTAGACACTTACTGTCTGTGTAGCACTGGGCGAGTCACTTGACTTTTCCAAACCTCAGTTTGCTTATCTGTAAAATGGGCATAATAATAGCATTTATTGTACATGGTTGTTGTAGGGATCAAATAAGATTGTGTGTGTGTGTGTGTGTGTGTGTGTGTAAATTGCTTTGCAAATATTAAAACACTGTATAAATTATAGCTGCTATTGTTATTCAATGGCAGGGAAAGAAGAGTGTAGGTAGTGTGGAAAGGAAGCAGAGAACATAGGAGACCTTTTCTTGATGCATGGCCATATGGCTGAGGAAAGAGAGAGAATAAAGGCTCAAGGCACTATCAGAGTCCAAGGAAGATTTCATTTTCTTTGTGAAGGTTAGGAGGGATGAGCTACTCTTGAGAGGCAGTGTGACCATCAGACTTAGAGTCAGGAAGCGTTCAATTCATATCCTTTCATGAATAAGTAAGTACTGACTGTCTGTTGACTTTGGGCAAGTCATTTAACCTCTTAACCTTTCTGAGTCTCCTCCATTTCCTCATCTACAATAAGAAAGTAGAATATAACAATCAGAAGAAGGAGGAGAACAATAATAATAGCTTTTGGATAGCTTTTCAGGGTTTGCAAAATGTTTCCAACATTACTTCATTTTATCCTCATCGGTGGGCACTATTATTTTTACAGACCCATCTTACTGATGAGAAAACTGAGGCAAATAGGTTAAGTGACTTGCCCAGGGACACAGAACTAGTAATTATCTGAGATTGGATTTGAACTCGGCTCTTCCCGACTCCAAGTCTAGCTCTTTAGCCAATGTGCCACCTAGATGACCTCTAAGATCCCTTCAAATTCTGAAGCTATGATCCCAGGATCTTATGAATAAATCATAGCAAAGTGAAATCACATAATATGTGCGTTGATGATCATTTTAGAGGTAGTGAATGTACACTCTCAGCAAAGGGCTTTTTGTGTGTCCCCGAGAGTCTATACCATGGGGAAGAGATGATGGAAATGAGCCAGAAGAGTGAATTGCACACATAAGAATTAATGCTGCTTCTGGCAAGCTGGAAATTATGAGACCATCATTTATAAGAGTCCGTAATTGCTAGAGGAATTACTCTGTTAATCATCAAGGGACGGATTCAATATTTTTTTTAAAAAAAAATCAGTGGCAGCCTAAGCAAGATCCTCCCAAATCAATTATTGGCTATTCTCTGTGGATGATTGCAGAATGATATCAGCTTAATTAGTTATTTTTCCATATAAGAAATTCACACAGTTCTCATTCCAGCCCACCCATACATATCATCCAGGAGGTCTGTGGCTCTGGTTTAGATTCCATTGAATTCCAAAGGCAGCTTTTGTGATACAGCTTAAATAACAGTTAGTGTAGAACACAATTCCAAAGGCTTATTTGAGAAAAAAATGTATCTTGTATTTGCTTGCAGTATTTCCACCTATGAGCACAATTGGTCTTTGATGTTGGAATTGGTGTAGGCAAAAATTAGTCAAAATTAATGACTCATTTGGCTGGTTGGGTGAGAAGCTTGTGTGGTGTTTGGGTGAGGAGCAAGCCTGGCTGTTGGACCATGTGACCACAATGACAGACACAGACAAAAAACCTAACACCAAAAACACACCAGCCAGTATGCCGCCCTGGGCGGGTTTACTTTCTCTCCTGCTCAGTTTCCTTCTGTGAAGCATTCCTGATTCTTAATTGGAGTGATTGGAAAAACATAAAGTAAATCACTTTTTCTCCCTCTGTATATGCCCAGAGCTAGATCAGTGCATTGTCTTCATTGTCTGCTAATCAAATTATTTTCTCATTTCACAGATACACTGATTATGAAGAATGGACAGGGATATGAGGTTCCTGGTTTTTTCACTGAATAGCTGTAGAACTTTGAACAAGTAATTTCACCCCCTTTGAGCCCCAATTTGCTAGGTGGTACAGTTGCTAGAGCACTGGACCTGGGATCAGGAATATCTGAGTTCAAATCCTGCCTCAGACACTTACTAGCTATGAGACCCTGTGCAAGCTATTTAGCCTCAGTCTACCTCAGTTTCCTGAACATTAAAATGGGGACAATAATAGCAACTACCTCCCGGGGTGGTTATGAGAATCAAATGAGATAATCTTTATAAAACACTCAGCATAGTGCCTGGCATCTAGTGGATGCTCATAATGCTTCCTTCCTCCCTTCTTTCTTTTCTTCCATCCTTCTTTCTTTCCTCCCTCCCTCTCTTCTTCTTTTCCTCCCTTTCTCCTGACATTTTGAGGATACTATCTGGATCACTCGGTCAGTCCATCTATCATCCCTTACCTTTGCCACACAACCAGCTTACTTTCTTTTTCTATCATACATGTTCTTGATGTCATGAGTGCTAAATAAATGTATGTTTGAATTCCAACAGACTCCCTCTTTTTACCCACCCTAATTTCACCCATGCTCATTTGGGAGCACAGTTTATTAAATAGTAAACTTGGAATTATGTAATATTTTTTTTGAGGTCCAGGTCTGTCATTGAATTATTGTGAGTCACTGGACAAGCCACATTCTCTTTGTACCTGTTTCTTCATATATAAGATAATTATACCTTCCAGAAATGTTGCAAGGGTTATGTGTCAGATCACAAAAGCATAATGTACTTCAGGCACGTTGTATTTTCACCTTCCTCGGTATTAGCTCTTTTTCCATCACACTCAATCTATTACCTGACTAATCTTTATGGTTAGGTTTTTTTTCCCCCTTTCCTGATATCTTATTAGAATTTGTCCCACTAGTAACAATGATAGGTGATACTTCTATTTCACTCTAAGTTTTGAAAGTTGGTTTATAAGAGCAAGGGCATAGTGGGTGGGTAGCTGGCTTCAGAATCAGAAACACCATGGTTCAAAGCCCACCTCTGATACAGACTGACTTGGTGATCCTGAGAAAGTCACTTAATATCTCAGAGTTCAAAGCATCTCTCTAAAATGAAAATTGACATACCAAGTACCAATGTTCCTTGATTGAAGAAATTTCCTTCTCAGGCGTTAACTATACTAATGGCATCACAGGTCTGATCTTTTTTAAATGATTCTTTGCATCCATTATCTCATTTCATCTTCATGACAACCCTATGAGTACTACAGGTAACGTTATTCTCTCTTATTTTATTTGTTTAAACCCAAATGGCAATCTCTTGGTGTAGGAGTCCTTCTAATAATTCAGACTGTCAAGTTACCTGTAACCATTTTAAAGATTTGTTTGAGACTTTCTGCCAAGGTGGCTGCCTGAATGGATATAGACCCCTCAACTCCAACATAAAGACTCCAGAAGAAAAAAACTGAAATTCACGCCATACCACATAACCAAGAAATCTGATGGGGAATTATAAGTGATTTCTTCCATCCCATTGTCAATAGGGAATAGGGCCACCAGAAAAGTCAGCACCAATGTAAGTTAGCAAGCCAGTAGTCTCCCAGTGAGTTCAGAGAATAAATAGAGACATTTGTGGTATGCAAGGCTCTGCATTAGGAGGCAACAAGAGTAGAGCGTTCCCCTGAAGAAGGTCCAGATTCATCAGAAATCTCCCCAGGGTAGTTAAAAGTACCCAGAGAAGAACCCCAAAGAACCCCTCAGTGGGGCCCTTGGAAGCCCTGTAAAGGATCAGTGATCAGTGCAGTAAAGCAGTTCTCTTAGGCCAAGATACCAGATACCTAGGGGCTCTGAAGTCCCTAGCACTGTGTCCTTAAATTTCATAGGTCGTCTTAAACTTAACACTGAACCTCAAAGATTCAGGTAAGCCCACCTCCTTATTCTTCCCTCATTGCGCTTCTTCCTGTATATACCTTGTTTGTCCATCGTTGTCTGCAGGGTGTCTTCCCCATTTGGCTGTGAACCCCTGGAGTGGTGAAACCAGTGCAGAAACCAAAGTGAACCAGGGTAAGGCCAAACAGGGCAGACAATCCCACCCAAAAAGTTCAACATGGGGCAGAACCTGGCATTGGCACAAATCCCCAATTCAGGAATTAAAACTGGAAAAATGAGTAGACCAAACAAGACACCGATTAGAATAAAATACATGGAGACAGATCTATAGATCTCAAAAGAAGAAGCAACTCCATGATCATTGCAGGCAGAGACTCAAAAGAAAAATAGATTTACATAAGAACTACATGAATGCTTAGAAGAAATAAAAGCAGAAAGGAAGAAAAGAGAAAGAGGAAAGGAAGGGAAAAGAAGGGGAAGAGAAAGAGGAAAGAAAGGGAAGAAAAAAGAAGAGAAAGAAGAAAAGAAAAATGTACTTTAGTATGTATTTTAGTCCATCAGTTCTCTATCAGAAGGTAGTATGTTTCCTCATGAGTGCTTTAAATTTGTCATTGGTCATTGAATTCATAAGTCTTTCAAAGTTGTTTACCTTTACGATACTGTGCTTCTGGTTCTTCTCAGTTTACTTTGCATCAACTCATACGAGTCTCCCCAAATTTTTTCTGAAATCCTCTCCTTTATCCTTTCTTACAACACAATAACATTACATCACCATTATATACCATAATTTGTTCAGCCATTTTCCAACTGATGGGTACCACTTCAGTTTCCAATCCTTTGCCAGGATTAAAAGAACTATTATAATATTTTTGTCCAGCTGGGATCTTTTCCTCTTTCCTTGATCTTCTATGGGTAAAGATCTAGCAGCAGTATTGCTGTGTCAGAGGGTCGCTGTTTAATAGCTTTTCGCTTATAGTTCTAAAATGCTTCTCAGAATGGCTGGACCAGTTCTCAGTTCCACCAACAGTGCAGTGTGTCTGTTTTCCCACATTCCCTCTAGCATTTCTTTTTCTTTTTTTTTTATCACCTCACCCAATCTGATGGGTGCCAGATGGTACCTCAGAGTTGCTCAAATTTGCATTTGTCTAATTATTAGTGATTGAGGGCATCTTTTTATATGACTGCATCATAATAGCTAGGATTTCTTCCTCTGAAAACTGCCTATTCTTATCCTTTGACCGTTTAGCAATTGAGAAAGGGCTTTTGTTCTTATATATCTAAGTCAGTTCCCTATATATCTTCAATTTACTCAGCCATTCCCTACCTTTTTTTCTTCCTCCTTCCTCATCGTTTCTAATATTCAGGCAGTTCTTAAATTACAAATAGAATATATGCACGTGAGTTGGGAATTTAGAATGCATTTTTACACATAAACCATGCTTTGGAATTTAGATCATAGGATCATACAATTATAGAGCTAGACTGGAATTAGATAACATCCAGTCCCTCATTTTGCAAATGAAGAAACTCTCTCCTAGTGAGGTGAAGTGATTTGCCTAAGGTCATACATCTGGTAAGTGTCAGAAGCAGGATTTGAACCCAGGTCTTCCTGACTCCAAATTCAGAGCTCCAACCAGTCTGAAAAAGCTCAGAATATAGCTGAAATTAACTTAAGTTACTCCTTGAGGTTGAGTGTTTTTTTTTTTTTTGGCTAGGCAATGGGGTTAAGTGACTTGCCCAGGGTCACACAGTTGTAAGTGTTATCTGTCTGATGCCAGATTTGAGCTCGGGTCCTCCTGAATCCAGGGCTGGTGCTCTATCCACTTCATGAGTGTTTTTTTTTTCTACTTTTGTGCTTGCATCTCCATTGTCAAGCACATGGTAGATACATATTAAGTGCATGTTGATTGAGTATTTTTTAAAGAATCTTCTTTGATTCCTTACTTTCCTATAGGATCCTCCTCTTTCTCTTGTTTCTCTTGTTCTTTCTCTTAAGGAGGAACTGTAATATAATGGAAAGAACAGAACAGGAAATAGACCCTGTTCTACTACTTAATTATTGAGTGACATTGGTCAATTCAGTTAACCTCTGTAAACCTCATTTTCTCCATCTATAAAATAATAGTGATAGATGCAATATCTACCTTATAAGGTGGTTGTGAGAATCAAATGCACTAAAGTGTGTAACATGATATAATTGGAACTCACAATTATATAGCACTCTTAAGTTGCCTCAGCCTACAATTCCAGTTTTATTAGACATCACTCACCTTTCCCCACTCTAAAATGCAGTCCAATATGTCCTCTTGTTATTTTTCACACATGGTGCTCCATCTTCTCCTTACTTTTTCTTAGCTGTCCCTCGTGCCTGGAATGCCCTTCCTTCTAACCTCCTTCCTCTTAGAATATTTGGATTCCTTCAAGGCTCAATTCTATGTGTAGCCTTTCCTGATCCTACCAGCTACTGGTCCTCTCCCCACCCCACCCCACCCCAAAAATGTATCTTGTTTTTATTTTCTTTATATAATATATATGTACAAATGCATATATGGGATACACATACAGATTGTTTCCACCAATGGTATGTAAGCTCTTTGAGAACAAGAGTTATTTCTATCCCCATTTTTCATTTCCCCATCTCCATTTTATCCATTTAAAAAATGAATCCCCCAAATTATCACAGTGTCAAGTATACAGCAGGCCCTCAATGAAGTGTTTATTTAGTTTCCAAAGTGTGTTATACCCATCAGCCTTTTGGAAGAAGCATTGTAGTGTAAAGATCATTGACTTGAGAGTCAAGAGTCCTTGATCCAACTACCTGTTCTGCTACTACTAAGCCAGGTGATCATGGAAAAGTCATTTCAACTCATTAAGCCTTGATTTCTCCATGTGTAAAATGCAGATAGTTGTATGCATGTTACCTTCCTAGAATCAAAACTATTGGAATTGTAAGGGAAATCTACATTTTTCATTTTACTGATGAAGAAACTGAGGTCCAAGGAGGGTAGGTTGACTTTTACCATCGTCACATTAGCCAGCATGTAGCATATGTCTCCTCAGTGGAGAAGCAGTCCTCAAACCTTTTTGTCTTCTGATTTGTAAGATTCGTAGGATCAGGTTTTCATTTCTTCCCTTTGTAAAAGTTAGCATTGGTCCAGTAATAACAAGTCATGCCATGCTGAAGTAATTTCCTAATGACCAAATGCTGGGTAGATCAAAGGAATGCCACACATATAATTTGCCTAAGTTTCAGTAAAGCATTTGAAAAAAAAGTCCTTCATATATTTGGATAAAACAGAAGGACGTGGACTGGACAGTAATATGGTTAGGTGGATTTGGAACTGCTTGAAGGACAAAATTCAAATAGTGGTAATGAGTGCAGTGATGCCAACTTGTGGGGAGGACACTGATAGTATGTGTTTGGCCCTATTTTATTCAACATCTTTATCAATTATTTGAAGAATTTATAGCATGCTTATCAAATTTGTGAATGACATGAAGATGTAGGGAATAGATTGTGCCACTGGATGACAGAATTGGGAGCCCCCCCAAAAAAAATCTTGACAGCCTATCAATTTAATAAGATGAAATGTAATAGGAATAGATGTGTCTTGTACTTGGGTTTTAAAAAAAACAACAACTGCATATATAAATGATGAAAAAATACACAGATAGTAGTTCATAAAAAAATTCTCAGGTTCAAATGCACTGCAAATTCAATGGATCAATAGTATGTTGTGGCAGTTAAAGAAGCTATCACAGTTTTAGGATACATATATAGAATTGTAGGGTTCAAAATGCAGGAGTATATGTGTATGTGCATATGTAAACATATATATGTGCATGTGTGTATATACTCATATGTAGTAATTATATATGTACTTATAAATATATAATTACTATTATATGTGATCATTCCAGTCCATTCTGCCCTAATCACATAATTACAGAGTTCAAAAGGACCTCATAGACCATCTAAACCAATTCGTATCACCCATGATAGCCGATGAGCCAGAATTCACTTATTGAGCTCTAGTCAGGGTAGGGAGAAATGGGAATCCACGACCTTCCAGGGCAACCTATCCTATTTTTGGACAACTCTGTTAGGGTTTGTTTGTTATTGTTGTTGTTTTGAATTATTTTTATGTATATCAAAACTAAGTTTGTCCCTGCAATTTCTGCATGATGACTCCCAATTCTAGTCCCTGAAACCAGGAGATTTCCTCTTTCATGCTACAATCAGGAAACCCAGACTTTGCCTCGGTTATTTTTGTGACTTACCCAAGTCGCCTCCCTTATGCCGACAGGACATAGCTTTATTCTCAGCCTGGGGAAATGGTTACTTGAGGGACTTGTTTGAATCCCAGACAAGGACACATTAAAGACATAAGTAGCTTGTATTCTCACAGAAAAGCAGCTAGGTTTTTCAGAAACCATATCTGTAAAGTTCTTTTAAGCTCTGACTGTACATTTGACTATCACGTTCCATGACAAAGAGAAGCACATACAGAGAAAGGTGACCAGTGTGGTGAGGGCACTTAAAACCACGCCATATCATGAGTAGTTGAAGGAACACTGTGGTAAAGTGGAAAAAAGCCTCAGATTTGGAATGAAGAACCTGGGTTTAAATGTCACCTTTGTCATTATGTTTTGACCTTGGACTGGACACCATCTTGTGCACTCTGTTTCCTCATTTGTAAAATGAGGGTGTTGGACTAGGTTTTGGCTAAGGTCTCTTCCAGTTCTAAATCTTAGAGTAGTTGATATGATCTGGGTTGACTATTACAGGGTCAGTTTGCTACACCTCAATCTCAAGGTTCTAGGGATGCTTTGAGGTTTTTCTCTTCTCCAATGCTCTTGGCCCAAACCTTACACTGGTTGTATCTCGCCCAGTATTAGACACCAGTGAATGACTCATGCCATGGTTCCATAAAAATACTAAACTTCATTCAGTTTTTATAAAGTGAAATTTACTTTTAAGATATAGCAATGATAAAAGCACAAACGTGCTGCCATATACATACCATATGGGAACATTCTCCCCTATATCACTTCTGAGCAGAGTAATCTCAGTTTCAGTACAGTTTCTCAGCAACATTTATCCCACCAGCTTCATACTCGAATGCTTCACCGATGCTGGATGAGTCCTTGTTTCGGTGGTTATTAGGCTGGGTCCTGACAGACACTCCTGAAGGCCACTCCTTACTACTTAGAGCATCAATGTTGGGCTGGCTACAAAGCTCACCATGGATTCTGATTTCCAGACTCATGCAACTTGCATTCTTTTCCTTTTGAAATGCATATGGTGCAGTTTCCGATCCCCTCACATAAAATGCTGAGGAAAGCAATGAATACAGGCCTGTATTTACAGACCAAGGGTTGTCCTCAGTGGGGAGAGGGTTCAAGGCTTCTCCCTTTAGAGCATTGTCTCTCACTGGGAACCATCAATGAAATAGTAAAGCCAAGAGAAAGTAGCCAAAGAATATGGCAAAGACTCTGTTTGGCTAAAACTTTGTTTAATGCCTCTGCAGTGGGTCATGGAACCTCCTATTCATCACAGTTGGCCGATCATAACCAGTTACAAAATATTTATGTGAGGGTGGAGCCAAGATGGTGGATTAGAGGTAGTCATCCACCTGAACTCTCTCAATATTCCTCTCCAAATAACTTTAAAATAACTCTTCAAATCAAATTTTGATTTGGAAAAGCCAATAAAAGGTTGGGGTGAGACATTTTTCTGGCCTAAGAAAACTTAGGTCAGTTGAAGAAGTTTATGACACAAGGGTTGAAGCCTGTCAAGGGCCCACACCCACTGTAGTAGCAACAGCAGCTACAACAGCAACAACAAGTTTGGGAGTTCTCAGTCTAGAGACAGTAAGGGGATTGGACACCTAGTCAGAAAGAACCTCTGCTGACTCTGGGTATAGCTAGCACTGATTGGCAATTCTATTGCCCATACATAGTTCTGGATTACAGTTTCAGGATGGAGAGGAATACTGGTGGTCGGTCACAAGGGAACGGGAGCCCTGGTCACAGTTCCAAAGCAAAGAGGAGCACAGTGCTTATGGCTATAGGGGAACAAGGGCCCTTCCTGATAAAGACCAAAATACAGACCAGGATAGCAATGATCAAATATCTCCTAGGACCACACCATCGTGGAAGCACACAAAACTTGCAGACCCTGAGAGCTAGCTCTTAAAATGGCAGCATAAAAAAGCCTCAAGTTTGGTACAGTGATTTCCCACCACCAGGTGAGCAGAGACCAACTTTAAAATAAAGGCCAAAGTCAAGAAATAGGCTAAGAACATGAGCAAACAACAAAAAGGTAGCATGGAAGACTAAGACATAAACTCAGAGGAAGACAACAGCATCAAAACAGCTACATGCAAAGCCTCAAAGAAAAATGCTAATTGAACCCAAACCCAACAATAATTCCTGGAAAAGTTAAAGAAAAAAATAAAAGAGATAGAGGGGGAAATTGGGAAAAGAAATGAGAGTGATGCAAGAAATTATGAATTAACAGCTTTGTAAAAGAGTCACCAAAAAAATACTGAAGAAAATAACTTAAAAATGGAATTGGTCAAATTAAAAGTGGTACAAAAATCTTTTGAAGAGAAGAACTCCTTAAAAAGTAGAATTGGTCAAATGGAAAGAAGGTATAAAATCTCACTAAAGAAAAAAAATTCCTTAAAAATTGTAACTGGACAAGTGGAAGTAAATAAGACATCAAGAAACAATAAAACTGAAAGAAAAGAATAAAAACATAAAAGAAAATGTGAAATACCTCATTAGAAGAACAACTGACCTGGAAATAGATCAAAGAGAGATAATTTAAGAATTATTGAACTTCCTGAAAGTCACAACCAAAAAAAGAACCTAGACATCATATTTCACGAAATGATCAAGGAAAACACACTGATATCTTAGATCTAAAGGATAAAACAAATTGAAAAAGCCACCAATCACCTCCTGAAAGATATCCTAAAACTGAAAACTCACAGAAATATTCTACCCAAATTCCAGCGCTCCTAGGTCAAAGAGAAAATACTTCAAGCAGCCAGAAAGAAACAATTCAAATATAGTGAAATCACATTCTGGATCACACAAGATTTAGCTCTTCCACATTAAAGGAGTAGAAGGTTTGGATCATGATCTTCCAGAAGGGAAAGGAGCTGGGATTGCAACCAAGAATAATCTACCCAGCAAAACTGAATGTAATTCCACAGGGAGAAAAATGGATATTTAATGAAATAGAAGATTTCAAACATTCCTGATGAAAATACCAGATTTGAACAGAAAATTTGACATTCAATCACAAGACTCAAAAGGAGCATAAAAAAAGTAAACATGAAAGGGAATTGATAAAGGTCTCAACAAAATTCAATTGTTTGCATTCTTCTATGTGAAGATGGTACATGTAACTCCTAAGAACTTTATCATTATTAGGGAAGTTAAAAGAAGTTTATATAAAGACAAAGAGCATAGATTAGAGTCAATTATGTTGGAATAATCTCAAAAAAAATGAAGGGGTGAGAAAAAGAGATGCTCTGGGAGAAAGGAGAGGTAGAATGAGGGGAAATTATTCATTTAAAAGAGGTATGCAAAGAAAAGCTTTTATAGTGGAGGGGGAAATGGAAGGGATGAGCAATGCTTGAACCTCACATCAGAATTTGTTCAAATAGTTAAGTATATATATGGACATGTTTTACATGATTGCACGTGTATAACCTACATCTGATTACTCTCTGGGGTGGGGACGGAAGGAGAAATAGAGTTTGGAACTCAAAACTTTAAATAAAAATGTTTTTTTAAAAATTGAAACACACTCAGCTGTGCATAGAAATGTAACAACCTATAGAGAAATAGGAGGGGAAGGGGATATGAGAAAGGGGGTGGTTAATAAAAGGGATGATAGATTAAGGGAGTCATTGATCAGAAGCAAAATAAACTTTTGAGAAGAACAAGATAAAGAGAGAGAGGGAGAGGAAGAAACATAAGAAAATAGGTTGAAGGGGAATACACAGTAATCATAATTGTGAATGGGATGAACTCACCCATAAAATAGAAGCAGATAGCCGAATGTATTAGGAACCAGCATCCAGCAATATGTTGTTTACAAGAGACACATTTGAAACAGAAAGACACACAGAGATTTAAAATGAAGTGCTGGAGGAGAATCTAATAAGCTTCAGCTAAAGTGGAAAAAAAAGGCCAGGATAGCAATCATGACTTCAGACAAAGCAAAAGCAAAAATAGACCAAATTAAAAGAGATAATCAGGGAAACTACATTGTGCTTAAAGGTAACATAGACAATAAAATAATATCAAAACTTTTTACAAGTTTGTCTGATAAAAGCCTCATTTCTCAAATATATACTGATACTTCTGATGGCAAGATGGCAGAATGAGAAAAGAATCCCCTAAAGCCTTCCCAAATTCTCTTGCAAACAATCACGAAAAAGATCTCAGAACCAATTTCGGAACAGGGGAGCAACGTACCAGCACGGTAGGAAAGGTCTGCCTCACTGAGATGGGAGGGAAGCTGGTAAACAAGCAGCAGTGGCAGGCTGCATGCCTGGGGGCCTGCAGCAAAACTCCAAGTTCCAGGGAAATCCACCATCAAGGCCCCAACACTCCCTCCCCATGCTAGCCAGCAGCATCAGAGGCAAGCCAGCACTCCCAGTCAGGAAAAAGGAGGCCCACCTCCAGTGAAGGCTACCAGGGAGGCCTTGTCTCCACAGATGGCCAGCAGTGAGACCCTGTCCCCAGGGCAGGCCAATGGGAAGGCCCCCACCCCCAATATAAGCCAGCAGCTAAACCTGAGGCCCAGTAAAAACCAACAGCAAAGCCCCAAGCCCAAGCACAAAAAGTTTGGGACAGTGCAGGAGCAGAGTCTTAACATAAAAGCACAAAGTCACAAAATAAGCAGGAAAAAAAATGAGCAAAAAAAAATTATTATAGAAAGTTACTATGGTGACAGGAAGGATCAAAGCACAAACTTAGAAAAGAGCAATAGTGTCAAAATGGCTACATGTGAAGTCTCAAAGAAAAATGTAAATTGGTCTCAGAACCCCATCCCTTTAAAAAAAAAACTCCTGGAAGATCTTAGAAAAGATTTTACAAAGCAAGTAAGAGAAGTAGAAGCAAAATTAGGAAAAGAAATGTGAGTAATGCAAGACAATCAAGAAAAACGTCAACAGCATGATAAAAGAAACATAAAAATGGAAAAAGATATACAAAAATTCACCAAAGAAAATAACTCCTTAAAAATAGAATTGGGCAAATGGAAAAAGAGATAGAAAAGCCAGTGAAGAAAATAATTCCTTAAAAATTAGAATAGGTAAGTGAAAACTAATGATTTCATGAGACTTCAAGAAATAATAAAATCAAAAGAAGAAAAAGAGAAGAAAATGTGAAATTTCTCATTGGAAAAACAATTTACCTGGAAAATAGATCCAGGAGAGAGAATTTAAGAAATATTGGACTACCTAAAAGCCATTATTAAAAAAAAAAAGAGCCTGGACAGCATATTTCAAGAAATTATCAAGGAAAACTGCCCTGATATCCTAGAAACAGAGGGGAAAATAAAAATTGAAAGAATCCACTGATGTGATCCTAGTGATCCTAGTGTAATACTAATGATCTCCATATGAGAACTCCAAGGAATATTGTGGCCAAATTCCAAAATTATCAGATCAAGGAGAAAATATTGCAAGCAGCCAGAAAGAAACAATTCAAATATTGTGGAGCCACAGCCTCAGGATTACACAGGAGTTAGTAGTTTCTACATTAAATAACTTGAGGGCTTACAATATGATATTCCAGAACATAAAGGAACTAGGATTACAACCAAGAAAGAATTGCATACACATCAAAACTGAATATAATCCTTCACGAAGGGGAAACGGATATTTAATGAAATAGAGGACTCTCAAGCATTTCTAATTAAAAAACCAGAGCTGAATAAAAAAAAATGATCTTCAAATGCAAGACACAAGAGAAACATAAAAAGGTAAAGAAATAAGAGAGAAAACATAAGTGATTCAATAAGGCTGAACTGTAAATTCCTACATAGCAAGATGATATTTATAACTCTTGAGAATTTTATCACTATAAGGCCAATTAAAAGGAGTAAATAAATAGAGGGTGCATGTGTGAAATGACTGTGACTCATCATATCAATATCATCATGATAATATCCAAAAAAAAATTTAAGGGGTGAGAAAGAAGATTACATTGGTAGAAGAAAGAAGGGGAAAATAGAATGGGGAGATAGAATATCTCACATAAAAGAGATGTGAAAGAGCTATTTTAGTGGAGGGGAAAACGGGGGGGTGAGCAATGGGGGACAATATATACACTTAATTGGATATAGAACTCTAGCTTGGCATATAATGAAGTAAAAATGGATGAGGATAAGAAATGAGAGGGGGCAGGACTGATGAAAGGGATGGTAGATTGGAGGAGGTGGTGAGCATAAGTAAAACACTTGTGAGGAAACACAAGGTAAAAGGTATAAGGGAAGGGGTAAAAGAGGTATAAAAATGGAATAAGGGGAAATAGGAAGGAAAGAAATGTAGGATAGCAAGAAATATACAGTTAATTATCATAACTGTAAATGTGAATGGGGCAAATTCACCCATAAAATGGAATCAGAGAGTAGAATGGACTAAAAACCAGAATTCTACAACATGTTGTTTACAAGCAACACATTTGAAACACAGAGACATACAGAGAGTAAAGGTAAAGGTAAAGGGCTGGAGCAGAATCTATTATGCTTCAACTGACATTTAAAAATAAAACATGGGCAGCAATCATGATCTCAGAAAAAGCAAAAGTAAAAATAGATCTAATTAAAAGAAATAAGGAAATTATATCTTGCTAAAAGGTAACATAAACAATGAAGTCCTATCAATACTAAATATATATGCACCAAATGGTATAGCATCTAAATTTTTAAAGGAGAACTTAAATGAGTTATAGGAGGAAATAGACAACAAAATTCTATTGGTGGGGGACCTCAACTTTCCCCTTTCAGAATTAGATAAATCTGACCAAAAAAAAAAAGTTCTAGAAAAGTTACATATGATGGATCTCAGGAGAAAATTGAATGGAATTAAGAATATACCTATTAGCAGTACATGACACCTACACAAAAATTTGCCATGTATTAGGGCATAAAAACCTGACAATCAAATGCAGAAAACCAGAAATAATAAATGCATCCTTTTCAGATCATAAGGCAATATTTTTTTCAATAAAGGGAAGTAGAAAGATAGATTAAAAATTAATCAGAAATTAAATAATCTAATCCTAAAGAATGAGTGGGTCAAAGAACAAATCATAGAAACAATCAATAATTTCATTAAAGAGAATGACAACAATGAGACAATATACCAAAATTTATGGTATACAGCCACAGCAGTACTTAGGGGAAAATTTAATCTTTAAATGTTTATATTAACAAAATAGAGAAAGAACAGATTAATGAATTGGGCATGCAACTAAAAAAATTAGAAAAAGAACAAATTAAAAATACCAAATTGGAAACCTTGAAAATCAAAGGAGAGGTAAATAAAATTGAAAGTAAGAAAACCATTGAACTAATAAATAAAACTAGAAGCTGACTTTATGAAAAAAAAAACAATAAAATAGATCATTTGGTTAATTTGATTTTTTACGAAAGGAAAGAAAAAAACAAATTATGAGTACCAACAATGAAAGCAGTAAGTTGAAGAGGAGCCAAAACAATTATTAGGAGCTATTTTGCCTGATTATATGCCAATAAATCTGACAATGTAAATGAAGTGGAAGAATATTTACAAAATATAAATTGCCCAGATTAAGAGAAGAAGAAATGGAATACTTAATCTAATCTTAGAAAAAGAAATTGAATAAGCCATCAATGAATTCCCTAAGAAAAAATCCCCAGGGCTGGATGGATTCACAAGTGAATTCTACCAAACATTTAAAGAACAATTAATTCCAACACTATGTAAACTATTTGGGAAAATAGGCAAAGAAGGAGTCCTAACAAACTTCTTTTACAACACTTAGATGGTGCTGATACCTAAAACAGGAAAAGTAAAAACAGAAAAAGAAAATTATACACCAATTTCCCTAATGAATATTGATGCAAAAAAAGAAATAAAATTCTAACAGAGATTACAACAATATATCACAAGGCTCATACACTATGACCAGGTGGGATTTATACCAGGAATGAAGGGCTGGTATCAGGGAAAATATCAGCATATTTGACCATATTAATAACAAAACCAACAGAAATCATGTGATTATCTCAATAGATGCAGAAAAAACTTTCAACAAAATACAACACTTATGCCTATCAAAACACTAGAGAGCATAGGAATAAATGGAGCTTACCTTAAAATGATAAGTAATATTTATTTAAAACACAATTACAAAACACTTTTCACACAAATAAAGTCAGATCTAAAAAAATTGGAAAAATATTGATTGCTCATAGGTAGGTTCAGCCAATATAATAAAAATGACAATTCTACCTAAATGAATCTACTTATTCATTGTCATACCATTCAAACTACCAAAAATTATTTTATAGATCTAGGAAAAAAATAGTAAAATTCATCTGGAAAAACAAAAAGTCAAAAATATTAAGGCAATCAATTTTTAAAAATGTGAAGAAAGGTGGCCTAGCCACAGTACCAGGTCTCAAATTGTACTGTAAAGGAGTAATTATCAGAACATTCTGGTACTGGGGCTAAGAAACAGAGTGAAGGAATACTGGAATAGATTAGGTACATTGCAGGAAAGTAATCTAGTATTTGACAAAGCCAAAGATCAAAGCTTTTGGGACAAAACCTCATTCTTTGACAAAAACTGCTAAGAAAAAGGAAAACAATATGACAGAAACTATCTATAGACCAACATCTCACACCATATACCAAAATAAGGTCAAAATGGATATGTGATTTACACATAAAGGGTGATACCATAAGCAAGTTAGGAGAGCATGGAACGGTTTTCTTCTCAGATCTATGGATAAGGAAAGAATTTAGGAGCAAACAAGAGATAAAGTGCATTATGAAATGAAAAATGAATCATTTTGATTATATAAAATTTCAACAATTTTGGTCAAACAAAACCAATGCTACCAAAATTTGAAGGAAAGCAGAAAATTGGCGGGGGGGGGGGAATTTTGCAGCATATATCTGTGATAAAAACCTCATTTCTCAAATCTATAGAAAACTGAGTCAAATTTATGAAAGTATAACTCATTCCCCAATTGATAAATGGTCAAAGGATATAAAAAGGCAGTTTTCAGATGAAGAAATCAAAGCTATCTATAGATGCTCTAAATTACTATTGAGTAGAGAAATGCAAATTAGAACAACTCTAAGGTACCACCTCACACTTATCAGACTGGCTAACAGGCCAGAAAAGGAAAATGACAAATGTTGGAGGGGATGTGGGAAAATTGGGATGCTAATGCACTGTTAGAGGAGTGGTGAATTGATCCAACATTCTGGAGAGCCATTTGGAACTATGCCCAAAGGTAATCAAACTTCAATCTAGCAATATCAATAATAGGTCTGTATCCTAAAGAAATACCCAAAAAAGAGAAAAGGATCTATTTGTACAAAAATATTTATAGCAGCTCTCTTTGTAGTACCTAAGAAGTGAAAAATGAGGGGATGTTCATCAACTGGGAAACAACTGAACAAGATGTGGTATATGATTGTAATGGAATATTATTGTGCTATAAGAAATGACAAACAGGGTGATTTCAGAAAAACCTGGGAAAATGTACATGAACTGATGCAAAGTGAAGTGAGCAGAACTAGGAGAACATTGTACATAGTAACAGCAATACTGCACAATGAAGAACTGTGAATGACTTGGCTATTCTCAGAAATACAATTATCCAAGACAATCCAAAGGACTCATGATGAAAAATGCTATCAGCTTCCAGAGAAAGAACTGATGTCTGAATACAGACTGAAGCATACAGTTTTCCTCTTTTTTCCTTCCTTCCTTCTTTTCATCCTTTCTTCCTTCCTTTCTCGTTTTAGTCCTCTTGCACAAAATTACTAATATGGAAATGTTTTACATGATTGTACATGTATACCCTATATCAGATTGATTGCTCTCTCAGGAGGGGGAGAAAGAAAGGAGAGAAAAATAGAATTTGGAACTCAAAACCTAAAAAAAAAAAAACCAATGAATGTTATTTTGTTTTTGTTTTTGGCAAGGCAATTGGAGTTTCAAGTGACTCACCCAGGGTCACAAGCTAGAAAGTATCAAGTGTCTGGTCTGAGATCGGATTTGAACTTAGGTCCTCCTGACTCCAGGGCCAGTGTTCTATCTACTGTGTCACGTAGCTGCCCATTAAAACAATGAACGTTAAAAAAATGTTTTTACATGTAATGGGGGGATAAAATATTATTTTAAATCAAATAAATTAAATAAAAATGAGTATAGAACTGAGTCAAATTAATTAAAATAAGAATCATTCCAAAATCAAAGCTATATATAGTTACATGAAGAAAATGCTCTAAATCACTGATTACAGAATGGCAAATTAAAAACAATCCTGGGCAGCTAGGTGGGGCACTAGATAGAGCTCTGGCCTTGGAGTCAGGAGGACCTGAGTTCAAATCCAGTCTCAGACACATAACACTCACTAGCTGTGTGACCCTGGGCAAGTCACTTAACCCCATTGCCTCACCAAAAAAAAAAAAAAAAATCCTGAGTTACCACCTCATAACTAGCAGAAATGAGAAATACTAGTGGGGATGAGGAAAAAAAATTGGTACACTAATGAACTATTGGTGGAGTAGTGAACCGGTCTAACTATTCTGGAATCATTTGAAACTATGCTCAAAGGGCTATCAAACTGTGCGTAGCCTTTGATTCAGTGATACTACTACTAGATCTGTATTTCAAAGAAATTTTTAAAAGGGGAGAGAAGGATCTATATATACAAAAATATTTATAGCAACTCTTTTTTAGAAGCAAATATTTGGAAATTAAGGGGATGTTCATCAATTGGGGAACGGTTGAACAAGTTGTGGCATATGATTGTGATGGAGTCCTATTGTGCTATAAGCGATGACAAGGAGGGGATTTTAGAAAGAACATGATAGGGGCAGCTAGGTGGCACAGTGGATAGAGCACCAGCCCTGAAGTCAGAAGGACCTGAGTTCAAATCTGGCCTCAGACCAAACACTAGACACTTACTAGCTGTGTGACCCTGGGCAGGTCACTTAACCCCAATTGCCTAAAAGAAAGAACATGATAAGACCTATATGAATCAATGCCAGGTGAAGTTAGAAGAACTGGGAGATCATTGCGCACAGTAACAGCAATGTTGTAATTACTTGCCTTCTCAGTGGATGAGGGAAGGACAGGAAGAAGGGAGAGAATTTAGAACTCAAAATTTAAAAAGAAAAGAAGGTTAAAAAATAATAAATTGAAATTATTTGTAAAACATCTATGTATGCTATCATGTCTCTCCAAGGCACTTCTGTTATATATCGTCACGACTCATAAAGAAGCAGGCTCCATAGCTGCCTCCCCATAAAGGTGCTCTCTGCACATTTACTATAAAACTGGGACGTTTAGCCTGGAAAAAAAGACGATGCAAAAATGATATGATAGCAGTCTTCATATATTTAGAGGATTATCATGAGATAAAGGCATTAGGCCTGTTTTGCTTATTCTAGAAGGTCTGAATTTGGGTCAAGTTGAAGCTCCACAAAGGCATATTTCAACTTAATATAAAAGAACACTTCTTAGAAATTAGAGTTGGCATTATGTAAAATAGACTGATTTTAAAGGGAGAGAGTTGCCCATCACAGGAGGTCTTCAAGTAGAGGTTGTATGGTTTACTGCTTGTCTTGCTGTAAACAAGATTCATTCTTCCAGGTAGCTGTTAGATTAAGTGATCGTTGTGGTCCCTCCCAATTCTAAATCTGAGATTTGTTTATTTGCCATGTGCTGTCAACACTTGCACTCTCTCTCACATCTTCTTTTCCTTTTGACTCACACAATCACCACTCTATTTCAAGCCCTTTTCCCATCATACCTGCACTGTTTCAACAAACTCTCTGGTCTTTCAGCCTTCAATCCCATTCCCTCCATTTCACCTCCAGACTGATCTCCATGTAACTCCACTTTGATTATTTCATTCCCCTGCTTATTAACCACCAATGGTTTGCAAATGTCTTAGCTTGTTATGTTCACCTGACCTGCCTTTGCCAACTCACCTTCCCAACCTTCCATTCTAACAAACTCACTGATAGCTGTCCCTCCCAAAAGAAAATGCCTTGCTTTTGTGCTTATCTTTGGACTGTTCCGCGCACTTGGAACACTCCTGTCTTCTTGCCTTGTTCTCTACCTATCCAGATCATAACCAGTTCTTCAAGATGCTGCTCAAACCTAATTTCCTTCATAAAGCCTTCTCTCACTATTCTCTGACTGTTCTTGCCTGCAGTGATTTCTCTCTGCTCTGAATTCTGATATCAGTTACTATTTGCATAATACAATTGCCAATTAATTATATTCTGCATGGAAAAAAATCCCCTTGAATCATAGAATGTCAGAGTTTGTGGGAACTTCAGAGATAATTCAAACCAACTTCACCCTTCTACAGATAAAACAAAAAGCATTTATTGACACCAACTAGGCAGGCACCAGATGTGGAAACTAAGACCCAGAACATGTCCAAGGTCTCACAGAAAATAAATATCAGAGATGGAATTTTAACCCAGGTTTCATGGTTCAAAATCACTGTAGTTTTCACAATACCACACTGTTTTTATTTCTATCATTAGCTTGAACTTTTAGTCATCTTTTTTCCCTACATGTTTGTTCTCTATTGTGAGGTCCTTAGTGGCCAGGACTGTGTCTCATCTTTTTTTATCTCCAAAGCACCAATATATTGCCTTCAGTAAATGTTTGGTGAATATGTGTTGCCTTAATAGAATCAAGTGAAGCTGTTTTATTTTGTTTGGATACATATTTAAGATAAAGAACTTGAGCTTTCTATATTTCTAATCCAAATGCTCTCACCTTCTCTTTTCTTGAGAGCTCCCTCAGATAGTCCTGAAAGGAAAGTATAATGTCAAGATATTTTAAGATATGGGTCAAAGTAAGAAGTCTAGTTGCCAAACCAGGAGGCCCTTAAGTGAGCAAGGCATTTTTACCTTTGCCACTCTGTTGCAGATGAAATGTGAGTGTGAGTTGCCTTTTGTATCATAGAATGGCTTACCCATCTGTTACCATCTCACCTGTGATCATTCTCTACATATTCCTTCAGAAGACCCTTCATGTGTTTTCTTTGCATTGTTGTTGTTGCTGGGTTATTGGTTTATTTTTTTTAACTCAGTAAAGTCAAAGTTAACAAGTATTTATGATGTATTCACAATATGTCAGGCATTATGTTAAGGCTAGGGATAAAAAGAAAGACAAAAAGACAGTCATTGCCCTCAAAGAGCTTAGATTTTCATGGAGAGACAAAAGGTATATAAATACCTAGGTAGATAGAAGATATATACAGAAGAGATGGAATCTAAGAGGGAACACCTTAGCAGCAAGGGGGAACCAGAAAAGTCCTCTCTCAGTAGATGAGACTAGAGCTGAGCTTTGATGGAAGTTACAAAACCAATAGGCAGAGACTAGCTAGCAAAGTGTCCCAGGAAGGGGACATAATATCCTTGTTTCTCCACAATGACAAAAATCATTCTGTTATTTTGAGACTCAATACCTTATAGGAAGGGAAAATTATAATCTCCACCAGATCTTTTTTATCACTCTGAATAACTAATTCTCATCATGTTTAACTTTTCTTTTCAACATTAATCATTAAGCATAAGGTCCATTTGGTTTTAACACATCTGATTTTCTTCTCATGCAGCAGACATTTAAGAAACATTTTGCTTTCATGGTTTGATATAGCTCAATCTCTTAGAAAAGTCCTAAGTGTTTGCATACTCAAATGAATATGTATTTGAATGCACAATTGATTAACCAATTTTTAAAATAATTAACTTTTTAGATTTTGCATGTGCATTTTTTGCTCATTTGACCATATAACAATTAATTAGCATTAATTATAATGGATTGTGCCTTCACATTTTGCACATATTTTCCATTAGCGATGGCAGGCTTTTATAATGATTTTTTAAAAAATTTAGTTCAACAAGAAAAGATACCCCCACACACATACCGGGAAAAAAATAGTAACTGAAAAGAAAGAGGAAAGGGGGAAGTATGTCACATCTGCTAAAGTCGATATTTTGACTAATGAAGTGTTACAGTTATTTTTAATGTGTTTATTCGGTGGCACGCTCAGCAATATTAATCCTGATAGATGAAATGTGTTTAAAGCTCTGCTCACAGGACGAATGGTATGTCCAAGTTAATAGAGATATAAACGGACTGAAAAAAAAATATGAAGAGAACTTTAAAATAAGTCAATCAAAATGAAATGCCAAATTCAAAAACACATCTAGGAGATATGTTTGGGCTACTCTAGAGAGGTCAACTGAAGGTAAGCTGACTGACAGCTTCAAAGAATAAGCAAGTACTGGGCCCTGTTTGTGGCACTTTTCTGGCAAAGCATTTAGTAAATGGGAGCTCATTCCCACTTTTGAACTAATATCTTGGGTCTGAACTCCTCCCAAGGAATTAAAATTATCATAAATAAATGAAATGGCATCCCTGTGGAGGCTGAACAGGTTCATTCTATGAGGAGAAAACATTTCCTCATTCCATCATTGGTTCATACAGAAAGGCTGGAAGATGGGTTGGAAAGGCATTAATTCAAGTCTTTCCCCAATCCCCCCAACTCCTTGTGCCATCTCTCCCAAATTATCTTTCTTTGAAATTCATTGTATATGTAGGTATTTATGTTCATGATATATGTATTTGTGTATGTATACATTGTCTCCCATTACACTACCAGTAAGGTTTTATTCTTTGTACTTGTATTCTAAGTGGCTAATACAGCGCCTAGCACATATGTGCTTAATAAATGTTCCTAGGGGGCAGCTAGGTGATGCAGTGGATAGAGCTCTGACCTTGGAGTCAGGAGGACCCGAGTTCAAATCCAGTCTCAAACGCATGACACTTACTAGCTGTGTGACCCTGGGCAAGTCACTTAATACCGATTGACTCACCAAAAACAAAAAAAATAAAATAAACATTTTAAAAGTGTTTCTAGACTGATTGATTGATGAATTTGCACTCTTCTAATTGTATCAGGACTCCTGCAGCTTCCTGACATGAATTTGTAGAGGGTCAGTAGAAATCTCCACTGCCGAAGATGACTACTTTTGTCAGAGGATGGCCAATCTAAGGCCAAAAGATGACTATTTCATCACCCTTTCAACATGGCATCATCCAGGGCCAACCTTCCTGTATCTACCTACCTTGTGGTCTCTGGCAAACTCAGCACTCCCCTTGACAAGTCATCACCTCCTACTGGGGCTCCTATGGGACTCTTATTCTCCCTCCATTGACATTGATCTATTGTCCCCTAGGCCTCAAGCTCTTTTTGACTTTCATAGTTATACTAAGCCCATCTAACAGTGTGACTTAGTTTGAGAGTCTAAGGCCCTTCATCTCCTGGTAGCAAAATGTTTTTTAATAGTTATCTGAAGGGCATTGACTCTGGAGTCAAAAACCTGTAATCAAAGCCTGCCTCTGTACTCACTACCTGCATATGTAAATGCAAGCCACTGAAACATCCTAAACCTCAGTTTCCCCAACTGTGAAATGAAAGGATTGACCAATGTGGCCTCTGTGGTTACTTCCTATCACATGATCCTATGAAGTATGTCCCTACCTCTCTGCAAAGGAGTGATTTGAATGGAGAGTAGGTTTATATTGGAATATATTTATATTTGAATTTATATTTGGTTTATATTTGAATGGAGAGTAGGTTTTAGGATTATGAATCTATAACTAGAAGGAACCTCAGAGGTCCTCTGGTCTAGTCCTTTCATTTCACAGATGAGGAAGCTAGGGCTTAGGGAGCTTAAGACACTTACTCACAGGTATCCATAAAGAAACAATTCAAATATCATGGAGCTACAAGCAGGATTACATAAGATTTGGAAACTTCCACATTAAAGAACCAGAGGACTTGGTATATGATATACTGGAAGGCAAAGGAGTTAGGATTACAATCAAGAATCACCTCCCCAGCAAAATTGAATATAATCTTTCAGGGGAAGAAATGGATATTTAATAAAATAGAGGACATTCAAGAATTTCTAATTAAAAGAACAGAGCTAAATAAAAAAAAAAGACCTCCAAATATAAGACTCAAGGGGAAACAAAAAGATAAAAAAGAAACAAGAGAAAACATAAATTCAATAAGGCTAAACTGTTTATATTTCTATACGGCAAGATAATATTTGTAACTCAACAACTTTATTACTATATGAGCAATTAGAAGGAGTATATGTGAACAGAGGATGTAGATATTAGGTGACTTTGATGAGATGATACCCCAAAACACAAAATAAAGGGGTAAGAATGAAAATTTCACTGAAAGAAGGAGGGAAGAGATTGAATGGGGTAAATTATCCCACAAAAAAGAGACATGAAAAAGCTATTATAATGGTGGGGAAGATGAGGGGAGGGGTGGCGTGCAAAGCTTAAACCTTATTCTCATCAAAATTGGCTCAAGGAGGGAATAACTTACAGTTGGATATAGAAATCTATCTTACCTTATTATAAAGTAAAAAAGGACAAGGATAATAGAAGGAAGAGGAAGGTCTGATAAAAGGGAGGATATATTGGGGAAGACAGTGCTCAGAAGAAAAACACTTGTGAAGAAAGAAAGGTTAGGGGAAGGGGAGATAAACAAAAAAAATAGTATAGAGGAAAATACACAGTTATAATAACTATAAATGTGAATGGGATGAACTCACCCATAAGACAGAAGTGGATAGCAGAATGGATTAAACACCAGAACCTTACAATATGTTGTTTACAAGAAACACATTTGAAGCAGAGAGGTATCCACAGCTTAAAGGTAAGGGACTGGAGCAGAATCTATTATGCTTCAGTTGAAGCAAAAAAAGCAGATCAGCAATCATGATCTCAGACAAAGCAAAGGCAAAAAGAGATCTAATTAAAAGTGATAAAGAAGTATACTATAACTCATTGAAAGGTACCATAGACAATTAAGTTGTATCAATACTAAACATATATGCACCAAATGGTATAGCATCTAAATTTTTGAAGGAGAAGTTGAATGAGTTCAGGAGGAAACAGATAACAAAACTACACTAGTAGGGGACCTCAACTTACCCCTCTCAGGACTAGATAAATTTAACCAAAGAATAAACAAGAAAGAAGTTAACCAGCTGAATAAAATTCTAGAAAAATTAGATATGATAGAGCTCTGGAGAAAACTGAACAGGAATATAAAGGAATATACCTTTTTCTCCATAGTACCTGACACCTACACAAAAATTGACCATGTATTAGGACATAAAAACCTCACAACCAAATCCAGAAAAGCAGAAATAGTAAATGCATAATTTTCAGATCATAATGCAATAAAAATTACATTCAATAATGGACCATGGAAAGAGAGATTAAAAATTAATTGGAAATTAAATAATCTGATCCTAAAAAACAAGTGGGTCAAAGAACAAATCCCAGAAAATCTATAATTTTATTAAAGAAAATTACAAAGCAAACAAAGCAAAATTTATGGGATGCAGTCAAAGTGGTAATTAGGGGAAATTTTAAACCTCTAATTGCTTACATCAATAAAATAGAGAAAAAGCAGATGAATGAATTGTGCATGCAACTAAAAAAAAGCTAGAAATAGGACAAATTAAAAACCCCCAGTTAAATAGCAAATTGGAAAGCATGAAAATCAAAGGAGAGATTAATAAAATTGAAAGTAAGAAAACTATTGAACTAATAAATAAAACTAAAAGCTGTTTTTATGGAAAAAACAAAATAAATAAACCATTGGTTAATTTGATTTTAAAAAGGAAAAAATAAAACCATTTTACTAGTATCAAAAATGAAAGGGGTGAATTCACCATCAATGAGGAGGAAATTAAGACAATTATTAAGAACTATTTTGCCCAATTATATATGAATAAATGTGACAATCTAAATGAAATGGATGAATATCTACAAAAATATAAATTGCCCAGATTAATAGAAGAGGAAATACAATATTTAAATAACCCAATCTTAGAACTGAGTCAATTTTTTAAAGAATACAACTCATTCCCCATTTGATAAATGGTGAAAAGATATGAACAGGCAGTTTTCAGATGAAGAAATTAAAGCTGTCTATAGTCACATGGGAAAAAAATGCTCTAAATCACTATTGATTAGAGAAATGCAAGCTAAAACAACTCTGAGGTACCACCTCATACCTATCAAATTGGCTAACATGACAAAAAAGGAAAATGTTGGATGTTGGAGGTGATAGGGGAAAACTAGGATACTAATGCACTGTTGGTGGAATTGTGAGCTGATCCAACCATTCTGGAGAGCAATTTGGAACTATGCCCAAAGGGCAATAAAACTGTGCATACCCTTTGATCCAGAAATACCACTGCTAGGTCTGTATCCCAAAGACATCCAAAAAAAGGGAATAGAACCAATCTGTACAAAAATATTTATAGTAGCTGCTTCTGTGGTGGGAAAGAATTATAAATTGAGGGGATGCCCATCAATTGGGGAGTGGCTGAACAAGTTGTGGTATATGATTGTAATGGCATGTTTGTGTGCTATAACAAATGACAAGCAGGATGATTTCAGAAAAACCTGGAAAGACTTACATGCACTGATGCATAGTGCAGTGAACAGAACCAGGAGAACATTATACACAGTAACAGCCATATTGTTAGATGAAAGAATTGTGAATAATTTAGCTATTCTCAGCAATACAATGATCCAAGACAATCCCAAAAGATGAGTGATGAAGGATACTATCTGCCTCCAGGGAAAGAACTGATATTGATTGAATACAGACTGAAGCATGCTCTTTTTCACTTTCTTTGTTTCATTTTTCCACTTTAGTCAAGTGTTCTTGTACAAAATGACTAATGTGGAAATGTTTTATATAATTGCACATGCATAACCTATATCTGCTGTCTTAGGTGAGCAGAGAGAGGGAGAGAGAGATACAATTTGGAGCTCAAAACTTTAAATAAAAATGTTTTTTAAAAATTTAAAAAAAAAGACACTTACCCAAGATCACGCAGGTAGTTAATATCAGAAACAAGATCTGATCCCAGCTCCTTTGACTCCCTTTACTGTCATGTCAGGACAACTAGAAGACAGTGATATGGCAAGACTTGGAGAGAGAGAAAAAACATTTGGGGGCATATAGGTCCTTAAAACCCATTTTGTAACCTGTTCTTGAGAATACAGGAGGCAAGCAATGAGATGATGGACAAATGAAAGACGTATTCCCTTCTGCTCTTCAAAGGAGAATTGGGCTTTTTTTCTAACTGATCACCATAATATAAGTTAATCAAGAAGCATTTATCTAAGTGCCTATAACATTGTAGGCATTGTGATAGGCACTAGGGAATACAAAAATATTCCCTGATCTCAGGGAGATTACATTCTATGGAGGGAGGCATCATTCCTATAGAAATATATATAGAGCAAATACAAATATTCCTATGTGACTAATACAATTTCACCCTTTCAACACATTTGGTAACTGAGATACCGAGGAGTTATAGGTTTACTTGAGGAGTTATGGTGTTTTTATAGTGACACAGCAAGTTAAATTTGCAACTGTGCCTAGACTCGATGTTCTCTGATTCCCAGATCCTAACAAGAAATGCACTTGGGAAGCAAAAATAAAATATGCTCTTTATCCCTGAAACTGTGAGTTTCAATATTCAATAACATGATGAAAATATGTCTTCAGGTATGCTTTCTTTTGTCCATCCTATGTAAATGATACATTATAAAAACAGAGGGTTTTCCCCTTCCTGCCTATTCCTCCCCACTCTTCTTTCCTTTCTTCCCCCTACTACTCTTTTTTTCTCTTCAGCATCTTTCTCTTCTCCCCTCATCCTCATAGCCATGACTCTACCTACTATTCTCTTCTTCATTCTTCTCCTTCTCATTCCTTCTCCTGATCTTTGTCCATCTTCTTCCTCTTTTTCCCCATTTCCCACCTTCTCTCCCCTCTGCCTCCACATGTCCCATCTTCTTTCCCCTCTTCCTCTCTCTTCCTTCTTTCATACTCTCTCTTCCTATCTTTCCCATCCTTCTTCCTCTTCTTTCCTCCCACTCCCTCTCTCCTCCTTTCCCCTCCTCACTGCAAAAGGTGTGCTACATTGGATTTAAGAGAGGGCATCTAGAATCAGCTAGGGCACAGAAATAGTGATTATGATAAAGGGACGGAAGTCAGATGACTCATCTGAAGCAGGAGTAGTGAAACATCTAGGCTAGGAATCTGAGATAATAGGAGGGGGTGGGCAGAGAAAGTCAGAATGATTGTAGTGGTGACTCATCTGCCATATGCTTCTCATTCAGAAAAGATAAGTCAAGATACTGATAATAAGGAACTGAGCAAATACCAAGAAAATACAAAGCAGTCATTTTACTACTATTTTTTAAAAGCCAAGGCTGGGGGTGGAGATGGTGGGAGCTGTTGTTAAGGGACAAGGTTGAATCAAATGTTCACTATAAAAGTGAGTACGTGAAGGTTTGGAGAGTAGGAGGAAGAAAGGAGGGCTGGGGTTAAAGGAAGAAGAAGGAAAGGAAAGATGGAGAAAGAGAGCATCAGCTCCTGAATATGACAGCAGTAATTCATAAGTGGGGAAAGCTCATTAGCTTATTCTCCCAGCCGTGCCACTCATTGATCTGACTTTCATAGTCCGGGACCAAGAAAGACTTTGAGACAGGAGGCTAGCAACAGAAGAGAGGCCTGAAGTAGGTCTGGCTCCTCTTCTCACTCCAGCACTACTACCACATTCCCCAGGATACACCACAGCCCCTTTGGTTGTCTTGAAAAGTTCTCTCAGCACACACTGCTTCCCAACACCAGATGTATTCATAGCCCACAAGACCAGGGCACAAAGACAGGGTAGAAACACACAGCAGAGGGGGAGGGAAAAGAAGTAGGACAAGAGAAACAACAAGGAAGAAGAAAAATAAGTAGGGGGAAGGAAATTCTCTTCCTTCTCCTAGTTCATTCATAGTCAGGGCTACCAATCCTGATTTAGGGCCCTAGAAGGGCCCAGAACATCCACTCTAATTCATTCTAAACAAAGTTGATCATGGTGGGTAGATAAAAACTTTTTTTGTCTTAAGGAAAAACATATAATAGGCAGAGAATCAGGTTGGTCAACTGGAGACCTGTATTTATGTCCCTACTCTGCTAGCAACTACTCCTGGAAGAGTGAGAGGCCAAGCTTATGTAAGAAAACAAAAGTGCAGTCTGGAGATTTAAATTTTACCTTTAACAAGCTTCCCTAACTAACAGGTTACTCTACCCTGCAAAATCCTGACAGACTTTTACTGCCACAGCAGAAAAATCATCTAGAGTCATGATTGTTTCATGGGTTAGTTTTACTTAGTTGTCTTTCTGTTTCAAGAGAAGGCTTAGAAGATTTGGGCGGGGGGGGGGGGGGATAAAGGCCATGCATGTTTTGTGTGTTTGTGTTTGTCTGTGTCTGTGTGTGTATGTGTGTCTACGTACATGTATGGAAACAGTTGTGTTAATGCCAATAAAAAGAGATCAAGTTCTTAAAACCCTACTACTGAAGATCACCATACCAATTTAAGGTGCATTTA
>NW_020954599.1:10695926-10719547 GCF_900497805.2 Vombatus ursinus
TTAAGGTGCATTTAAATAAAACCCTACTACTGAAGATCACCATACCAGTTTAAGGTGCATTTAGTTAGCTTTCTAGTCCAAGCATCAAAACCCAGAGTGAAACAACATGAAATTTATAAGTGGGCAGAATTTATAAATGAGTAGAAGTCAAAACCAACTGGTAGACTGACATTGAAATTCTGAGATGCAGAGAAGCTGCCAATAAAATCTAGAAACATTTAAAGTCACATGTAATCTTTTTGGACTGCAAGTAATAATAGCACATTTGAAGATAAACTATTACATTTTTGTTTCTACATCCCCAACACCCAGCATAGTACCAGGCACCTAGTAGGTACTAAAGAAATGCTTGTTAATTGAAAATTGATCAAAGTAGCATTTTAAGTTTTGCAAAGCTCGGTACATGTGATACCTATTATTTGATACAACCCTGTGAGGCTGTCATAATAATTAATATTTATTATTAATTCCCATTTTGTCAATGGGGAAACTGAGGCCCCAAAAGGGTCACATTCCTATTTAGTACCTGAGGCAATATTTGAATGCAAGTCTTTCTTACTCCAGTTCCAGGACTCTGTGCCAAGCATTCTCAAAGTGTGGTCCAAGGACCCTGGGGATCCCCCTTTCAGGGGGTCCCTTGAGTCAAAGATTTTTCATAATAATACTAATACATTAATTGTCTATAAAAATATTCCTCCCTGGGGGGGCAGCTAGGTGGCACAGTGGATAGAGCACCAGCCCTGGAGTCAGGAGGACCTGAATTCAAATCTGGTCTCAGATACATAAAACTTACTAGCTGTATGTAGCAAGCCACTTAACCCGCAATTACCTCAACAAAAAGAAGAAGGAAAGAAAGAAAAATTCCTCTCTTTTCTTAACTACATTATCTGTGTGAGGCTGGATTTCCTTCTATATTTTAACCAAGACAACATATCACAACAGATTGAATGCAGAAGCAGAATTAAGAATTTAGCTGTTTTCTATTAAACCAGAAATTAAAGAGATTGGCAAAATATGTAAACAATGCCTCTATTCTTGCTAATTTTTGTTTTGTTTTGGAAAGTGTAGGGTTTTTTCCATAAAAATACTATTTATGTTAATGGGTTTATTTTTATTCTAAATGATAACAAAATAAATAATTTTTAAATTTATTCATTTTAATTTGTAATATAGTAAATATTGATGGGTATAACCCACCTAAATAAAAGCTCTTTCACATTAGTCTTCAATAATTTTTAAGAGTATAAAGTGGTCCCAAGACCAAAATGTTTAAGAACTGCTGTTATAGACAACACTTTGCTTCTCTTACAAATTGAAAAAAAAAAAACTTTTTCAATATGAATTTAAATTGTATGTGATTAAAATAGATCATTTCCCTGCTATTCTTGACATCCCACCTTATTGTTGGCCACTAGAATTTGTGTAAGTGGAATCACAGAATGTTAGAGCTGAAAGAACCTTAGACATTTTATAATTCAAATGCCTACTTTACAGATGAAGAAACTGAAGTCCACAGAGGAGAACTAAGTTACCAAACTCCTACATTGATTGGTGGGCCAAGACCATAGGTTTCCTTATTCCTCATCCACTGCCCTCTCCACTTGTAAGTGGTCTAGCCTTGGTCATAATCTTTATACTGAAAATTATACTAAATTCCACATGGGTCCTATTTTCATCACCCACAAAAATCAGCTAAAGAAGCAGGCACCAACTGCTTTGCCATCCTTTTGTCTCCGATAACTAGGTGTGTAACCTGAAGAAAGAAGACTGGTGGACCATGTGGTGCTACTCTAGGACAGTGAAAATGTGCTGAATTTGCTTTGCTGATAAACATTTATATCTTGTTCACGCAACAAAGCCCAGTGACTAAGATTTAGTCATTCTGTTACTTCTGCAAAGCAGAGAAAAGGAACAGAGAAAGAAGAAGAGATGAAATTCTAAAGCACGGGGTAAGGGTGGGAGTGAGAGAAAAGGAACAAACAGAGAAACAATGGAGAAAAATCAGGCCAGATGAATACAGTTCTTCCTGAGAGAAAGCTTTCTTCTTGTCTTTTGCCTTGAGACCGGGATTAAGAGTAAAATCTCAGAAGATTCTGAGAACAGTGTGGGTAGGACGAGGTCAATAGCCTAGTTCATTTCTTCTAAAAAACACTCAGTGTTTTCTCTAGACTTGCAAACATTCTAAAGGCTTTGTGTTGTCACTTCCTATAGATTACCTCTATATTTCAGTTTGAATCTCCAATCAAGCAAGCATTTATCTGCCTTCAGCTAGCCATATAAGCAATAACTCCAAAGGAAGGAAAAGGCCTTTAATCAGTTGTAAAAGATTAGGTGTTACTTAGAGACTATTAACTCTTAGCTTACACACATTTCTAAGAAATTTACCTATCAGCTGACATCTGAAAGTTAAGGAGTCAGAAACCTTTTAAAAAAAACTTTAAAAAAACATGGCAGGAGTCACTACTTAGTTTGGGTCAGACAACCTTGCAACATAGCAATGAAGTCATTGCTATGTTACATCATTGTCTACTTAAAGATGGTTGTAATAATGCCATTGGACCATTAGGAAAATGTTAAATATATGTAATACACAAATCATACCATAGAAAAAGTTAAAATACATTCAATACACTCAGATTAATAAGTCAGCATATTTTAAAAGCTTTCCAACAAAAACACCTTTCAATCTTTTTCAAGGTTTTGGCACTTAAATATTTCTCAGAAATTTACCCATAGAAAAAAATGAGGCATTACTATATATGGCCTTGAGTAAGCTATGGAGCTTTTCTGCTCCTCCCAAGCAGAGGAAAAGTATTTTTTTTTCTGCTTAATGCATTATGGAATCAGTGCAAAACTATCTCTTATGATGTGCTTGAAGAGACACAGACATGACTCAAGAGAGACATTTTGGATACAACTACTGATTGTTTTGTTTGTCTGGTTTTTGTCTTTCCTATGGAGTTCTTGAGTCCTTCTGTGCTTTTCTATGCAGACATTAAACACAGTTACTGAAATCATGAGAGATACCATCTACGGGCCAGCAAATTTCTCAGTTTTCAAAAGGGAGATTAATTCCCTTGTCAACAATCTCAGCAATATTCTCATGCAGATAATTAAATTGATAGAGTAGAAATTCTTGGAAGCAGTGATTACTACGAGTCATCAAAGCATTCACTAAAACAAACCATGCCAAACTCACTGTACATCCTTATTTTCGAAGGTTTGCTACCAAACTGGCACGTAAGTAAAAGACAACAGACATGGTGTACCTGGACTTCAACAAGGCATTTAATGATGTTCCTCATGACACCCTACCTAGAAAACAAAAAAATGGGAATGAGGTGATTTTTTTTACTAGAGCTGTGACCTGAGAGCTGCTGGTAAGAACACTATTAATGCAGATCAGTGTCTTCTCAGCAATTAATAATCTAAAGAGAGTTGGCCAAGTCTCAGAAGGCACTTGCTCAGGGCAACACAACCAGCATGCATCAGAATTACAATCTGAACTCAAATCTTCCTGGCTTCCTCTCTCCACCGGGTCACTGAGCTGACAACAATAGTAACTCACATATCTATTGCAGTTTGCAAAGCACTTACCTGTAAGTGAGACAGGTAAAGGAGTACTAAATTAAGTGGCATAACCAGAGGTCACATGGTGAATAAGAGTCAGAGACAGAACTTGAACCCAATTCAGAGTTCACTGGGTTTCCTATTATACTATGCTGCCTCCATAGAATCATAGAAATGAAAAAGAATTTTAAGAGATCATTTAACCCCTTCTCTGAATTTTATAGATGGGAAAACTGAGGCTTAGAGAAGATAAAGTGATTTACTGACATTCACCTAGCTGGTTAGTAGAAGAGCAAAGGCCTTCTGACTCCTTATTTAATGTTCCTTCTGTCATACCTTGCTGATTAACATATTGATTTTCAACTAGATGATATTTGCTGTTATGTTACAAAAATCTGTCCTCAATATAGGTAGGTCCCAATTAGTGCAAATAAAGAATTTCCCCAAATTCATATTATTCGAATTGATGCTGCAATTTCCACTGGGCTAGAACTAATTACCATATTTCATATAATTATAATTTCAAATAATGCACATTCCAATATTTGCGACCACTTCAGGGATTCGTTATTCATGCTAATTGGGACCTAGCTGTACAGCACTTAGCAAAGTGTTTGACCTATAATAAATGCTAATTGACTGACTCAATATATTTATCAATGGCAAAGACAGAAAGATCTCCTTAAAAAATTTGTGAATGACACAAATTATGAGGAAATGAGAGGACATATGAAGAAAGAATATCATATTGAGTATCAAAAACAAGATTAGAATCTCCACCTAAGAGAAGATGACCTGAAGATGATTGAAAGTTAACAGGGAAAAATGGAAAGTCCCAGGCTTAGCTACCAAAAAAAAATGATATGTGAGTTGCTTGCCTTCTCAATGGGGTGGGGGGGGAGGAAGTGAGAAAATTTGGAACCCAAAGTTTTAAAAACAAATGGTAAAAAATAAAATTGTGTTTACATGCAGCTGGGAAATAAGATATACAAGAAATGGGGTATAGAAATCTATCCTGCCCTACAGGAAAATTGAAGGGGAAGGGGATAAGAGAAGGGGGAGAGAGATAGAAGGGAGGGCAGATTAGGGGAAGGAGTATTCAGAATGCATGCCATCTTGTGGTGGGGGGAGGGACAAGATGGGGAGGAAATTTGGAATTCAAAATCTTGTGGAAGTGAATGTTGAAAACTAAAAAAAAAATAAATTTTTTTAAAAAAATTATCTGCACCAATAAGCTTAGATTTGATCAGAGTAGATAACTTGTGTATATAGAAGATAAGCAAATTAGATAAATGTTAAATATAAGGTTTGGGGAAGGGAGCACTAGCAGCTAAGAAAAGCCAAGAAAGACTTCATGATGGAGTTAGTATTTGAGCTCAGTTTCGAAGAGACACAGATGTGACTCAAGAGAGACACTTTGGGTACAACTACTGATTATTTTGTTTGTCTGGTTTTTGTCTTCCCTATAGAGTCCTTGAGTCCTTCAGTACTTTTCCATGCAAATGTTAAATACAGTTACTGAGAACATGAGAAATACCATCTCCAGGGGTGGTGAAGGGAAGCAGCTAGAGCAACGTCTGAGTGAACTGCCTGGAGCAGTGAGAGGTTCAGCAACTTGACAGGTGCCATTTAGCTATTACATGTCAGTGGGAGGACTGGAATCCAGGACTTACTGACTCTGAGAACCAGCTCTCTATCCAATATATCATAATTTCTTTCTTTTTTAAAGATATTTTTTAAATCATGCTCTATGCCCATCTATCCTTAGCCATTTTCCTCCCCTGCTAGGTAAATAAGCTTCTTTGTATAAGATACAAGGGAAAATTCTGAGTCCTCAGCTCCAGTCCTTAGCTTCACTTCTGAAAAGTGAAAAGAAGCTACAGAGAAGTCTAATGATAGGAAAGCATGTTGTTAGAGCTCAAGCCTGGAACTTTCCCTTTTGCATTGGCTGAGTCACTTTTTTTTCCTACTGTTAACATGATAGCATCTGTTGCTCACGGATGATAGGACTATCTGGCTGATATATATATAGGTGGTCTTGCATGTGTTTGCCTGATTGTATATCACCTTGGAACCTGACCAATTAGAAACTTTTCACTGGCCAAAGAAGATAAGGCTTGCTTTATTAAGCCCAGATACTATATTGAAAAGCGAAATACAAAACAGTTTTCTTCTGTCAAAATACAATCCAAGGTGCCTGCCTTGTGAAATCTTGCTCATTTTGACAGAGGTCTTTCTGGATGCACATAGATTTCAGTCTGAGTGTCTGTTCAGTTGACACATGCCTTTAAACCACAGGTTTCTCTCGACTGGTGGACAAATTGTGAAAACAGGAAGTCAAAAGATGGATTCAGCTGTGAAACTCTCAAAGCAAATGAAGCATTCTGCACAAATGCCAGAATTAGGAATGCCACAACAGGCATCAGAGAATGGAATTATAGTAACAATCATTCAAATGAGGGAGGAGTCAGTACCTGGGATGGGCTAATAACTTCCTTTCCAATTGTTGCTGCCTCATTCAATTTAGATATAAGCAAAAGATTTTCTGCAGATCTTAATCCAAAATGATGCTGCTTTGTTTGATAAAAATCTCCTGATTTGGCGGTGGCATTGCTGTAATTGTCAGTTGGGAACTCTTCAAGATCTTTGCTTGAAAAAACAAAAGTACCTCACACTTCAGAAGGAAAATTACTGACCAGGTAGTGATATCTACTCTCTGCTAGTAAAATTTGTAATACATCTATTTAGGGCCAGCTTCCTACATTGCTTCTGAAATCTCCCAAATGACCCCTCTGCCTTTCCAAAGCATTGTGCTTTTCTGTGCTAGGTCAGCACTCAATGATCCTACATCAGATGGAATTTTATCTCTAAAACACAAAAGAGTGAAAATAATAAAAATGAACAGCATAGACCAGATGAACATTGAGTGTGAACTTCTTTACCCAATCCTTATATACCAAGATAAGGGAAAACTTGAGTTAGGTCAGCTGAACACAAGTGAAGAGAAAAACAAGTGAATATAGCAACTTGTTATCTTCAAAAGGCAATGGAGGGCAAGCCAACAGATTTTTGAATAAACTTTAAATGAATTTGTGAAATAGTCAAAAATGGCAATTAAAAATGAGCTATCCACCAAGGTGGATATTAAAGAGGAAGAGTGTTTCTTTCCACAGTAGTTTCCTGCTGGTTACTATTAACAGTAAAATCCTAGGTTGATTGGGTGGTGATAGGGTAGGGAGTACAGAGGACAAAGAGAAGACAAAAATATGATGGATAAAAAATACAGTTAACAGTTGTAGCTATGAATTTGAAAGAGATCAACACATCCATAAAAATGGAAGGAGGTGACAGAATAGATTATAAAGAAGAATCAAACAATATGTTTTTAACAGATACAGACCACAAGTTAAAACAGTTAAGATGAGAAATGTTGGAGGAGAATTTCTTAGGCCTCTCACAAATTCAAAAAGCAGGAGTGGTAATCATAATCTCAAACATGCCCAAAGCAAAAATTGACATGCTTTGGAGAGATAAGCAGAGAAGCTACATTATGCTTAAATGTAACATAGATAATGCAATAATTTCAATACTTGGCACATGCACAAAATATAATAGAATCTAAGTGTGTAAAGGAAAAGTTAAACTAATTACATGGAGAAATAGGAAGCAAAACTATAATAGTTCATTACCTCAATATGCCCTTTTCAGACCAATGTAATTTTAGCAAAAAAACAAAAACAAACAAATAAAAAAACAAAGAAGTTAAGTGCCTGAACAGAAAAGTTCTATATGACACATCTATGGTGATTACTGGAAGGGAATTGAACTTAGTATGCATATTTCTCAGCTGTACATGGCAACTTTGCATAAATTGAGAATTAAAAATTTCATTAACATATGCAAAAAAAGCAAAATTTAAAAAACCCTTTACTGAATAAAAGGCAATAAAAATAATAATCAATAAAGATTGAAAGGATTCAATACAGAATTTGAATGGAGTCTAAATAATATAACCCTAGAAAATATATGGGTCAAAGAACAAAAAAAAAAAACACTTATTGACTTTGCAACAATGATAAATCAGTCAAAGAGAATGATAGCAATGAGTTAGCATACTAGAACTTTTGTGATACATCCAAATCAGTCTTTAGAAAAAAAAATGTATACCTCCAAACCCTTTCATTAATAATATAGAAAAAGATAGGGACAGTGAGGTGGTGCATTGCATAGAGCACCGGCCTTGAAGTCAGGAGGACCTGAGTTCAAATCTGGCCTCGGACCAAACACTTGACACTAGCTGTGTGAGCCTGGGCAAGTCACTTAATCCCAATTGCCTAAAAATTTAAAAATAATTAATAAAATAATAAAATAATATAGAAAAAGAACAGATAAGTGACTTGAGTATGCAACTCTTAAAAATTCAAAAAGCAACAATTCAAGAAATCCCAACCAAACACAAAAATATAAATTCTGAAAAATCAAAGACAATATTCCAAACAAGGAGAGAGTGTGAGACGCTTGGTCGATAAAAACTAGGATCTATCTATTTTAAAACCAATAAAATAGACAAACTATTAGCTAATTTGATTCACAAAGGAGAAGAAAACTGAATTATCATTATAAAAATGCAACAGAGAATTCATGCTAGATGAAATGGAAATGTAGGAAATTATTGGATATCATTTCATCCAACAACATTTCAACCAAAGTGATAACTTAAAGATAAAGATAGCTTAACAGATGAAGATTTTCAGAAACAAAAAATGGCTAAATTAGGAGAACAAGAAATAGAGAAATTAAATAACTCAGTCTAAATAAAAATAATTTGAACATACCACAAATTAATTCCCAAGTGGAAAAACTGAGGACCAGATGAATTTACAAATGAATCTATAAAATAATGAAAGAGCATTACTTCCAATATTATATAAACAGTTTGCAAAAATGGAAAATGTTACAAAAATTCTTCTATGAGATTAATATGACCAGGATACCTTAACTATGAAGAGCTAAAGAATAGAAAGGGAACTATACACCAATAACATTTGTAATGAATATCTCTGTAAAAATTTTAAATAAAAATAGCAAAGAGGTTATAACAACATATTTTTTAAATTATACACTATAACCAGGTTAAACTGATCACAGATATATTCAGATTTGGTTTGGTATTAGGTAACCTATGAACATATTGGACCACATTAATAATGAAAACAATAAATAGTATTCTCTCAATAGGTGCAGAAAAGGTTTGAGACAAAATATGACACCCATTTCTATTTTTAAAAACATTGGAAAACATAGGAATAAATGGAAATCTCCTTAATTTGGTAAATAGTATGTCTAAAACCAAGACCTAGCATCATCTGAACTGGAGAAACTCTAGAGAATTCCCCAAAACGATTAGGGTAACATATTTGATTAAAAGGACAATGAAGAATCAATTGAAATCCTAAACATGATACTTCAGCAAGGTCTAACTATGTCTAGAGAAGCTAAAGGCATCAATACAGCAAAGTCAATGCCTTATTGTGGTATTTGGGATTTTGAAGGCTCTTTTAGACAAACATAAACTCTGGCTACTCCTCATTGCTAGAAAGGCTTTGAGTATGTTTCCAATGATGGATTGTTTGTCTCCCCTGAGAGAATTGGCCTAGCTAAGTTCAGAAAAGACTCATCACCAGAAGGCCCTCCATTTAACTTGATTTCCCTAGTCTGAAGTAAAAACAAATTCTGGCCACAACCAACTTATAAAAGACATCTTCTGAGATATGGAATATCTTACATTCTTGGAGTACCAATATTCTTAGTACAATTGATTATGACTGCTAGTGCTCTAGATGATGAGGCATATTGTTGGAAAAACCTGTGGTATATGTATGTTTAGGACTTTGATCTTTGTCTTTGTTAACCTCAGCTCTTAGCACAACACCTGAAACATAGGAGGGACTTTTATCCAATCCATCATATCTAGCCAGCCCCAGGGCATGTTTGATACCGGACCCATCCACCTACCAGAACACCAGGGCCCATCCAGTTCAGGTAACTTTCCATCTGCTGCCATTGTATACTCCCCTACTTTTCTACCTCTTGCTATAGATCTTAAAACAACAATCAAATCAAAATATTAGTAGGATTACTGAAATAGACTTGAAAATATACAGTCCTATGGTTCCATTCACAATCTCTATAACTGCCCAGACCACAATTTCAATCTCTAAATACCATTCCCTAATGGTAGTTGTATCCCTTTATTAAAGTGTAAGTTCCTTAAAGGCAGAAACAATCTTATTTTGATAATTGTGTTTACATCATCTAGAACAGTGCCTGGAATATTGTAGGTACTACCTAAATCTTGTTGATAGATTAATAAATGCTTATTGATTGATTTCTCTGTCCAATAGCCTGTGTCAACCTTAGCCAGTATCCCTATTATGCTTGAGACCTCCTCCTTCCTGCTTGACCATTTTCTAGTACTCCTTATATCTGGGAGTCTTTCCTGACTATAGCCTTCTAGATTAGAAAATTTTAGCTTTCCAATCAATTGGAGTCCCTTCCCCCAGTGACATCAGAAATGGGAAAATAATTAGAGAGTCTAAATGTGATTTCCTCCCTCTGGATAAAACTCTTCATTCTCATCAACTTCCTTAATCTGTCCTCATCCCTCAACCTCCCTGATGCCAGGAGTGAAAATAGATTCAAGAGCCACAGGGTCTAAAGATATGCCAAGTTCTAGGAACAAACTTGCTGCCATGACTTGATAGAGTACTATCATGCCAGAAGCTTTCTAGTAGCATGGTTCCATTCCTTCCTTAACCTTTCTTTGCCCAATCTTGCAAGTGTGACTCCTGGTCCTAGTTAGGAGCAATAAAATACTACCTTAGTTTAGGAAGGGTCAGCTGCTGCTCCAGTTTGCAAAGTGGATTTTGCCCAAGTTTATTTGCTTTGTTGCTACTGTCTCCCTCTCATCCTCCATAGTTATCACCAGTCAAGCCACAAGGCTTTCCCTTAAATGTGCCAAGCATTGACTAGCTCATCTATATCTTCTGAGAAGTCCTAGAAATAGTCACCAGTACATATATACATCTTCTAATCATCAGATGGTAACTGAACAAGGCAAATGAGTTAGTACTATTGAGAAAACATAGTTGCTTATTTCTTTCAATTGGCATTTTGTTTGAAAATATTTTTCTGACCTGGGAGATTTAATAAAGCAACTTCCTATTTTGTTTCCTATGTATCAAAATAAACACAACCTTGATAGAATTAATGACTAATGGCAGGACACTACAGTGACTTTTCAATCTGGAATCTGTCTGAAAGAGCATTAGAGTTGAATTTACCAAAGTGTAATATTCATGTCACATGTCTGTGGAAGGGAATGGAGCTAGGTACCAAGTCCTTCACAACAAAACAGCCTGATTATGTAAAAGAAAATAGAAAAAAAAACCATTCTGAATGGGAAATGGGGGCCACCCCATATAGAAAGCTAGAGCATATAAAGAATATTCAAACCGTGTAATTCCTTAGACTTTCATTCAACTATATGGTCCAATAACTTCATTATTCACTTCACAGCACAGATCAACTTACCTCTATGTGGGAAATTTGTGAAACACAACCATTTTCTAATCAGGGAAATGATCCTAGTTTAAATGAGCTAAACAATTGATAAAGAAGTATGGTTCCAAATGAGTATTATTGTCTGGGTAATGTCAATGTTTCTATAACAGACTAAGGTCCTTATTCTCCTAGAAGTATAAATAGCCAGTCTTACCTGCATAATCCTTAATGCCTGGGGAGAAAAAGAGAATTGAGGAGAAAGGCAAATAGACGGGTAGACAGGCAGGCCGGCAGGCAGATATACATAGAGAAACAGAAAAAAGACAGAGTCAGAGAGAGAGAGAATCATAGAGAAAGACAGACAGAAAGAATCAGAGACAGACAGAACCAGAGCCACAGACAGACAGATGGACAGATAGACATAGAGACACAGACACAGAGAAAATCTGAAACTGAGAAGGTGTGAGATTAAGAAAGAAGCCTCAATTTACCAGGACCAAATTTTTTGAAATATTTTTGTACAACACAACCTCATTTATAGAATCATAGGATTTAGAGCTAGAAAGAATCCAAGAATTATCCAAGCCTCTTATTTGACAAGTCAGTAAAGTTAAGGCTAGGTGACTTACCTAACTTGCCTACCCATGGAGCCAGTTCTTTGACTCAGATACAATGCTTTTTTCATTATACCACATTGCCTCTCCTCAGTTACCTGGATTTCACACACACACACACACGCACTCCACAGGGAAATAAAGTAATGGCAACTATAAAACTCTGATATCATGGAATTTTTTCCAAATGAAACTACCAGGATATCTATTGAGGTTAATGTAGATTCAGATTAAAGTACAAAATGATGACCCTGAAGCACTGAAGGCTCCTTAGTCATGAACAAATGATTCACTTTGTTCTCAATATACTAAAGGAGAAAATGCAGTCACATATTTTACTGAATTTCAGCAATGCCAATTAACTAGAAAATACAATTAACCAGAACATTCTGTTCCCCAATTGTTCTGGTTATTAATCAAGGTTTTACTCTGTATATGCTGAGAAGTAAATATATACATATATGTATAAAGCTATATAGCTATATATATCTGTAGGTATATATACACATATATAAATATATACACACATATACATATGTATATAGGTATACATACATATACATATAGTACAGATTATATATATATAGATACGTAGCTTTTGTCTAATCAGTTCTTGACTCTTCCAGAATTGAGCTCCCTTCATGATAGAGTCTGAATAAGAAATCACCTCTCTGGTTTTCATTGCTGCTACTCAGTTAGAAAACTAGGAATTTCTGAAATTAATGTAGATCTAGATATTCATTTGTTCACTATATTAATAAATCCAGACAAAGGACAACATTTAAACAATAAAATATTTGAGACAGAAATGAAAAATAACTGAAAGCTACATCAACACAAATTTCTCAAACAAGTACAACCTAATCCCCATTTTTTCCAGATTAATTTAGAAAATAACCCCCTCCAAATTCTTGACTTCAGGTCTCCCTCTACAATTCAATTAGTATACTCTGAGATGAGTCCCAACTTAGGTTGTTGTTGTTGAGTCATTCTGTCATGTGTGACTCTTTATGACCCCATAGACCTTCTATCCTCCACTATCTCCCAAAATTTGTCCAAACTCATGTTCATTGTTTCCATGATATTATCTATTAATCTCATCCTCTGTTGTCCCCCCCTTTTTTTGCCTTCAATATTTCCCACCATCAGGGTCTTTTCCAATGCATTTCATCTTCTCATTATGTGGCCAAAGTATTTAAGCTTCAGCTTCAGTGTTCGACCTTGCAGTGAATAATCTGAATTAATTTCTTTAAGTAGTGACTGATTTGACTTCCTTGCTTTCAGAAGGGATTCTCAAAAGTCTTCTCTAGCACCACAATTAAAAAATGTCAATTCTCCAATGTATGGCCTTCCTTCTAGTCCAACTTTCACAGCCATACATTGCTACTGGAAAAACCATAGCTTTGACCATATGGACCTTTGTTGGTAAGGTAATATATCTGCTTTTTAGTAAGTTGTCCAGATTTGCCATAGCTTTCATTCCAAGGAACAAGCATCTTTTAATTTCATGGCTGCAGTCATTGTCTGCAGTGATCTTTGAGCCCAAGAATATAAAATCTAACACTGCTTCCATTTCTTCTCCCTTTGTTCACCAGGAAATGATGAGACTAGCTGACAAGATCGTAGGGTGTTTGTGGGTTTTTTTTTTAAATGTTAAGCTTCAAATCAGTTTCTACATTCTCTTCTTTCACCCTTATTAAGAGGCTTCTCAATTTTTTTTCGCTTTCTGCCATCAGAGTAGTATTATGTACATATCTAAGATTGTTGAGATTTCTCTAGCAACCTTAATTCTGGCTTTTGGTCCATCTAACCTGGCATTTTGCATAATGCACTCTACATATAAGTTAAATAAATAAGGTGACAATATACAGCTTTGTTGCACTCTTTTCCCAATCTTAAACCAATTAATTATTCCATTTTCGGTTCTAACTGTTGTTTCTTGGACCACATACACATTCCTTAGGAGACAAGTAAGATAGTCTGGTACTCCCATCTCTTTGAGATCTTACCACATTTTTTTATGTTCCACATGAAGTCAAAGGCTTTAGTGTAGTCAATGAAGCAGAACTAGATTTTTCTGGAACACCCTTGCTCTCTCAATAATCCAGTGAATTTTGGTAATTTGGTCTCTAGTTCCTCTGCCTCGATGAAAATTATCCTGCTCTTTTGGTAATTCTTTATTCTTATATTGCTGAAGCCTAGCTTGCAGAATCTTAACCATAAACTTGCTGGTGTGTGAAATGAGCACAATTGTCTACTAATTTGAGTATTCCTTAGCACTGCCCTTCTTTAGGATTGCGACATACACTGATGTTTTCCTATCCAGTGGCCACTGTTGAGTTTTCCAAATTTACTGGTATATTGACTCAGTTGATTGGTTGGTTGTCCATCATTCTCAAAGAGGACCAAAATGACTTCACTGTGCTAGAGTCAAGTTACAATATGTCTGACTGTGGCTGATCAGAATATGATCTTGGAATGCTCTACCACAGGTTGGGCACAAATAGTCCATGTGAATATTTGGAGTGGATTCTCTAAATTTGTGCATCTCACATTTTGATATTGACCATCTGGGGATGTCCACGTGTACAGTTATATTCTGGGTTGTTGAAAAAGAGTGTTTGCTGTGACCAATGAGTTGTCTTGAAAAGAAAAACTATATTAATTTCAGTCCTGTTTCTGATAATGTGATAAGGTCTCAAAGAGATGGAATACCAGACTATCTTACTTGTCTCCGAAGGAATGTGTATGTAGCCTAAGAAGCAACAGTTAGAAACAAAAATAGAATAAGTGATTGGTTTAACATTGGGAAAAGAGTACAACAAAGCTGTATATTGTCACCTTATTCATTTAACCTATATATAGAGTACATCATGGAGAGTACATAGACAAAGCTACTTCAATTGTGCTTTGCTCATAGAGCATAGCACCTTCTCTGATGAGAGCATGCCATGCTGGACAAACCTGTGCCAGTGTCTCCCATATCACACAATCAATTCCAAAGTTCTTAAGAAAGACCTTGATGGTGTCCTTGTATCACTTCTTCTGACCACTATGTGAATGCTTGCCCTATGTGAGTTCTCCATAAAATAGTTATTTAGGCAAGTGTACATTTGTCATTTGAATCAACATGGCTAGCCCATTGGAGTGCAGCACTTGAACAGCATCATCTTTTAGGATTTTAAATAGCTCAGCTAGGATACCATCACCTCCGCTAGCCTTATTGTTAGCAATGCTTCCTAGGGCTCACTTGACTTCATCCTCCAGATGAAGATCAGTAACCACACCAATGTGGTTATCAGTGATATTAAGATCTTTCTTATATAATTTTTTCTGTATATTATTACCACCTCTTCTTAATCTTTTATATTTCTGTTAAATCTCTATCATTTTTGTCTTTTATCATGCCCATTTTTTGCATGAAACATTCTCTTGATATCTCTAATTTTTTAAAGATATCTCTTATCTTTCCCATTCTATTATATTCTTCTATTTCTTTGCATTGCTTATTTAAGAAAACCTTATCTCTCTTTGCTATTCTCTCGAATTCTGTATACAGTTTAATATCTATTTCCCTTTTTCCTTTTTTTTCACTTTCCTTCTTTCCTCAGCTATCTGTAAAGCTTTATCAGGCTGCCATTTTTCTTTCTTGCTCTTCTTTTCCTTTGGAATGTTTTTGTTGGTTCTTTCTATACAATACTGTGGACCTCTACCTAAGTTCTTCAGGCACTCCATCTACTAGATATAATTATTTAAATCTCTTCATCACTTCCACATAAGAGATGTTATAATAAGGTTTTATGTTTTCCTTATTTTCTTTGATTTAAGTCTGAATTTTGTGATAAAAAGCTAATGATCTGAGCTACAGTCAGCTCCAGGTTTTATTTTAATTGACTGCATAGAGCTTCTTTACCTTTGGCTGCAAAATATATAAGCAATCTAATTTTGATATTGGCAGTCTGGGGATGTCCATGTGGAGAGTCATATTTTGGGTTGTTGAAAATGAGTGTTTGCTATGACCAATGAGTTATGTTGAAAAAAAAAAACAAAAACTATATTGGTTTCTGTTCTGCTTCATTTTGTACTCCAAGGCCAAACTTCCCTGTCATTCCAAGTATCTTTTGATTTCCTACTTCAGCATTCCAATCCCCTATGATGAATGTGACTTTTTTATTTCTAGAAGATATTGTAGGTCTTCATAGAATTGATCAACTTTGACCCCTTTGGCATCAGTGGTTGGAGCATAGGCTTGTATTACTGTGGTGTTGAATGGTTTGCCTTGGATTCATGCTGTCATTTTTGTGATTATGCCCCAATACTGCTTTTCTCACCTTTTTATTTAGTGTTAGGGCTATTCCGTTTCTTCTAAGGAATTATTGCCCAGTGTAGTATATAAAATTTTCACCAGAATTAAATTCACCCATTCCCATCTGTTCATGTTCACTGACACCCAAGATGTCAATTTTGAGTCTTTCCATCTCTTGTTTGACCACAGCCAGCTTACTTTGATTCATCGATGTTACATACCAGGTTGCTATGCAACATTGATCTTTACAGCACCAGACTGTCTTTTCATCACCAGATGCATCTGCAGTTGAGGTCCATTTCAGTTCTGGCCCCACTGCTTCATTAGTACTGAAGTTATTTGTAGTTGCCCACCACTCTTCACCAGTAGTGTTCTGGATACATTCTGACCCAAGGAATTCATATTCTAGTGTCATATCATCTTAAATGTTGTCTGTGGGGTTTTCTTGACAAAGATATTGAAGTGATCTGCCATTTTCTTCTCCAATGGATCACCTTTTATCAGAACTCTCCACTATGACCCATCTTGGGTAACCTGCCCAGCATAATTCATAGTTTCATTGAGTTACACAAGCCCTACCCCCCCCCGCCACGACAAGGCAGTGAACCAGGGGAGGAGGGGATTAGATTTCCATAGGCACTAAGTCATTTCCAATTGTAGTCACCATTTCACAGCTTTTAGATAGCTAGGATGTCTCACAAAAAGAGACAAAAACAGGTAAATCAATGAAAATATTCATCATTGTTTTTCAACGACAACTTTTCCATCATCAGAATGATGGCATCCTTCAAAAAGGTCAAACTAAGAAGTCATTTATTTGTGGAAAATGTGGTGATTAAATGCTCAGTATGAAGTACTGTCTATACTTTCCTCTATAACCAAGTCCTTCCATGCTTACATTTAGTAAGTGAACTTTTATTTAAATTGTAGAATGCTACATAAATCTAAACTATAACTAAAATAATGTTAGAAGACCAACATTAAGTTGAGTGAGGTAGGCAAGTGGATGTGTTCTCTTAAGGAATATAGTTTGGTATTACAGAAAGGGTGATACAAACAAAATGAAAGTGCCCTGGTTCAAGTTTGGGATCTTGGATTTCACATTTGTATGATATTGGACTAGTCATTTATTTCTCTGAGCTTCAGTTTCTGAATCTATGACATGAGAACAATAATACTACCTACCTCAGCAGGCAGGGTGATGTGAGGAAATCACTTTGTAAGCAAAATGTGAGCTATTAAAGGAGTACCAAAGATTCTTCTTTCTATAAGCAGATAGGGAGCAGAGAAATACCTTTCTTCAACCTCTAATGTGGTATAGTGGGAAAAGTCTTGACTTGAGAATCAGAAAACCTAGATTCTAGTCTGTGGCTCCTCCACTAACTGCCTGGGCAAGACTCCTCTCTGGACCTCAGTTTCACTATCCATAAAATGGAAATCTTGAACTAGATGAGCTCTAAGGTCCCTCTAACTCTAGCACTGTTTGATTCTATACTCCATCATTTTCTGAGTTTATAGGAATAAGTCCACTTGAATCAGAGAATTGTCACCAATTGGCTATCATTGGGGGTTATATCCTCCATTATATCTGTCATGTTTCCTTACCAAGTTGTATAGCCAGTATCTTGGAGAGGTAAAACACAGTAGATCACAAGTAGAGATACCCTGAGAATATGAAGAAAATATACATTTTCTTATTTCCTGAATGGAAAAATGTGATGACATGTCCCATAAATTCATGATTGTTATGCCTCCTTTTCACAGATTAGTATGTTCTTCTTGTGTTTCATTCTGTGATGGAAATGCTGAGGATAAGGAAAGATTAAAAGATATCTTGGCCAAGAAACAGGTTGTACTGATGCCAGAGAATCACCAACTGTCCCCAACTTCATGGGTACCATTCTTTGCAATCTGTCATGAATATGTTTGACATATTAGTCGACCAATCTTGATAAGAATAACATCTTTAGCCATAGAACTTCATATGGATTCCTTAGACTTGGAGTCAAGTGAACCTTAAAACAAGCAGGAGAAGATATCTTTTGAGTAGTAATAAAATTGTTCATAAATTAAACAAAATCTTTTCTCTGCTTCATATCTTTTTTTTCTTTATATCATATCCTTAATATCTTTTTAAATCTTAAATTGCTTATTCCAAATAGGAAGCTGTGCATGCATCTTAGCATTCATGTTAATTGAAAATACCCTCTCTAGAAAGTCTGCCTTGCCGAATTAGACCATAAGAGAGAAGAGTGACTTGATCACTTGTCATGGTCATGCATATCATAATAAGAAATCTCCCCAACATCTCAAAAGGTTTTTATTTCCTATGAGCTCAAATTTCTTAGGATCATAGATTTATAGCCGTAAGGGACTTTAGACAGGATTGAATCTGGCCCTTTAATTTTACATATTAAGAAATTGAATCCTCAAAAAAGTTGATTTCTCTGAGGTCACCCAGACTGGCAAATAATGTCATCATAGACTACATGCTACAGTTGTGCAAAGAATTCAAATGCAAGAATAAAAATCAGAACTAAAAACTGAACCCTTGTATCCTCATACCAAGCTTTCGCAATTTGTGGGTATAGTTTTCCAACTAAGAGCATTGATGAGAGTTCAGTTTCATTGGCACAATTTTAAAAACAACTTCAGAAAATATAGCTGTGGTACTGGATTGTTCAAAAGTTCCTATTGTATGTTGTATAATGTTAAAGATTAGGCCAAATTTAAGTTGAAAGTTAAGGGAACTAAATGCAAAATCGCAAACAGGCTTAATAACTGCTGCAGAAATGTAGTATGGATAAAACTAGGTTAGATAGGAGTTCTGAGAAAAAATGACCTCTCAAAATCATTCCCCAAACACCTGACAAAATAATCATCTGAAGTATATCTGCCACCCCACCATTTCTCTCCTCTGACACTGCCTGATGCAGACCCTCTTCACCTCATGCCTGGAATATTACAATTGCTGATTGGTCTACCTGATTCAAAGTCTCTCCACTCCATACCATCCTCCACTCAACTATCAAAGTGATCTTCCTAAAGTGTAGGCCTGACCACATCACCTCCTTCATTCTATCATTAAACTCCAGTGTTTGTCTATCACCTACAGGATGAAATATAAAATCTTCTCTTGGATATTCAAAGCTTTTCATCATCTGCCCATTATGCCACCTTTTCAGTGTTCTTACACCTTAAATCCTGCCCCACCCCACTCTTCCAATATAGTGGTCTTCTTTTTTGTTCTATTTGTTCTTCCTGGAACAAACCATTCCAACTCCTAATTTCAGACATTTTCACAGCTTGTCCCTCATGCCTGGAATGCTTTCCCTCTTCATCTCTGCCTCCTGGCTTCCTTCTTCAAGTCCCAGATAAAATCTTACCTTCTACAGAAAGCCTTTCCTAGTCGGCCTTAATACTAGTGCATTCCCTCTGTTGATTATTTCCTATTTATCCTGAATAATTTTTTTTTGCAAGGCAATTGGGGTTAAGTGACTTGCCCAGGGTCACACAGCTAGTAAGTGTCAAATGTCTGGTCTAATACCGGATTTGAACTCAGGCCCTCCTGACTCCAGGGCTGGTGCTCTATCTACTGTGCCACCTAGGTGCTCCCTGAATAATTTTTTTTGTACATAGATATGTAGATGGTGTCTCCCTCATTAGAATGTGAGGCCCTTGAAAGCAGAAATTGTCTTTGATCTTTTTTTGTTCTCCAGCACTTAGCACAGTGCCTGGCACCTAACAGGGGTTTAATATATGCTTTTTGACTGAGTGACTCACCATACATTGAATGGCTTTCTAAGATCTCAAAGGGCAAAAAAAAAAAAGGACAAACTCCTTTTTTATTACACATTCACAATCTGGTCCCATCCTACTTCCAGGATTATTTTATATTTCTCCCTTTCATGCATTCTACATTCCATCCAAGGAATACAGGGGATCTAAAAAGATAAAGTAGACAATTTCTATTATATAAAATTAAAAGCCTTTTGTATTAACAAAAATCAATGAAGGTTCAAAGCTGTCAGCTGGGGAAAATTATTCATAGCAAATATCTCTGATAAAGGTCTGATATGCAAGTTATATAGGGAATTGCCATAAATAAACTTGAACAAAAGCCATTCTTCTTTAGAAAATTGGTCAATAGATACAAACAGGCAGTTTTCAAAAAAAAATGAACTATTAACAATGATATGAATGTTCCAAACTATTAATAACAGGAGAAATGTTAATTTTAAAAATCTTGAAGTTTTACCTGAAGTCCATTAAATCAACATAGATAACAAAAGACAAAAATGGCAAATGTTGGCAGGGTTTTAGAAAGAAGGGCACACTAATGTCTAATCATTCTGGGAAAATTCTGCAACTATACTACAAAAGTCACTAACCTATCCATATCATTTAACCTAAAAATACTCTTCTTGCTTAGCAAATACTCCAAAGAGATTGCAGACAGAGAAAAAAAGTACTACATATTTTTAAAAATGGAAGTGTCGAAAGGAACATAAATAGAGTTGTTTTGTTTCTAGCATATATATATATACATACATACTATATATACACACATATGCATAAATATATACTCCTTTAAAACAATGTAACAGAAGTTAGTTTTTTTATCCAAATCTCTTACATTCTTTTTGTATGTTGAAATGTCTGTGATTATTAATGATTCTTAAGTTCATAATGAAAATTAATTTTAAAAGACTGAAAATATGTCAACAGTGAGATATTGATATCAAAATAGCCTCTGTGATATTAGACTGCAAGAATAGGGTCTGAAGCAAAGATGATAGTGAGCCAGTTGTACTCCATCCTGGTTGGACCACCCTGAAAATGTGCTGCTTAGTGAGCACTACATCTTAGAATACAAGAAGGCCACTAGAAGGATACTGACAATCTACAGGAATCTAGGAAGAAAACCAAGGGAGGGCAAAGGAATTCAAAACCATACCAGATGAGGATCATTTCAAGAAGTTGGAAAAGCATAGAAAGCTGAAGCCTGGAGAAGAAAAGACTTCAAGGGAAGACATTAGTTTTCTTTAAGTTTCCAAAGTGCTGAGCAATAGGTGGAGGTTGCTAAGAAGTAAATTTCAGCTGGATATGGAGGGAAACTTCCTAGCAATTAGATCTATCCAAAAGTAGAATGTGTGAATCCCTCACTTGCTTTAAGGCACAGCTGAAGCATTACCTTTTGTAAGAAGCCTTTCCTGGTCCTTCCAACTGCTGATACCCTGTCTCCCAAATTACCTTGTGTTTTACTTCTTTGTATGTATTTCATTTATATTTTTTAATTATTATTATTATTATATTTTATTCAGACTATATTTCTATATGCACTTCTTTTCACCCCCATTAGAATGAAAGCTCCTTGAGAGCAGAGATTGTTTCATTCTTTGTTTTTGTCTTCCCCAGCACACAGCGCAGTGTCTGGCATAAAGTTGGTGCTTAATAAATGCTTGGTGATCGGTAGATCACTGTAAGTCTGCAAGCAGAGGCTGAATGACCACGTGTCAGAGAGACGGTAGAAAGAATTGCTCATCAAATACGATCTAGGTTAGATGTCCTTTGAGAGAATAATTCTGGAAATTGTACCACATGAAAGGAAGGAGATGGGGATGGTGAGAGACTTCAACCCCAAGTCATATGGGGAATGATAGAAGGGATTCTGGAGCACACCACTCCTACAGTCTGCTATCAAGCCCACTTCCCCATTCTCTACCAGGCTGTTATGAACAGTTATCAGCAACAAGGTAGAAAGATGCCAAACTTTGTCACTTGGGAGTTGTTTGGCAAGGCATTTCATCTTTATGATCCTCTGTTTCCTCTTCTATAAATTAGGGAGATCATACAATTCATGGAGTACTAGACTTGGAAACAGGGAAAACTGAGTTCAAATCCTATATCAGACACTTACTAGCTATGCCACCCTGGGCAAGTCACTTAAACTCTGTTTGCCTGAGTGTTTCTATATGTAAAAATGGGGATAATAATTTTAATAATAATAATACCACCCAGGTTTGTTGTGAAGATCAAATGAGATAATGCATGCAAAATGCTTTGCAAAGTGCTATACAAATGCTGACTATTATATTACTAAGTGAACACTATAGTCAATGATGCATTGCAACTGTCAATCTATGCTCTTGTGAATACTGATGCAGAAAGGAATTTGGTGGCTCAGTTTACTTCCCCTTACCAACCAGAAATTCTCAAGGTCTTTAAGCAAGGTAGTTTCCAAGAGATTTCTGTGTTAATTTGACTTTCTCTCCATGCAGCAAGCCCAGCCTCTGAACAGGAGATGTGATTGCTTATTGAGAACCCGCCAGCAGATGGACTTTCAGGAAAATGTCCACGTCAATAAAAACACTTTACCTGTTACCAAAATGAAATATATAAATGGAGAATATGATTCTTAACAATAACCATGGAGGGCAGCTAGGTGGCATAGTGGATAGAGCACCGACCCTGGAGTCAGGAGGACTTGAGTTCAAATCCAGCCTCAGACACTTGACACTAGCCGTGTGACCCTGGGCGAGTCACTTAACCCTATTGCCTAGCAAAAAACAAACAAACAAAAAACAAAAACAAAAAACAAACAGTAACCATGAAGATGTAAATATACAAGATCTCTGAGTCTGTCTGAGTATGAGTGAGCTAGGCCCACAGTGGGTAATGGGACCTCAGTATCACTGGAGATAGAATGTGTAAGTCTCCTAAATATAAAGACCTAAGTCTCTGGAGGCAGCTTAAGTTAGGCAAAGTGGTAACTTGATAGGATGCTCTGCAGTTCAGCTCCTAGATTTTCAGATCATCCTTTCAGCTTGAACCCTCATCAGCAACTCCTATGCATCTCCCCAGTGGATATTGATAACCTTCAGTTTTTATAATAATGGACCTTCCTGGCCTTTATATTGTATCTATTCTTCCATCTTCAGCCTCATCATTTCTTTTTGCCCTTGATAAGGACTTTCTTTCATGCTCCTTGATCCCTCCACCAACTAGGGATTCCATAATGATTGTGGCATGTTTGTCTTACTTAGAGAGATACATGGCATAAGAACTCCTGCATATAGTATGGATTTTTTTAATAATTGTCATTTTTTGCCACTTTATATATCCCTGGTGCTTAGTAAAATCCCTGAAAAATAGTAGGTATTCAATAAATATTTCTTGACTTGACTTGACTAACCTAGGGCCCCATTGGGGATATTTCATTTAGAGCTAGTAGGAACCTAAAGACATCATCTCATTCTACACCATCATTTTACAGATAAGGAAACTGAGATGCAGAGAGGTTACTTTCCCGTGGTCTTACAGGTAGTTAGCAGACTCAGGATTAAAACTCAGATCCTTGGACTCCAGATGCTGTGCTGTTTACATTTCACAAAGAGGACTCACAGCCTTAAAAGCTCCAAACCAAGCTGAAAAATGAGGAGGGTGGGAGGGAATGGGGAGAGAGATAGAGAAAGGGAGAGAAAAAGAAAAGGGGAGGGAGAGAGAGAGAGAGAGAGAGAGAGAGACAGAGACAGAGACAGAGACAGAGACAGAGACAGAGACAGAGA
>NW_020954599.1:10719557-10834751 GCF_900497805.2 Vombatus ursinus
AGAGACAGAGACAGAGACAGAGACAGAGACAGAGACAGAGACAGAGACAGAGAGACTGAGACTGCTGGCTACATGCCAGATCCAAAGAGAACAATGTAGCCTCTTGCCTGCCAAGAAAAAGAGTGACAGGAACTCTTGTGTACGTCTTCCCTGAATCCTTCTCAGTATTTCCAGTCTAATCAAATCAGGTGTAATTAGCATCCTTCTAGCTGAGGTCTCTCTGTAACCTCATCTTCAGCTCCCATTGATGCTACCCTCCCCCCCGGCCAGAGTTGGAGGCAAAATACATTGTGTTCATTCTAAGCTGTAAGCTTATCACTGGGTATAGGTAAATTTTGGATGGAGTTGGATAGAAAGCTGAAATTGGAGTGAGGGGAAAACCTGGATTCAAATCCTGCCTCAGATATGTACTATCAGTATGACCCTGGGCATGTCAATAATCCTCTCAGCCTCAAATCCTCACCTGTAAAATGAGAGAATGAGACTCAACAAGATCCCTTGCAGTTCTGTGTCTATGATCCTATAACCCTATGAACCCGATGTTAACAGAAAACCATCTCTTCAATCCAGTCCCATGGCCCATTGCTATCTCTTTCTCCAAGACCCATTTTTTCTGGGTAGAATAAAAGTGAGGTGCAGGGTACATAGGGCAAGAGAGAAAATTATTTCACTCATCCTCTCAAAGAACTAGAAAGTTTGAGGCATCAGTTGATAATTATAATAGTAGGATCCTCTTAACAGAACTGGTAGTGGTTGTCATAGACAGGAAGTCTAGAGAAGATGGCGTAGCTGCCTTCAAATATCTGAAGGACTGTCATGTTGAAGAGGGACTAAATGTATGTTCCAAAGCTTCAGGTTTTGGCTTAATCTTCCTACTAATTACAGCTATCCAAAAACCAGATGCCTCACGAAGTAGGCAATTTTCTCCCAATTGAGGCATTCACACAGGCTAGATGTTCATCTTGTCAGCCATGCCATAGGATTGTGGATCATTGGTTTGCAATTGGAAGGGAACTTGGAGGCCATCTAGTCCAATGCCCTCATTTTACAAGTATGGAACTGAAGCTTAGAGGGGACAAATGATTTGCCCAATATCACAAAGGTAGTAAGTGGCAGCAGGATTAGAACCCAGGTCCTGTGACTTCTAATCTAGTTCTTTTTTCACCATACTATGCTGCATGATTCTAATAGACAGTGGAAATATTTAAGGTACCTTCAAGCATTAGAATTCTAGGAATTACAAAATATGTAGATTCTATATATATACACACATATATGTATAAATTCTATATATATAATTCTATAGAATTATAGAATTATTCTATATAATATATCTATATATAATTCTATATAATTATAGAATATATAGATTATCTATATATACATATATGTATAAATTCTATATATATAGAATCTATATATTCTATAATTCCTAGAATTATATAGATATATAATACTATATATCTATATAGAGAGAGATTCTATATATTATATATATATTCTATGGAGAATATATTGAGAGAGAATATATGTATATATGTGTATTGTGTATGTGTATATATATACATACACATATATACATATTCCTATATAAGAATATATAGAATTATAGCCCTGGACCAAATATAGCCTTCTCTCTTTAGAGATGGGGAAACTGAGGCCATGGGAGGCTAAAAAACTTTTCCAACATAGCTAGAACAATTTATGCAATGACAGCAACATAATACAGAAAAAAAATAACTTTGAAAGACTTTAGAACTCCTACTAATGAACTGATAAACCACAAATCCAGGAGGATGGAGATAAAACATGTCACTGAAGTCCTGCCAAAAAGAGGATGACCTTAAAATACAGGGATGAATACATTTGGGAGCATGGCTAATGGGCATTTTTTTTTTTGCTGGACTGTGCATGTTTATAAGACTGTTACTTTTCAGGTTTTTGTTATTGTTGTTGTCGTCCATTTGGGGGAGAAGCAATGGAAAGACCAGATTTTAAATGCATGTTAAAATGAATTAATTTTTTTAAAAAATAATAATTTAATTGCTCAAGATTCTAAATTCAGTGAGCTGAATTAGAATTAAAGTTTAGATCTCCTGACTCCAGGGAGAATCATCATTCTACTACACCATGTTTGAATTCTGTATATATGAAAGTAATTGTAATAATGAAGAAAGGAGGAGGAAGAATGGGAGGAAAAGGTTAGAAAATTTTCCTTGGACCATTTCTATCCAAACCCCATCAAAAATGTTAGAACAAGATCATAGTGATAACAATAACTATGTAACAATGATCTACTCTGTACTCACAACTGTAATACTATTTCACATTTTTCACACCAATCAAAGAGCATCTAGGTAGTACAGTGGATAGAGTGCTAGATCTGAAGTCAAAAAAACCTGAGTTCAAATCTAGCCTGACCTTTACTAGCCATGTGACCTTTGGCAAGTCACTAGTTAAGTTTGCCTCAGTTTCCTCAATTGTAAAATGGGAGAAATAATAGCCCCTACCTCCCAGGGTTGTTGTAAGAATTAAATGATGTATCATGTGTAAACACACTGCAGTATTTGGCATATGTATATAGTAGATGTTTTATGTATATACACATATACATATATGTATATATACACACACACACATATATAATGGAGCATTAACATATAGCACACATTAAAGAGCATTTATATATCACCTATGTATTGTATATTAAATAAATATATTAATCATATAAATATAATGAATATATTCTATACAGTATTTATACTATCATTATTATTTAATCTCTGAGTGCCCACCATAGAAAACACTAATTCTAAGTTGCGCATGGGGACTAGGCTTGTGATTTCATTCATATGGGCGAGGAAACTCTCTTTGCAAGTGCAAATGTGCCAACGCACCTTCTCAGTCATTTAGTCATAGAAAATCACTTAGAGCAGTAGTGCCAAATTCAAATAGAAACAGATTCCTGTGGGCTGCATATTGAACTACAAATTAATATGATCTGTGTTGCATTGTATTTTTATTTATTTTGTTAAACATTACCCAATTACATTTTCATCTGTCTCAGCCATACTGAGGAGTTTTGCAGAGCCCCAAGTTAAGTAGCTAGCCTAGGGTGACATAAACAGTCTATGTCAGTGGCAGGATTCAAGGTCAGTTCTCTGTCTATTCTGCCGTGGTGCCCCTCTCACTTAACCTATTGCCTGTAAGTAGAGTAGCAAGTATATCTAGGTCACCCTGATTAATATGAATAATGAATCCCCTGAAGTGGTCATGTATATTTGAATTCACACTATTTGGAGTTATAATTATGTAAAATGTATTTATTGGTTTCCAACCAAATGGAAATATGTAGTATGAATTTAAATAATGTAATATACCAAGGTTTTGTATGGAAGGAATTATACACCAGAAAGGTTAGATCACAAACACAAGTTGATAGATAGAACCATATTAGTGGTGGAGTCAGAACCAGAATCTGATGCTCTCATCTCCCAGGTAGCCTCTCTAATTGAATAAGAGAGCTTATCCCAAGTGAATAAATATTATTTATTGATAGTGTTGATCAATGACTCTGATGGATTGTGCTTTGGAGAGTTGTGTGTTTTTAATACTCTGAGATATTCTAAATGAGAATTTAAATGTCTGTCTATGTGCCAATAACAGAAAACAGATTGTAAATGTAACAGGATGCAATCAAGTCAAGCAGTTCCAATGAGAGCAGCAGAAGGCTTAATATTAGGACTACTGGTGTTCACAGTCTTTGCTAATGACTTAACAATTGTTTGTGCTGATTTGTAGCTGGCATTGATATGCAGACAACAACACATTCATCTAAAATTCAGACCACGTGTACAAAAAATAAAAAATAAATAAATAAACTCAAACCTGTCCCTGAATTTGCTGTCTTTGCAAAGAGCGACTCAAAAGAACCTTTTTCTAAACTAATGAAATCAGAGGTGGGAGGGAATACAAACAGAGTCCTCAATTCTAAATTTAAGATGTTGGCTGAAATTTACATTTTTTCCTCTCTTGTCCATTGTTTTGCCATCTAGTGGGAAGCCTAGATCTTGATGGCTTGGAAGGATTTGCAGCTAAATATTGCTTAAAATCTTGGACTTGGTCTTCATGGATGACAGGCTTGTGTTGAACCTGAGAAGTGTTATTCCAAGTCCAATTTATCTAACCTTTCCTACAGAGAATACAAAATGTAAATGTGCTCCTGCTGTTGTTCCAATTTACTGTGGGGGCTTTTTTTTTTTTTTTTATCAAGCAGCCCCTGCCTCTCTATTCAGAGATGTCTGCGTGAGAGGATAAGTGCAAACAACAAAGGCTGCTTCTGTGGTAGCGCCTGCATCGTTTTCTTGGAACTTGTCATTATGCTTCAGGTCAGAGATTGAGGTTTGGTGCAGGGAATGGAGCTTTTAATAGGAGGTGAATGAACGGATTTTTCTAAGAGGATGGGAAGCAGTGGGTCTTAGGGAGAAAATGGTGCTTTAAAAATAGTCACATTTCTTTTGTACTGCAATTATCAGTGCATGACGAGTCATTTTTCTATTCGGCTATGTGTGGGGAAAAGGAAAGATCCAACCACTACCCGTCTCTTCAGGATGGTCATATTTTAAAAAGTCAGTCTTCCCCTGCTTAATCTGTTTCTTTGGAACACAGAATTTACTGAGCAAACTGATCCTGCAGACTTTGAAGGGATAAAGCACTGACTGTGAGGCCGGACAATGAGACCAGCTCAATTTGTTCTGGATTTAACCAGGGGCCAGAGCTCAGGGTTCCTGATTACCTGTCCTGTGATTTTCAGTTACATGTCATTGCCAAAACTTCTCAGTTTGCAATCTCTGTATATCTCTAAGATGCAGAGGTCCTATATTTGTCATGGAAGACAAAGTAGAACCTATATTTCTTAGGAAGGAGAGTTCCAGCTCCCAATATTTTCAAGTACCAGGATTCCCCCCAGCCAATGTAATTTTGGTTGTACTATTTTTCTAAGACTAAATTACAGGACTAATGCCAATCTGAATTGGGAGAGGGAGTTCCTCAAGGGGAACTCTTTGCACTGATGAAATCAGTTTCAGTTTTTAAAAATAGCATTTTTTTTTACTAAAAAAAATAGCAACAAAAACTCAGTGATACTTCTAAACAGATTTAGATTTGATTCATTGAACTGGCACCTACCCACACTTGAAAATTAGTAATGCATATCCATTAATCAACAAGCCCCTATTATGTTCCAGACACTGTGATAAAAATGAAACAGTCCCTGAGGGGTGTGCTGGTAAATGTTTAACAACCAGCTCTCAAGAAGAAAAAAAAAAGCAAGTGACATATTAATCTACATTATTGACATTTTCTCCTTCCCTTTTTTTCTTCTTTTTTTTTGGCAAGGCAATTGGGGTTAAGTGACTTGCCCAGGGTCGCACAGCTAGTAAGTGTCAGGTCTTGATTTGAACTCAGGTCCTCCTGACTCCAGGGAAGGAGCTCTATCAACTTCACCACCTAGGTACCCCCCTCTCCTTCCCTTTCTTCAGTAGGTGTAAATGCTCACATTGAAAATTTAATAATGGGCTCTCATTAGCCTTACTGGCTAGCTGCAGTATACCCCTATGTCCCTTCCCTCCAATAGCTCACACTCCACTTAAGGGAAACTACATGTATATATATGCATACAAGATATAATTTAATCTATAGAAGGCATGTTTACTTAATTATCATACTAACTTATGATACATATTTTGTGGGTCCTAAATAAAGGTCTTCCATAAAGTATTATTTCCATCCCCTTTCATGGCTTGAAGGTGACCCCAGGTTCTCAAAGCCTATATGAGCAGAGGAAAAGCCCTAGTAGGTTTTTCCATACTATCCTGACAACTGACTATGCCCACTTTCCAAGGCCTAGCCTAGCTAAGTCTGGAATCCACTCTGCTGGCCTCTTGGTAATGAATTCCTTGACCATGAAAAGGCATGAAATAAAGAAAAATGGCTCCCTGTTCTAAACAGCAACCTTCTGCTTGTGTGATAATGTTGACCAAGTGTCAGGAAGGGTGGGGGAAAGTCTTGAGAATCGTATGCTTTGAGACCATCTACAAACATTAATTAAGCTGTTGGTACAATAAATGTGAGACAGTAACTTGTCCAATCACCAATGAGTGAACATATCACCAGGGAAACTGAATTGTATCATTCTGGACACTATAACTATAAATGAAATAAGAAAACAGAAGAAAATTGCTGATAAACAAGAGGATGATATGTAGATTCTCTTTGTAGAAGCCAAGGAAGAAGGTGGCAGAGTTGGATTTAACATGTACACAAAGACAACAAGCCAGTCATTTAATGGATCATTTAACCACCTCTTATTGCTCATAATAAATATTTGCAAAAATATTTCCATGAGAAGGATTGCAGACTATGCACCAATATTTGTAGCATAGGATGAAGAAGTTCCAAAATTCTGTGAAAAATTGGTAAAATACTCCAAATTAAATCAACATGTACTTCATGTAGGCATAGGTGAGAATGGCAAAAATAAATTGTATAGGAAAATATGGTTTCTGAAAAAGTGAATGAGATGTGAAAAACATCTAAAGTGCACACAAGCCCTTACCCTAAATCAAGAATATCTTCTTTGACAAAAGAATCAAAAGGCGAGATATGGATAAGCTCTGAACAGCATCATAAAAAATGAAACTGATTCTATTTAAGGAGATAGGAAACAATTGTGTTCCTGATTTGGAAGATGTACCTCAATTACCTATCTTTGTGTACTCAAACCCCTGACTTGTTGAGAAGTAACATGGTACAGTAGAATGTTCATGGGATTTAGACTAAGAGACCCAGGGTTCAAATCCTGTTTCTGGAACTTACTATCTACATGACTTTGGTCTAAGTCACTTAATCTCTCCAGCCTCATTTACCTCATCTATAAAACAAAGGGTTTGAACTAGAAAGCTTCTAAGGCCCCTTCTGGTTCTAAATCTATGATCTTATGAGAACAAAGTTAATACTAAATTGGAAGAAAGAACAAAAATACAAAAAAGATATGACATGCAATTAAAGTAACTCCAACCTGACCTATTAAAATAAGTTATTGATGTGAGAAATGGGGGAAAAAAAGACATTGATTTATAGCAATTTCTTAGAAAAGTTTAACTAATGTAAATCAAATGCCATAATGAAGCCAAAAGAATCTGAAAACCGTCTTTGTCAGCAAATAATTGACCTATTTGGCAGGCAGAGTGCTACAGTAGCCAAGGAAGCAACAGTGGATTAGAAAAAAACTTTCTTATATAAAGCCTTACATAGAAGGATGATGGAAGATAGTGAGCAATTTTGCTTGATAAAACTGCCCAAAAAAAGGTAAGAACAAGTTTAAAGAAAGTTCAGTGAGAAATTCAACTAAACAAAGTAATCCCTGGGACATTCAAGAATAAATTTGAAGGAGGATAACAAAAAAATGAAAGACAGGCAAATATTTTTATAACAAATTCTTTTCACCATCAAGGACAGTGGAGCCACCATATTTGGCCTCCAAAATTAAAATCCTGGAAGCATTTACAGCAGAAGTAGAAGATGTAGCAAATAAAATTAAAATGGGAAAATACTTGGATAAGACCAAGAATCCACAGAAGAGATCCATGCTAGAAGAAACACAGTTTTGAGTGCATTATGGAATAGATTCTAAAAGTTTCTGGAAAAGAGTTTTGCTATAAAAAATGTAGGTGAAGTTTGAGACCTAATTACTGCCAAAAGAAAACAAAACAGAAAGGATCAATAACTACTGGTCCATATGCCTTTCACACCTACTTAACATTTTCATGAATATAACTTACCCACATCAAGGCCATCTGTGAGAATATATAGGCCTTAAAAAACAGTCTTTCACAATTGAACATATTGAAACATGTGGTTACTATAAGACACTAGTGTGCTTATTACTAGTTGACTATAAAAACTCATTTGATTTGTAAACAAAACACTATCTTAAAACCTCTCCCGAATTTTCCCAGCACCTAAATTAGATACTTTCCAGAAAACAATTGAACACACTCAAAAGAACTTCTACATTTCTTCATTGGCATAGCTCAAAGACAGGAGTTCTTAGCCCCTTTTGAGTCATCCTTTGGCAATCTGGTGAAGTCTATAGACCCCCTTCTCAGAATGTCTTTAAAAGTCTAAAATAAAATAAATATGATTACAAAGGAAACCAATTATATTGAAGTATAGTTAACAAAAGATATTTTTTAAAAAGTTCATAGGTCTCAGGTTAAGAGCCCCTGAGATAGATGAGCTCTAGGAAAATAATGTTTAGAGCTGGAATTTCTATTTATAGTCTTGTATTTACCTATACAAATTATAGGATCTCAGATTTAGAGTTGGAAGTAATCTTAAAGGTCATCTAGTACAGTGGTATCAAATCCAAATGGAAAGAGATCCCTGCTGGCTTCATATTGACTTAGAAAATTACAAGTTGACATTCTATGTGTTGTATTATATTTTCATTTATATTGTAAAACATTTTCCAATAACATTTTAATTTGTTCCACTGATTCAGCCACAAGCGACATCTTTGTTGACTTGCAACAACCTCAAATGAAGAATACCTGGGTTCAAATCATAACTACTTGTGTGACCTCAAGTAAGTTGTTTAATCTCTCTGAAGCTCAATGTCCTCATCTATAAAATGATGGGATTAGACCAGATGACCTCCATAGTCCCTTCTAGTTGATGACCAATGATCTTATAGGTAGCAAAGCCAGTATTGCAACCCAAGTTCCCTAACTCCAAATCTTGTCACTGAATTACATTGCCTCATGCTATATAGAATATAAGCTCCTGGAGGACTGGGACTTCTTAGTTTGTGTCTAGCACAATGCCTTGTACTTATAGGCCCTTAATAAATATTTGCTTAATTGAATTACAGGAGGCTTGGAAAAAATTCATCTTTTCATTCTCTTGTCAGAAGCACAATTTTGTACCTCATGAGCTATAAGAACAAAATCAGTCAATGCTCATTCTTCTGATCTCTGTGAGCTGTGTAGAGAGCCATTTCTTCTCCAGTAATTTTTTTTTCAACTTAACCCTGAGTAACCTGGCTTCTCTATCCAAAATGCTAATAAAGTTGCTCTCCCAAATATTGTCAATGGTCTTGCCAAACCTAACTGCCTTTTTCTTAGCCTTCATACCATTGGACCTTTGTCACATTTCACAATTTTTATGATCCTCTCCTTAAAGCTCATAGAACCTCCATTGAAGAATCCCCACCTTTCTCTCACTTCTGGGCTCTGTTCCTTTTTACATTCTCTCACCTTGATGCTGAAGACTATAAATGCTCTGTCCTGTCCCATATTTCCAACTCCTTTCTGGACATTTCTGGATGGATTTCCCACCATCACTTTTGTGGCTCATAATCCAGCCCACTTTATTTATGGGTAATATATCAAAAGATAGAAACTCATATACACAGCAAAACTGAAAAGAACCATTTGTTATTTCAAAGGTCACAAATGATGTTCTGGGGAAATTGCAAGTGGTCACTGCTCTAATACATAATGCACTGCTGGAAATTCCATCTTTTTTTTCTATGAATAATATCTAATTTTTCCCAATTACATGTAAAAACAATTTTTAATATTCTTTTTTTTAAATTTTGAGTTCCAAATTCTCTTCCCTTCTTTCTTCCCCCCCACCCCGAGGTGGTAAACAATTTGATATAGGTTATACATGTGCAATCATGCAAAACATATTTCCATATTAGTCATATTGTGAAAGAAAACACAGACAAAAAAAATGAAATAAGTGAAAAATAATATGCTTTAATCTGCACTGACTCCATCAATTCTTTCTCCAAAGATGGATAACATTTTTCATCATGTGTCCTTAGAAACTGACTTGGATCAATTGTATTGCTGAGAATAGTTAATTCAATTGCTGTTGCTGTGGACAATGTTCTACTGGTTCTCCTCACTTCACTTTGCATCAGTTCATGTAAATCTTTTCCAGGTATTTCTGGAAGCAACCTGGTCATCACTTCTTACAGTACAATAATATTCCATTATAATCACATGCCACAACTTATTCTGCTATTCCCCAATTGATGGACATCAATTTCCAATTCTATGCCACTACAAAGAGCTGCTATAATGCAAACAGTTTCATAAAAGAGATTGTGAGAAGGTAAATAGTAACCTTCAATCAGTATTTGAAACACTTCACGACCTAACTCCACTCAACTTTTTCAGAATTATTATTTTCCAGAATTATTATTCATTACTACCTTTCATCCTCTCCTCTGCAAAGCTAGATAAGACAAAGTGGAAGTACTTATTACGTGCTGTGAATTGTATTAAGTGCTATAGATACAAATATGAGCAAAAAGAAATGCAATCCTTGCCCTCAATAAGCTTACATTTTAATGGCAGAAGACAGTATGCAAAAAAGAAATGAAAAGTGGGGACAGAAAGTCCCCCCCCAACTGGCTTTCTCACAGTCACAGTGTTGTTGTAAGGATCAAATGCAAATACATACACGTATATGTATACATATACATACACATACACATACACATATATACCTACATATGTATATATACATATATACACATATATGTATATTTTTAAAAATAGCACAATGCTGGATACAAAGTACATGCTATGTGAATGCTTCCTTCTTTCCCTTTTTGTTTTTAAAATATATGTAGATATATAGATAAAAATATTGCTATGTTTGTTTTTTACATTACAAGCATTTACAGATTACCCCTACTCCTTGGGTCTCCAGTAATAAAGTGATTAAGTAAAACTAATAATATGGTGACCTCATCTGAAGTGCTTGCAACATTCTACATCTATAATAACCCCACTTCTTTTTATTTTTTTTCCAATTTGCAGACATCAACTTTCTCTCCCTCCCACCCCAATGGAAAAAAAAAAGAAAAACAAACTCCTTATAACAAATATGTATAGTCAAGCAAAACAAATTCCTTCACTGGCTATATATAAAAACATACACCTCATTCTGCACCTTCAATCTATTACTTCTCTCTTCACACACAACATTCTCTTTCCCATATGTGTCTTGCTGTCTCCCATGCCTGGCATTCTTTCCCTTCTCACCTCTGCCCTACTAGAATCCTAACTTAATATTCAAAGCTCAATCAAAAACTACCACTTAAATAAGCCTTTCTAAGTTCCCTCCCCCCCACCATTATCTTTGTATTTATCTAGTAAAAATTTTAATGTGTTTGCAAGGCATTTTGGTATAGCTCCAAAGACAAAAAGACTAGAGTTTAAAAATAGCCTCTCTAGAGGGCAGCTAGTTGGTGCAGCAGACAGATCACCAGCCCTAGAGTCAGGAGGACCTGAGTTCAAGTCTGGTCCAAGACCAGATGCTTGACACTTACTTGCTGTGAGACCCTAGGCATGTCATTTAAATCCAATTGCCTGGTCAGAAGAAAAAAAGAATAGCCTCTTTAACATACCCACTATGTGATCCTAGCCAAGTCAATTAACATTTTACTACTTTAGGAAGCTCTCTAAAAATATGAGTTGAAAAGAGAGTATTGACCTGCATTAGTTAAAGGAATTTCCTTACCTGAAAGTTCCCTAGGCCAATTAAATCATAAGTCTAGTCCCAACATCTAACATGTTATCTCCTCCAATAGACTATAAGCTTCTTCAGTATGGAGGTTGTTTCTTTCACGTCTTTGTATCAATAGTATCTAGCTGGCATAGAGCCTGGTGCATAGTAGATGCTTAATTAAGATTTTGTTGATTAGATTGATACTTTTTTGTGGAAACCAGTTGATGAGTAAGTAAAATGTGTTTACAAATTCCCAATCTTTTCAAAAATGAGGACTTGCTTTTAATTGTGTGTGTGTGTGTGTGTGTGTGTGTGTGTGTGTGTACTTAAACTACTGGACTCGGAATACTCTGATTGAAAAAATACATAAAGCCCTCCCACAAAAAGTCTTTTATAAGCTCAGTGACACTTTTCAATGAATTTGTATTTTCTAACTGCTACCGCTTAACCACACATTTTTTTAAATACTAATTCACATATGTGTGACAGGGGAGTATGCTTTCTTGAAGGGAATTTCCCCCACCAAATGAAATCATAGGTCCCTGGTGTTATTGTGTTGGCCAGTTTACAGAAGTGTTAGCTTATTGACCATAGAATTATACACCTTGAGCCAGAGAGGACCTCAGACGTCAAACCTTTCATTTTACAAGAAATAAACTGAGAATGTGAATGTAGCTGACTTGCCCAAGATTGCAGTCATAGTAAATTATGCTGTATATGTTTTGGAAGCTACAAGAGACAAAAGGGGAGTACTTAGTGGTCATGCACATGCGTAGGCCACTTTAACAACCCTTTGGCCCACAGACTACCTTCCCAAAGTCCTCCCCAAACCCCTAACATAGCCTATGCTATGTGTATGTTTATTGTGCATTGTCAAATGGGTGGATCTGCTAAGCATGAAAGGTAAGGAAATGGGACTGCCGGTGCTCCTGTCCAACCAGTAAGAAACAAAACAAAGCTCATGAAATACAAATTGTCTCCAACTTACTCCAGCAGTCAGTCCATGAAGCAAGTTGGCAGGGTCATTCTCCTCTCCCTTGGCTAAAATCTTAGCCTCATTTTCCTCAACAAAATCAGAATAGGTGGCCAATTTAACAAGCCCCATTTGAAGAACTTGGAAAGGTTCTTGAAAATCACTGACCATTAAGAAATTACCCAGCAAGATGTACATTTGGTAGTTAACCTGCCCTTATCCAAGTCATCAGTTAGGCTGGGAGGACTCAGGTAGAGATTGAAGCCCCACCTGGGAAAACAACGACAGGAAGAAGACAAGGAAAAGAGGGTGGGGAGAGAAAGAGGGCCAAAGTAAAAGGAGGAATTAAATGAAAGTCCTCAAATAGGGTACAATGGTGTGCAGGGCATCAGGCTTGCACTCTGGCCATGGTCCTGCCTAGTTCCCTTTGAATGAGGAATCACTAGATGCCTGCAGGGTTTCCAATTCTTCCCTCCTCTCCCAGCGCAGTTCTAGGAGTGTGCTTGGGAGAGTAATTAGAGCACACAAGGTAAATAATGACAGGTTGGCTCCTATTGTCTGTCTACTAACAGCAGGAAAATAGTCAACACTTTCTTCTCTCTCTGGCTCAAGAACAGGAGTTAATTGTTAATTCAAGCTTATGCTTCCTTTGGGGGAAGTGGCTGTCCAGTGAATAGGATCATTTTTGAATTTTTCTGGCAGAAATAAAATTCAAGAACTTGGAAAGAACAAGAGAGAGAGAGAGAGAGAGAGAGAGAGGGAGGGAGGGAGGGAGGGAGGGAGAGAGAGAGGGAGAGAGGGAGAGGGAAAGAGAGGGAGAACAAAAACAATAACAAATGGTAATAAATCTGTCATAAGTGACAGACCCTGGGCCTCCTGAGGAGGAGGGGGAGGGACACAAGTTAATTAGGAAAGTGTCCTTCCAGAATACCAATGCCCTCCCTGGTGCTCTCCTTAGCTTGCCTGGGGCCTCACGCTGCCCATTGTCTTCCTGGGTAAATCTAAATTAGCATCTGTATCCACTCTCCCGGTAATGAAGTCTTTGGCTCCAATGCTTTATTTTGAACAATCACTGGTCTAGAACAGAGCGGGAGGCATGAATGAAGCATTATTTTGAGGTTGGTAATCAGTGGGCAACTGCTCTGACACTGGTGTCCCTTGGGGGAGCCATAGATCCAGTGCAGCCTTAGATCAAATGCTGTTGTAGGGATGTTCCAGTTTAATAATAATGACTTGCTTCTGTAATAAGCCTTCAGACCCATTACAGGGTGCCTCTGCAGGCATCATCTCATTCTCAGCCTCCTTTCCAAAGTGGTATTACTAAAACTCAGGTCCGATCATATCAGTTTCCTCCTCAATAAACTCCAGTGACTCCCTGCTATCTCTAGAATCAAATACAAACTCTGTGTTTGGCATTTAAAAGCCTTCACAATCTGACTCCAACCTACTCTTCAAGATTTATTATTCATTACTCCCCTTTGTCCACTCTACAATTTAGTAAAAATACCCTTTTTGCCATACTCACCCAACACTCCATGTCCACTTTTGCCTAGAATGTAATCATTCTTCACTCTCCCTCCTAAGCAGGCAAGTGGTTCAGTGCGCAGAACACTGGGAGTTAGAGTTCAGATAAAAAAATCTGAGTTCAAACCCTGCCTTCTGTGCTTCTTAGCTGTGTGACCCAAGACATTACTACTACAAACAGGGCAACTCCAATGGGCTGGCCACATAGCTCAAATGCCAAACATTTATCTAAAAGACTATTTTACAAAGTACTCTCACAAGGCAAGCACTAACACAGAGTTCAGAAGAAGCGGTACAAGGACACTCTCAAGGTCTCTCTAAAGAATTTTTGGAGACATGGGAGACATTGGCACAGGACCCCAAGCATGTTGTACCCACATGAAAGGAGGCGCTGTACTCTATGAGCGAAGCAGAATCATAGTAGTGCAAAAGGAAATGTGAAATGCACAAATCTACAGAGATCTCCATGCCTAATAGTCATGTGGACTATTTATGCCCAATCTATGGTAGAGCCTTCTAAGGTGGTATTGGTCTGATCAGTCACTGTCAAACACACTGCGCCTTGACCCCAATATTGTGAAGTCATTGGTCCTCTTCAAATCTGAAGCACCACCAATAACAGCTAAGTGACCTTGGGCTCCTAAATGACTTCATTTAACCTCTCAGTGTGAGTTTCCTCATCTATAAAATGGTGGTAAGAAGAACACCAACTTCATTGGGTAGTTGTGAGTATCAAATGAGATTATATGTAAAATGCTTCACAAACCATGAAATACTATCGCATACCAGCTATTGTTATTAGGAGAATCCTTCCTTTCCTTCAAAGCCAAGCTCAAAAGTCAACTCCATTCCTGAACCCACCCAGCTGAGAATGATTCTCCATTAAAATTATACTACATTCACTTTGTCTATATTTCATATTCGTTGTATAACTATACATACATCTAAGTATATATTTGTTTGCACTTACTTTGTTTTGTACACATTCCTCGCCCCCCGGTAGAATGTAAGTTCCTTGAGGGCAGAGAGTCTTTGTATCTCCAGTTCCAGGAACAATTTTTTTTGGTTTTTGTTCAGTCATTTTTCAGTCATATCTGACTCTTTGTGACCCCATTTTGGTTTTATTTGTTTTAGCAGATACTGGAGTGGTTTGCGGTTTCCTTCTCCAACTCATTTTACAGATAAGGAAACTGAGGCAAACAGGGTTAAGTGACTTGCCCAAGGTCAGACAGCTATTGTGTCTGAGGCCTGGATTTGTACTCAGATCCTCCTGATTCCAGGCCCAGTGCTTTATCCACTGCACCACCTTGCTGCCCTTCCTGGCATAAAGTAGATATTTAAGTGCTTTTTAATTAAATGATTGATTGATTTCCTATTGGCAAATACAGTCAGAAATAAACATGCCTTTCTTTCTCTGTGTTCCCTTTACAAGAAATGTCACTGACATAAAAGTTCCCCTATTCAATACATAGAAGATTCCAGGGTAACAAACAAATGTGGAATCCTTTGGAATTCAGTGTAATGGAATTCAAATAGCATTAGAAACATTTCTAGGCCTCTTTATTGCTTCAGCCAGCTTTTTATCCTTCCATGTCAGGTTGGAAATTAAAGGGGTCCTTCTTAACAAGAAAAGCACCTCCAATTGTGACCTTGGACCAGTCCTACTCTGCCTCCTCTAGACCTTACTCCACCAATCATTCCTCTTCTTTATCATCTTCAGTCTGTCCCTCCTTCTGGCTCTTTCCTCAGTGTCTACCAACATGGTCATTTGCTTTATGCTAAAAGTAACCTCAAGAAAAAAACAAACTGCCACCATGGCTCCACTTCCTCATCACCATCTTGTTCCTCAGTCTCTGCTAATCTAGCTTCCCTCTCCACATTCTAATTCAATTCAGCAAGCAATTGCTACCTGCTAGGTACTGTGGTAGGTACTGGCATAGTTCTCACAAAGGTCACCAATGGTCTTTTTTTTAATTTCTTATTTTTAAAATAAACTTTATCGATAACTTTTGCTCTTACACAACCTAAATTTCCCCCTATATCCTGCCCCGTCTCCCTTCACAGTACATCATCCCATATAATAAAGATTTTTTTAAAAGAAAAAATGAAGAGAAAACTCAGCAAAACTGAACAATGCATGGTAGAAAAATCTAACATTATCTGCAATGTTTCATGCTCATGCACCCCTCCCACCCCCCCCCCACACACTTCTGCACAGGAGTGGAGGAGGGGAAGGAATCTTTTCATACATCTTCTTTGGAGCCATGCTAGGTCTCTGTAATTTTGAAATAAGCATTTTTTTTGTTTTGTGACTTATTCTTTTGAGTTACATTGTTGTCAAATAGATAGATAGATAGATAGATAGATAGATAGATAGATAGATAGATAGTGTTCTTGGCTTTTCTTACTTCACTTTCTATCAGTTCACCCAATTCTTTCCAGGTTTCTCTCTATTCATCATTTCTTATAGCAAAGTAACATTGCATTATATTCATATGCCATAATTTGTTTGGACTAATGACCTGAGGCCTGGATTTGTACTCAGATCCTCCTGATTCCAGGCCCAGTGCTTTATCCACTTCACCACCTTGCTGCCCTTCCTGGCATAAAGTAGATATTTAAGTGCTTTTTAATTAAATGATTGATTGATTTCCTATTGGCAAATACAGCCAGAAATAAACATGCCTTTCTTTCTCTGTGTTCCCTTTACAAGAAATGTCACTGACATAAAAGTTCCCCTATTCAATACATAGAAGATTCCAGGTTAACAAACAAATGTGGAATCCTTAATTGCCAGATCCAATGTGTTTGGTCCCCTTCCCCTAAACTGACTCAGATCTTATTCTCCTTAATGTTTTCTGTAGCATTTGAAGTTACTGACTTAGAGGCAGCTAGGTAGCACAATTGATAGAATACTAGGCCTGTCATCCTAAAGATCTACATTCAAATCTAGCCTCAGACACATACTAGTTATGTGACCCTGGGGAAGTCACTTAACCTCTCTCTTTCTCAGTTTCCTGATCTGTAAGATAGGAATAATCCTAGCACCTACTTCCCAGGATTGTTGTGAGGATCAAATGATATATTTGTAATGTGCTTACCACAGTGCCTGGGACATAGTAGGTACTTAATAAATGCCTGTTTCCTTCCTTTCTCCTGATTCTCTACTTCTTGGGTCTTCTTTGCCCTAACACTGCTTTCTCTTGTTATGTGTTTGATCACCCCTACATTGTTTTTGTTATCCCCAGATGTAGTTATCCTGAAAAACTCTGTTCTTGGTTCTCTTTCCTTCTCCCCTATGGTCTCTCCCTTGGCAATATCTTTGTTTTCTCATGTCTTCTATTTTCACTTACACATAGATAACTCTAAAATCTATATATCTGGCTCCAATCTCTTCCCTAAAATCTATTATCATATCTCCATTTACTTACTGCTCATCTCCACCTGAATTGTACATTGACATCTCATATTCAACATGACCAAAACTGCCTATCATCTCCTCACCTAAATCAGCCTCTTCTCCCACTTTCACTATTTTAGACTAATATTTTTTATTTAAAATAACAAAAGACACGAGAAAAAGATTTTCAGATCTTATTGATATAGGGAGTAGGGGACTAGACCTGTGAACTCATGGAGAGAGAGAGCTGCCAGTAAGGAAAATGTCCTATTAAGGTTAATGCCTTTGCCAGCACCTAGACAATTAAGTGACTTGCCCAGAGTCACAATGTCAGCATATGACAGGGGCAGTATCTGAGCCCTAGTCTTCCTAGCTCTTAGCAAGTACTCTAAGGACAACTAATTCTCCACTATGGCACACTGACCATCTTGGGATTATGAAGAGCATAGACCTGGAGTCAGAAAACCTTGGTTCAAAGTCTACCTCTGGTAGCTTTGTGACCTGGGGGAAGTCAGAACTTATTAATACTTGGGGGGAGAAATATGATAGAAAGAACACAAGTAACTACTGACCTTTAAACACTTATTCCAAGCGGTATAATTTTTTATGAGTATCTTCTCAATATTCATTAAGGAGATCTCAAGGAGGGTATCAGTAGTGAACAGGTACACTTTCAAAAATGATATTCCATAATAGACTATACCTTTGCCATTGCACAGTTGATTAAATGGTATAAAAATACAGGATCTCGCTTTGCTTATTATTAATTGATCACAAACATATTCAATTTGGTAAAGCAAATGTCATTTTAAAGCCTCTCTTTCAATGTGATGCTTCCTTTCCATAAATCAAAATCATCTGAAATTCCTAGAAATATATAACAACAAAGACAAACTTATTCAATGACCCTCTCAACATAAACATCAGGCAAAACATAAAACAGAGAGACCATATGCCAAACATGATAGGTGCTACCATAATGGAGGAGAGCCAGCACAGAATCAAAGTTGAAGAGAGATTTCCTATGGATGGAAAGATCATTTAGATGTGCTCATTTGTGCTTATTACAGCAAATCCTGGAACATTTCAGCGCCTCCTGTATGAGACCTATGATGACCACTCAAAAGAGTTTGTTTTGGTCAAGTACCAAAAAAAAAAAAAAAACCCACCAAGTGGATAGAAAATGTGGCTTGAATGAAATACAGTTGGGTGGGGTTTGTCTATCCATATATCTAACTCAGGAAGATGATAGAAATGACTAGTGTTAGGCTTAGAATTTAACCAGAGTGGGTGAACACATTGGATTGACTTCAGGAAATTGCAAAACTCCTTTAATGACCTCAAACTTCTCCCAGTAACAAAACCCATCTTTTTAATATAAACATTCTACCACTGTTGTTATATAGCTGTAAGCCATGGAACACAACAATCTCTGAAGAACTGAAATGGGCATTACACAAAGAGAAAGCGATGCATGGTGGGTATGTGTAGGCTGCAACATAGACCAAATAAGAAACATCAGAGAACAGTAGTAAAAGATGTCAATGGGGAAATGTATAAGAAAAAAAAAGAAGATAGGCTAGACATAGGATGGCATCAAATGACAGCAGGATAGCTTAAGTACTCCACTAATGCTCTCCCAATCATAGGAAAAAGTCAGAAATTTTCCAAACTTCCTGGAGGGCATACACTAGAGTCACATAGAATAGCCAGGAAAATGATTGGGTTGCAATCTATATTACCAGAGGGTATATTCAAATCAATGGATTCAAAGGTCCATGTGAGCATTTGAAAAATGTTTTATTGGTACTTTTTTTCTCTACACCATTGTTGTTTCCAAAACTCCCTATCCCACCTCACCTGCCTATCCCCAATAACAAAGTATCAGTATGGCATCTTAGTTTATATGGATGGTACAATCATCCTCCAATTCACTCAAGGCTTAAAACCAGGAATCAACTATTGTTTCTCCCTCTATTACACCTTCTATTTCCAATCACTTGGCATGTCCAATCAATTCTCCCTCCACAATATGTCTTAATATCTGTCCCCTGCTCTCTTTGGATTCAGATGTTCAGTCTGATTGGCTGTTTGCAACCAATGTTGAAGAGTTGTGTGAATTTCATATTGATGAGGAAAAATTCCAGAGATTCCACAGACATAGAGAGGAGGATATATTTGAGTAGGACCTTAGTCAAGAGCAGGAGTTCTTAACCTGAGGTCCACGGACATAGGGAACAATGGATAGATTTCACTGGATCTAAGAGTTTGGATGGTAGAAAAATACAACTTTATTTCAATATAATGTGTTTCCTTTGTAATCCTATTAATTTTAGAATATTATTCTGAAAAGGGAGAGATCTGTAGTCCACCAGGCTTCTGTAGGGTATACAGGACACAAAAAAAGATGAAGAATCCCTGATTTAAAGTTAAGCCTAAAACAGCATTACATACTAACCAGTATACACACACGAGGAACAAGACAAGGAAGCATGATGGCGAGTGTTTTAGGGCAGAATTTTAAAGGTTAAAATAAAAGTGATGTCATCAGAGTATGCTACAAGCCACTTGGACAGTAGGAGATGAGAATGTCCAGAAACAAATCCTAATGGAGTTATGATGTAGTAATTATGAGGGACTTCAGGCATCCTGACTTCTGTTGGAGCTCTTTATCTTTCCTAAAAGCATAGCAGTAGCAATTTCTTGCCTTGCCTTAATTATAATCTAATCATTCAAAACATGAAGCTGCCAATAAGGGGAAATTCTATTCACAGGATCAGATATCCAGAGCTGGAAGTGATTTCAGAGTCCCTCCAGTCATCTGGTCTTCTCCAGTGTCCCTTACCTGATGTCCCTGACTCCAACCTCTTCCCCTCCCCCTTCTTCAATTGCAAAATTAATTATCCTGTAATGGGACAGGGGTTCTTTTTTCCTTTTATGCATGTAAGGATGCTGGCAGAGAAAGCCAGGTTGTCCCCCCCCCCGTCCTCTCCCTAGTTAACTACTGCCATCCTGAGGCTTAGGAGAGCATCAGGAAAATTTGCATACTAGGACACTAGTTTCTGGGTTAGCTATGGTGGAAATGGAAAAGGGGTAGATCAAAAGGGTTGAGTGGGTGTGTTCCCGGCTATAGAGAGGAAGTAGGAGGTCGAGATGCTGTAAGGAGTAGTATTGCCGGTAAGTTGAAGCAGGGGAGAGTGGGCAAAAAAGCATTTGTCCTAACCCAGCAGGGAGTGAAGGCTGGTGACCCCCAACTGAGTGAGACTAGAGAAAAAGAACAAAATGACAGAAGAGAAGACCACGAAAACAATGATTATGTTGGAGGAAAAGAGGAGGAGAAGGCTCGCTACTGCTTAAGCAGTTTCTTTGGTTGACACTTAGGTACAGTTGCAAGGCATGGGAAAGGACAAAATCGAACTATAGCTCTGTGGTGTGTAGCCTAAGCTGGCCATGAAAGGGCTAATACAAAAAAGCATTGACAATAGCCCCTCAGGCATGCAGCCTGGGAGGGCAAAAGCTAAAAGAGCACTGACCTAAAGCAAAAATGAAGGAAAAAAAAAACATGGATCAAAGCTTCTCTGGACAGAGGCAAAGAAGCCTGAACAGTGATGGCAAAAGCTTTGGGCCAGAGCACTAACTACAGAGGTAAAGCTATTGGGGTTTCACAGTGATTGATGCACAGCTTCATCAAAGTGAGAGCAAAGGGAGCAAGAACCCGCTTCCAGAGCTGCCCAGGCACCATGCACATATATACATATGTGTGTGTGTGTGTGTGTGTGTGTGTGTGTATATATATATGTATGTATGTATGTATGTGTGTATGTATGTGTGTATGAGTATATGTACGTGTATATGTGTATATGCACACACGCATATACATATACACATACATATATAAGTGTGTGTATGTGTGTATATGTATCTACATGCATACATATATACACATACATATATACATACATATACTATTGGTTTTTAATTTAATTTAATAATTTTATTTTCAAACTTAAACAATATAGGAAGGAGCACTGTAGTACATGGAATAGAGAGGTGAGTGTGGAAGCAGGGAAACATAGATTTAAACCTAGTATCACATGCACATTGGTATTTGATCCTTCAAATATTACTTAACCTCTCAGTACTCCCAAACAATTCTCCAAGACTGTACATTGCAGAGCAGACCAGGCAGCATGGAAGGCAACCCTCCCTCCAAATTCCTTGGAGGTTCGGACCAAGTTTCAAGAGCTATCCAGAAGGGTGTTCAACAGTAGCAAGGTGGGCATTCCCTTTGCCACCTTCAGAGTATGTTTTCAAACCTGGTAACTAGTCCCTTTTCCTCACTGGCATGGGAGTCTGTTGGGGGTGACTGATTTCTGTTAACTTACTAGAGTATAAAAAAAAATTTTACTTGAATTTCCTTGTTGGTTGTGTTTTGTTGGTATGGTTAATTAATTGTCTGGTTATTTTATTTCTAATAATTTGTCAGGTTTATAGGTAAAGTTTACACTGGAGGGGGGCTGAATATACTTCCCTTACCTACAATTAAACCTTAACATAGCAAGGGAATCCCAGTGGAGAGACAAAGAAAAATTCCTTTTACAATCCTAAAGCATAGGTCTTGAAGATGTTATTACCCTACTCAAAAATCTTCAGTGGCTCCCCAGTACCTCTAGGATGAAATACAAATTGCTTAGGTTGGAAGTTAAGGTTTACCACAATCTGGATGCAATATACCTTTCAAGCCTCATTTCACATTAATCTTCATTTAATCTGTGGTCTAGCAAAACTGGTCTACCAGCAAATCCCCAAACTTGCCCTGAACTCTCCCACTTGCATTGGATTCACACCATGACTAGAAGGCACTCTTTCTCCATCTCTCCTTGTTGAAATCCTCTTCTTCCAAAGCCCAGCTCAGGTGCCATGAACTTTATGAAGTGTTCATCTTCCCCAAAACTAAAAATGAGCTCTTCCTTCTTTAAATGTTCTGAATACTAAAACTAGGTTACTCCTTCCCTCCATCACATTCTATCTCATCCTATACACACACACACACACACACACACACACACACACACTCATACCTCAATTAAACTAGAATCACAAGATCAGAGACTATCATTTTTAACATTCAGACCCTCAGCTACTTATACAATGTAAGATACAGAGAAGACCCCTAACAAATACTTGTGAAATTATTGAAGTTACTTCAATATCTCTAATTGATGAGGGGACAAAATGTTTAGTCAATAGCAGTTCAGCTTTTGGCTTGTGATTTCTTACTTCCTTCCTATTTTGATCTCTTGATAAAAGGCAATCATGAGGCAGAGTGATCAAACAGTGAGACAACACAGAGGCGATATTGGACTTGAAATTAAGGTCATGTAATACCTACCTTACAAGGGAGTCTTGAGGCAGGGAAAGGATGGCAAAAAGTATTACATTGTCCATTTACTGTATTGTATGTTATTGTTTTTATTAGGACCTGTGACTTTACTGGTGTAGGGCACTCTTGGTAAGGAGCCATGTGTATTAATGCAGACCAACATCTGCTCTGCGATATAAAGTCTTAGAGAATTGTTTGGGATGCTGAGAGGTTAAGTAATACTTGAGGGACCAAATACCAATGTGCATGTGACACTAGGCTCAAATCTAGGTCTTCCTGCTTCCACAGTCACCTCTCTATCCCATGTACCACAGTGTTAGTTCTTCTATTGTTTGAGTTTGAAAATAAAATCATTAAACTAGAATATAGTGTATACACATGTATATATAGTTATAACCATTTCCAATTCTGAATTAGCTTACACCTATACAGTGTGTTAATATTTCAAAGGGATTTCACATTGTTATTTGATCAGGTAATTTGCTATTATTTTACAGATGGGAAAAATGAGACATGGAAAGATCAAGTGACTTTTCCAAGGTCATACAGCTCAAACTCCAACCCAGTTTTTAGCCCGTAATCCTTTGCTCTTTCCATTTTATCCATTTATATAGACTGTTGTAGACAGACTTTCATATATATTATCTCATTTAACAAGAAGCAGTGTGGCATAGGAGATTGAGGGCTGATGTTGGGTTCCAAAGGTGGCCCAGTGAATAGCATGCTGAACCCGGGCTCAAGAAGCCCTGAGTTCAAATCTAGCCTCAGACCCCTAAGAACTCTATAATTTCTGTTTTATAGATGAGGAAATTAAGATGAAGAGAATGGTTTTCCCTAAGGTTATAATTCTCAGGATGCAAACGCAGGTCTCCTGACTATTAATCTAGTGTTTTTTCTACTATACCAAACAACCACTTATATGCACATTAGAAAGTTGTCTAGACTTAACTTATTAGTTGTGTAACCTGGCCAAACCTGTTTGCCTCAGTTTCTTCTGCTATAAAATGGGAATAATTATAGTGCCTACCTCACAAGGTTGCTATGTGAATCAAATAACAGCCACACGTGAAAAGTTATCTAGACTTAACATTTCTCTTCCTACCTCCTTCCACATGTGATTTTAATCTTTTCTTATTCTTCTTAATGAATTTTCATCTGCTCTTTCTAAAAGCATGGATACTTTATTAGTTAAAAGACTTGGCGTATCTCAGGTAGCACTATACGGATACTATATGGATCCAGTTCTGTTTACATACAAGAAAATAGATATTTGGCAATCAACTGGTTAATTTGAAACATGTGGACAGTCAACTTCCTAATTCCCCAAGTAAGATTATGGTAACATGACTCATTGCACTACTTTGTGCTGAAGGCAAAGGATAGGAGAGAAAAAGGTCTGAAATCCCCTGTCACTGTTCCTGATTGGTTAATTAGTTTCCTCTAAGATATGAGAAAGAGAAACAATGACTCCCAGAAGGGAATCGGCATATAAAACAACAGTGGGGATTGTCAGTCTGTCTTCATGATCTACATTGAGTGAAAAGCAACACTATAAAATTCGATCAAAGTGAGTATTTTAAAATTAAATTTTATTCCTCCCAAACAAAACCTTTTGAGACAGTGACCTTAACATTGATAGTTTCATCAAGTCTATCTTTGCTCTTTTCTCCAATTTTTTGGCATCATATCATATTTTCCAGTGATGCCAAAATCAGAGTTATTTTCTTCTGAACCTATGTCGTTCCACTGCTCCAGGATGTTCACACTTATGCCAGGATGCAACACAGCACAATAGATGGATTTTTATTTTATTTTATTTAGCTAACCACCATTTATAGGAAAAAAATCTTTAAATGTCATCAGGGCTAATCATCATTCTCCTAACCTAAGTTTTTGAAACCATGGTTAAACCTGAGCTCTGGCATTTAATCAGTAGACTTAAAATTTTACTAGGGCTTTAAAGCAGACACACAAACAAACATTCTAAAATATAACAACATGTGTTGCTACATCTTATATATAACAATAAATATATTCAATATAACAAAATATAACAATCTGGTGCTTTGCAAGTGTTGATTTGGTATCCAACTACTTGCCTGTCTCAATGGATGCATATGTTCTGATGTACTTTGGACAAGGGATATGCTACGCAATTGTAGTGTGTTCACTATACCATTTCTGGATGTACTATAACTGTGAATAACGCTGGCCCTTATCTGCATAGTTCTGGAACCACTAGTTATGAATATACATGTGGTAACAATCTAAGTATTTCTCTTCCATCTCAATATGGTTTGAGTCTATATGATGAATATTTCCTGAGATAGGATGAAAACCAACCCAACTTATTGGGGATACTCTGGATTAGTTTTATATCAGGAACTCTCTATGATGGCTATATCAGAATTCCCTATTCTTTAATAGATGTAGAAAATGCCCAAACAAACTATCAAAAACTTTACATAATTCAATTTCACTAAAGCATTCAATACCATTAGGGGTCTAAACTCTGACAACATCTAATTTAGTTTGGCTACCCTCACAAACTTCAACAATATCATAATGACCCTGCTATGACTGTGTGAGAGTAAATGGTATCTCATCTGAACCATTCATTTGCACCAATGGAGTAAAGCAACGTTATTCTTATGTAACCCAGACTGGCCTTTTGAGCATGCTCATTTTGGCTAACATGAAGGAAGCCCACTACATTGCCTGCCATATGGGTGGGTTAGCATCTTTGATCATCTCCTTGAGTCTTTAAAGGTGGAGAGACTGAGCTTGTCCCTCTCTTTCCTCCATCTATTTGGTTGTGTTCTTTTTGGAAATCTCTTGCACACACCATGGATGCCATGAACTGAAATGGTAAAAGGGGAGGGACTTGCCTTCCCCTGCTCTCTCTACCTTTTTTGTCCTTGCTCCAAGAAATAGGCAGGGTATGTTTGCTTCTGTTCTGTCTTCTTTGTCCTCAGTTTCGGGTATGAGAGGCGATGCTCATGGAAGCCCTGAGAAGACAGAGTGCCTGGGATTAGAGACTGAGAGGGTTTTGGATTTGAAACTGTAATTATGCTTTATAGGGGCGGAGCTAAACTATGAGCCTAATCCTCTTCTCACCAAAGACTGATGTGGTACGGGAGGGAGAGGAGAACAATGCTTCGCATATGTGGGGGGAATAAATTTGTATACTTATGATTATACCATCTGAAGCAAAAATCCCTTTGTAAAGATCCACTGTGTCATGCTTTTAATAGTCATATCTATGATCAAATTACAGAGACCTAGGAGATGGTTTTGGATGGTAAATCTTCCAACTAAACAGATTGAGATCATCAGAAGCCATGAAGTCAGTCAACCATGTTTGTTGGATGCCAATAATAATGTTCTCTCTGCCAGTAAATAACTAAGGAACCTTGGACCACTTTTCAGAGCATTGAAAATAAGCCAGAAAGAGACTAACCTGGTATGATAGTTTATTTCAGAGAAACCCTACACACAGTTGAAGATTCTCCTTTTTCCCATATTAATAACTTTTATTAATCATTTTTAAACATCAGAATCAATTCACAATATACTAATCCCCTCCCCAATTTGGTTTTCCTTTGTATATAAAAAGGGGAGAGAATAAAACCCTACAAAGTGACTTCATCTGATAATCTGTGCATCATTCTATATCCATAATCACCCAACTCTCCACTGACAAAAAGGAGGCATATTTCCTCTTTTCTCTGAAATAAAACTTGGACATCCCAATTAATCTGAGTTTGATGGCATTTAGTGTTGGTATAATTTACATTAATTTGTTAATTGTATAAAATCTATACCATAAATTGTTCTCTCAGTTCTATTCTTTATGTCCTAAATCACTTTATTCATATGCCTTTCCATGTTTCTCTGAATACTGCTTATTTGTCATTTCTTACAGGGTAGGATTCCTTTACATTCCTGTATCCCATTTTAGTCATTCCCCCAAGTGATGGGTACCTACATGGTTTCTAGTTTGTTACTACACAAAAGTGTGCTGCTGTAAATATTATTTTATACATAAGAACTTTTGTTATATGTCATTGACCTCCTTCGTGTATATGATCAGGTGTGATATAGATGAAACAAAACTGTTCATTAGTGATTTTTTTCCTGTTGTTCAGAATGGCTTGATTAATGCACAGCTCCACCACCAGTCTCTTAATGTGCCTGTTTCCCCTCAGCCCCTCCAACTTTGATTATTATTATAATCTATTGTCATATTTGTCTAATTAATGGTGAAGTAAAAACTCAGTTATTTCAATTCGAATTTATCTTATTACAAATACAATAAGTTTGTAGCATGTGTAGTTATTGAGAGTTTACATTTCTTCTTTGCATTTCTCACCTGACTGCACTATTATGACTAGGAAGCTCATCGTTAGCTGAAAAATCTCATCATCATTGGTACTCTGCCTCATCACCACCCTCTATCTCTCTGACTTGAGGGTGGAGCCATGAACTCAAAAACCTTCATTTAAGGAAGAAGCTCGTTTCTCAGATCTCATCATCTCATTTCTGACTGTACTACTTTGAGACTTCTCTTTGTTTTCCATCATGCTCCCACATTGGTATTTTCTCCAGCCTTCCTACCCTTCCTCCTCTTTCTTACATGTGTTGTTTCCCCCAATAAGATTGTCAGCTCCTTGACAGGTATCTTTTCTTTTAATATTTGTATCCTCGACACTTAGCACAATGTCTGGAACATAGTGGGTACTTAAAAATGTTTATTGACTGACTTCTCTTAAATTTTTTATTCATGTCCTTTGTCTACTTATCATCTAGAGCAGAAATGTCAAACTTTCAGCCAGCAGGTCCAAAACCTATAAAACTTCTGCTATCACCTAAACCAAATTAAAGTGTGATTGGAAAACCTTTTTAAAAATAAATAAAAATATATAACAGCATAAATAGTGTTACTTTGTGGTTTTCTAAGTCAATATGTGGCCCACAGAAATCTATTTTTTTTAGTTTGACATCACTAATTTAGCAAACTAGTTTAGTCAAGTATTTGTAAAAATTTCTTATATATGTTATATATCAGGCTTTTATTAGAGAGATATGGTGTTAAGATTTTCCCCCAGTTTACAGTTCCTCTTCTTAGTCTAGCTCCATTGACTTTGTTCATGCAAGAGTTTTTTTATTATTATTATATTATTGAAATTGCCTAATTCAAGTTTTAGGGGCACTCTGTCCCTTATTAGGTTATAAATTCTTCCCCCTAGCCAAAGTTATGAGTGCTATATATTACCATTTTCCTATTTAAAAAAAATATCATGCTGATATTTCCCTATCTGACCAAACTCTCCTATCATTCCACCACTCCTTATGCCTTGCCTTTCCTAAACCAATTGTTCTGGACCCTGATGGAGATCTCCAATCCCTCTGCCCCTTAGTACTTTTAGGTTATCACCCTGCTCTGACTTCACTTTCTTCCCTCTCCAATCTCAACTCAATATTTAGCCATTTCAACTCTATACCTTCCTCTGCCTTCAAATTCCTTCCTCTACCATCCCATCACTGCTCTTCTCTTGCCAAACCATGATCCTAGATTATTTCCATTATCCACTTCTGCTCCTAATTACAAGAACACAGCTAGAGGAAGTCTCACAAGTGTACTGGCTGGTACATTACAAATTCACGTTAGCCAAAATCAACTAGATCGTGGCCAATCCAAGGCAGTTTTTCCTTACTAATTATTTAGCTACCTTACTCTCCGCCACTCCACCACACTACAAAGCATTCCAAACCTTCTCTTCCTTCCTCAATTCTACCATTAAGCCTCAATCATCCTTATCCTCCTCTTTCTTTCCTTCTTTCTTTGTTCTACTTTCGCTTGATCTTCTTCTCTTCTTCTTCATCTCCTTCTCTTCTTCTTCTTCTTCTTCTTCTTCTTCTTCTTCTTCTTCTTCTTCTCTCTCTCTGTCTCTCTCTGTCTCTCTCTGTCTCTCTCTGTCTCTCTCTCTCTCTCTCTGTCTCTCTCTGTCTCTCTCTCTCATATTATGAACCTCTCCCTATCAACTCTTTCTTTTCCTACTGCCTTCAAACATGACTGTCTCTCCCATCCTTAAAGAACCTTCCCTGGAACTTAACATTCCCTCAACCACCATCCTATATCTCTCTTCTCTTTCTCTGTCAAACTTCTTGGGGAAAAACAAAGTTATTTATACCCACTAACTGGATTCCAGCCTCATAACTCTAACTCATAACTGCTTTCCCCAAAGTTACCAATAATCTTAATTATCAAATCTTGTCATCTTTTCTCAGTCATATCTGCTGTATTGTGTTGACCACCCTCTCCTTTTGGATAATTTCTCTTTTCTTGTTTTTTTTTGTGACAGCAATCTTACCTGGTTCACTTTCTACCTGTCTGACTGCTCCCTCTTGGTTGCCTTCATTCATAATCAAACTTGTCATCCATATTGAGCTCAATGACTGTGAATGTTTCCCAAAGTTTTCTCCCAGGCCATCTTATCTTCTCCCTCAATACTCTCTCTGTCTTAGTAGCCTCATCAGCTCTCATGGTTTTAACCATAACCTCTATGCAGATGGTTTCTTCATCTATCTATAACCAACCCCAGCTTCTCCCCTGATCTTCAGCCAAGTATCACCAAATGACTGTTAGATATTTCAAACTTCATTTCCAGGAGACATCTTAAATACAACACATGCAAAAATGAACTCATTTTCTTTTTCCACAAACTCTCCTCTCTTCCATACTCCCCTGTTTTTATGAAAAGTTCTACTATCCTTCCAGTATCCCAGGACTGTTTTCCTCAATAATTGACACTTCCTCATTCCACATATCCAGTTCAGTTGTTTTCTTTCAAGCATGTCCAACTCTTTATGACCCCATTTGGGGTTTTCTTGTCAAAAACACTAGAATGGTTTGCCATTTCCTTCTCCAGCTCCTTTTAAAGATGAGGAAACTAAGACAAATAGAGTTAAGTGACTTGCCCAGGGTCACATGGCTAGTAAGTGCCTGAGGACAGATTTGAACTGAGGAAGTTGAGTCTTCCTGACTCCAGGGCTAGCACTTTATCCACTGTTCCACCTAGCTGCCCTCACATATCCTAGAAGCTGCCAAATCATGTCATTTCAATATTACTTTTGCAATATTATTCACATCTGACCCCTTCTTTCTACTCACACAGCTACCATCTTAGTTCAGTTCCTCATTACTCCTTACCCTTATTATTGCAACAGTTTTTTAATCCATTTCCCTGCCTCCAGTGTCTCTCTAATTAATTTCATGCTATATTTTATAAAAATGTAGTTTTCCTTAAGTTAAATTCTCAGTCAATTGCAGTTATAGCCTATTGCCTCAAAGATCAAATGTAAACTCTTCTGTTAACCTTTTAACGTCCTTTAACATCCTGGCCTCAACCTATCTTCCCAGCCTCGTGAGATAATATTCCCCTTCCTGAACTATGTGTTCTGGCCAAACTGACCATCTCTTTCATCATCATCATTATCATCATCATCATCATCATTATCATCTTCTTCTTCTTCTTCTTCTTCTTCTTCTTCTTCTTCTTCTTCTTCTTCTTCTTCTTCACCATCATCAAACTACTACTACTACTACTACTACCTAGCATTTATATAGCACTTCAAGGTTGGCAAAATTCTTTGAAAAAAATGATCTCATTTGATCACCACAACTCTAGGAAGAAGGTGGTATTCACCACATTTCACAGATGGGGAAACTTGGTAAATAGAGGTTAAGTGATTTGCCTTTGAAGAGGAATTAAAATTCAGGTCTTCCTGACTCCATCTCCAGTACTCTCCCTATTTCAATAGTTCTGTGACTTCACACAGGACATTCCATTTACCATCTTCCTGTCTTTCTACCTGCTCTTGTCCCTTCTTGGTATACTCTCCCTTCTTACCTCCACTTCATATATTCTCTCTTTTACTTTAAGATGTAGCTCACACATCATTTCTGCAAGAAGCCTTTCCTGATCCTGCAACCGTTAGGGCCTTCTCTCCAATACTACCTTGTATTTAATGACTTTGTATATATTTGTATTTATTAACCTTAGATTTATGCTGTGTGTGTGCATACACATGTATATGTACCTATTGTCTACTACTTTTTAATGTAAGCTCATTGTGAGTAAAGATTATTTCATTTTTTATATTTTTATCTTAAGTGCTGGACACATAATAGGTATTTCATAAGTACATGTTGATTGATTATTGATTGACCGATTCTTCACATTTATTGTTTCTTCAAATACAGCAGTCTTTTATTCTATTTATGTATCATGTTATATTTAGCTATTCCCTAATTGTTGAGCTTCTACTTTGTTTCTGATTCTTTGCTAATGTCATAATTATTTTGAGTGGAATTTGTCTTTCTAGTGCTGGTTCCTGGTTTTTGTCAGTACTGTTTAGAAATACTGACGAATGTTGCGAATGTTTAGAAATGACATAGAGCTGAGGATTATTTTTGAGTTCTACCACTTAGCTCACTTTCTTCACCAATGAAGAATTAGAAAAAGAATCAAGAATTCTAGCCTTGTCCTTTTGGACAATGTAGGGTTGTGGTATTAAGTTAAAAAAGTACATTGATATAAGGACATGAAATTAATTAGAGAGAGACTGGAGGCAGGGAAATGGATTAAAAAATTGTTGCAATAATAAGGGTAAGGATTAATGAGGAACTGAACTAAGATGGTAGCTGTGTGAGTAGAAAGAAGGGGTTAGATGTGAGTAATATTTCAAAGGTAATATTGAAATGGCATGATTTGGCAGCTTCTAGGATTGGACTTAGAGTCCTGAAAACAGGGTTTAAATCCTGACTGACACTTCCTAGTTGTGTAACAATGAGAAAATTATTTAAGCTCTCTGAGCCCCAGTTTACCTATCTAAAAACTGGAGATAATAATACTTACTCTATTGTGTTGTTATGAAGAAAGTGATTAGAAAAATTTTAAGTGCAATAAAAATATTGGTTGTGATTATAACATGCTGCTCTTGCCTCCAGCCTGATCTCCAAACTCCTTTGGGAAGAGGAATTTTGCCTTCCACTGAATGATGAATATCCTTATGCCTGGTCATACCCCTTAAGCCCCAGTGATTCTGAATCCTTGTAGGTAATCATCTTAAACCCATTCCCCACTCCCTACTACCCATTTCCTTATTCCCATCCCCCTCAACCCTCCCACCCAATGTTCCAACCAAGTGCCACCCAGCCCTTCCACTGTGCCCTCTGGAATGCCTGTTCCATAGGTGACAAACTGCCCTTCATTCTAAATCTTTTTCTTTCTCAATTTTTCCACTATTAGCTTTAACTAAAACCTGGTTCCTCCTATATGACACAGCCTCCCTGGTCACCCTTTCCAGCCATGGCTATACTTGTACTCATTCTTCTCAGATCACTGGTTGAAGTGAGAGAGTTGGAATGCTCCTTCCTTGCCATTAACAGTCCAGTTCCTCCTCTATGTCTATCATTCAGTAACCTTTCCTCCTTTGAAGTTCATGTTGTATATACCTGCCACCCAATCCAGATCCTGATAACTATTGCCTAAGATTCCCCTTCACCCCCTACCCAGATCACTCTCCTTCCTTCTTCAATGAGTTTGGTATATGACTCACAATTTTTCTTTCCTCCCCAACTCTTGCCCTCATACTCAGGTACTTCAATATACATATTTATTCTCCCTCAAATACCCTAATCCTCAATCTACTCACTTTCCATGAGCTATTCCTCTACTCCACCTCAGTCACACATAAAGATAGTCATACTTTTGCTCTTCCCATCACACACAATATACAACATCTTCATGTTCAAAAATTCTGAAAATCCTTTATATGACCACAATCTATCGGCTTTTCACTTCTCTCTATGCTTTCCCTTACAAAACTCTACTTTTCATCTATACTGTGACCCCCAAACTTTGACCCCTTGATTCTCTCCCAGGTCAGCTCCCTTGTCCTAGCCATTCTCTCCCCTTTCCTCCATCTTGACTTCTTGATGAGTCAATTCAACTCTAAATTGTCCTCCTCTCTTGAATTCCTAACCCCCTTATCATTTCACAAATTATGACCTGCCATGCCTCAGCCTAAGATCACTCTCACATTCAACACCTTTGTTCTTATACTTGTGCTTCTGAATGAGGGTGGAAAAAATGATGCAGTCATTCTGATGAGGTCCACTACAGATTTATGTTACACAAATTCAACGGGGTCCTCACTGCTGCTAAGTAATACATCTTTACTTGCCTTATCAACTCACTATCCCACTTTCCAAAGCAGGTCTTTCAAATCTTTTCATTTATCCTCAAGCCTCCCGTGGTTCTCCCTCCCCCTATCCTCTCGGCTAAGAACCTTACCTCATATTTTATAGTAAAAAAAAAATGAAGCCATTCACCATGAACTCTTTCTTCTGCCCTCTTTATCTCTTATGATTCAGATGTCTTCTGCCACTATCTCTTCCTTCACCCCTATCTCACATGATGAAATATTTTATTCCTTACCAAGGCTGACCCCTCTCTCTGCTCAAACAATCCCATTTAATCCTATCTTCTCCAACATATTGCCCCCACTATCATTCCCATTCTATTACTTATTTTCAGTCTCTTCCTGAATACTGGCTCATTCCCTACTGCTTACAAATATGTCTATGTCTCCCCCACCCTGAAAAAACCCTTACTTTATCCTTCCATTGCCAATATTATCCTATATCTCTTCCATTGTTTGTGGCCAAACTTCTCAAAAAAGCTATCTCTGACAGGTACCTCCACTTTCTTTCTTCTCACTCACTTCTTAACCCCTTATAATCTGACTTTTGACCTTATCATTCTATCAAAACTGCTGTCTCCAATCCACTAATGATCCCTTAGTTAGCAAACCCAATGATCTTTTCTCAATCCTCATTCTACTATGTGCCTGTGCCCCAGAAACAAAAAATCTTTAAGGATATAGGTTGCAGAAAAGGTGATAGTCTCATTGATAGAGGGAATTTCCTCATCTGGGAGTTCCCTACATCTGTTAAGTCACAAGTCTACTTCCTATGCCTATCCTTATCTTTATTCACAAAATCTCAGGAGGGCCACAGGTAGTGGATAGTACTAAAGGATCTCTTGTTGTGTGTTTAGAAGTGGCTGCTGGCCTGAAATATGATTATCACAAAGAAGACAAATGAATGACATTTCAAGGAGGCTGCCATAGATGCACAACATGCAGCAATTTGGCATGACTCTGAACTTCTACAAAGACAGACAGACAGAGAGAGACACAGAGACAGACAAACATAAATGTGCACAGAGACAGAAAGACAAAGAAAGAGAGAAAAAGAGTAACAGAGACAGAGAGACAGAGACAGAGACTGACAGAGGCAGGGAGAAATAGAGACTGAAGGGAGGGAAAGAGAAACAGCAAGCAAACGGTCCTGCCATTAGCAAACACAGGTGAGTGGTTCTTTTTGGTTGAAGTGCTATGAGCAGACCATGAATCTAAGAGATTCTTAATATTCTTCATGAATCATGGACAATTTGAGGAGACCAAAGCTCTTTGTGTAAAAGAACTCTTAGCATCACTGTCAGGTCAACATGCAGAGAACAAGACTGCTTAGCCCATCACAGAAGGAAGTCAAAACAGCCAAGTAATAACCACTCCCATGACTATTATTCCTGGATGTGTACATTATAGGTGATGGATCATTCATGTTACATCTATCCTCCATCCATCAGTGGCATCATCTTTGAGGGGTGGAGGTGGGGGAGGGATAGAGCACAGTACAATACTCATAATCATTAGTAGCAGCTGGGCTCTGTTCCCAGTTCTCCTTATTACTTGCTAACCAGTCCAGCTATCTTTTGCCATTCTACCCTTATGCTCTCTATATGACTGACCTAATAGGGACTCCAAGGGTTACTATCCATCAACTCCTTTGGACTTGTCAAATGAAAGGCATGATAAAAATCCCAAGTGGTGTTATTATCGTCTCTCCTGGCCTCCATGCTTTTCAGAAATGTGGCTCTAAGTGTCAGGTAAAGGGTGGAGCAGCTGCTCCTTTCAAACACTGTAGTGAGGCAAGAGAGCTAAAGAAAAATAGCCAAGAAACAACATGCACTACCTTTCAAAGAGTACCAATAATCTTTGTGGGTGAGTCAGTGCACAGCTAAACAATATTCTTACCCCCTAGAAATCTGGGTGTGGAGGTAGCGGCCATCTCTAAGCACCTCTCAGAGAATGGTGTAGGCAAGGGAAAGCCCTCCCATTTTGTCCTCAGTTAAACTCCCATAATCCCTATCCTTACTTAGCCTGTGAGTCACAGGGCAGTTGCATCTGATATGCATCTGCATGGATCACTTGTGTTTGAGCAGAGAATTTCAAGCTACTGCCTGCCTGTAATAAGGGGTGGGAGGCTGAAGGGAGGGGGGAGTTCTGTGCAACGGTATCTCCAGATGCTGGATGGTAAGCAGCTAGCAGAAACTGTAGGGCATGTGGCAGATTTTCTCTTTCAGGGCCACCAACAAATTAAGAGCCATGCAATATTTTCCATCCCCTTTGTGAACTGGATTTCTTTGTGTCCAAGGCAGGCTGTCAGGGAAAGCTTCCTGTGAATATGTAAGCAAGCTTTGTGTTTATTTTTATTGCCTTTCCTCTGGTTTCCAGGCTTTAGGCAGACTCAGACTCACCAAAACTTTGATGGTTACAATATAATGCAATTAACTGGCAACCTTTCTGTCCCTTTGTAATAAGAATTGGTGGGGTGAATAGATCATAAGATTTAGAACTAGAAAGGACTTTAGAGATTATCTAAGGTATATCAATCTTTTTATGTATTATGAGCCCTTTTTGCTGTTTGATGAAACCTGTGGACCTTTTCAGAAGCATGAAAAATGCATAGGATTACAAAGGAAAACAATTATATTGAAATACAGTTATCAAAAATATTTATTAATAATCAAGTTTATGGACAGCAGGATAAGAATCCCTGATTGAATCTAACTCCTTCATTTTATAATTGAGGTAGCTAAGACCCAGAGAAAATTACTTGACCAAGGACATCCAGAGAATAAGTAAAAGAGCTTAGATTTGTACCCAGGTCATCTAACACCAGCCCTGATGCTCTTGCCACTTATCTGGTGCTGGAAAGGTGATGTTTCCTAACAAAGCCTTTAACTCACAAGGGGGAAGGAAGGGGGGGAGGCAAAAAAAAGACCCAACCTTTAGATAAAGAACCAGTCTACAGAATTAAGTTAGCAAAGAAAATGAACATTCAAAATAAAACTTGCCTTCTATTTCAAGACAGATTTTCTTTAGGTCTCAACTCTCCATCTAGAATCTGAAATAATATCCTTCATCCCCTTCTCTAGTCTGTCCTTCTCATCCATCTCTCCAAGGATTCCCCAAAACCCAATTTCCTTACCTCTACCAAGTGTTATGTACATACAATGACATTGCCCCAATGTTTTACAGACAACAGACTTTACAGAAACTAGTATGCTAGAATAGATAGATAGATAGATGATATTTTTCAATTAATAAGCATTTTTCATATATGGGATGCTTCATAAATTTACATGTCATCCTTGCTCAGTGGCCATGCCAATTTTCTCTGTATCATCCTAATTTTGGTATACATGCTTCCATAGAGACTTCTGATTAATTGATAGATGGTAGTTAGGATAGACAATAGATAGATGTTAGATGGTTGATTGATGGATGATAGATATAAATGATTGATTGATTGATTGATAGATGATGAATGTTAGACATAGAGTGGTGTACATATACATATCTGTGGGTATCTATCTACATATTTTCCCTCTAATGTGCACCTTGGTGCATGCCTTTAAATATCTTTGTTGGGACTCTCTTCTTGATGGTAGTTGTTAATACTCATATTTTCATACATGACCCTTAAAGTCCTGTGCAGCTACCTCACCATGAGGAAGGGGGTGATGTTGGGTTCTCAAAGGCTCTGCCAACAGAACACAAATTTTGGTGAGTCTTATCAAGTTGGAAAGGCATAAAATATGAACTGGGCAACAAATACATGTCAGTCATGAAATGGTCCATTATATAGAGGGGTCTTAATCAGTGGAAGGAATGCCCATGCCACTGAAATTCTAAGTACTCATTACACTGTGCATGCTGTTAACTATAAAAAAAAAAACAAGGCTTCTTTACTGAATTGGCTTCTTGACTTCAATATGTATATTTGTTCAATTCATTTCTAAATGGCTCTGATAAGATATTGTAATTGTCTCTCTTGAATAGTAAGCTCTCAGGGGTCCAAAACCATATTTCATTGTGGTTACTTAAATATTGTACAGTACCTAGAAGAGTTAATGCTTTCAGAAATGATGAATGTCAGTTTCTATGATTATTATGATTTACAGCACATACAGCACTTCTAAGAAAACTGGTGAATTTTGTTTTCTTTATTTTAAATGCTACTTCAAAGCCCATGTTAAAAGCTGCTGAAGAATACAGCAAAGCCCACTAAATAAGTGACAATATCAACATTCATACATGGTTCCTGGGTCCACCTTCAAAACACCCACCTTCAAGGCCACATGGACAAGACTATGAATGAGATACAATAACATCACTACATGGTGACAAACAGCTGTTTTACACATCATCACTCAGACTTTAAAACTTCAAAAGATCTACGAAATCTTTGATGTGGGTACTCCCTCCACTGCAGATTATAGCCCTTCCAAAGCTTAACAAATGGTACTTTTCAAGTTTCTGTGGCCAGAACAAATTTACTATCTGCTGGTTGACATTCTGCTATAGAGTTTCTGAATTTCTGTAAATTAGCCCTTATGTGAGGGCTGTCACATTATGACAGAGCCTGTCACGTGACTAGTATGTGAAATCTTTCTAGTTTGGCACACCATAGCAGAGCCTTGAATAAATGAACAAAAAAAATGAATGAATGAAAAAGCATGTATTAAATTCCTATTATGTGCAAAGCATTGTTCCAAGCACTAAAGATACAAATAGCAAAGTAAGATAATCTCTACTCTCAAGGAGCTCATTCTGATAGGGGAGGCAACACTTATAGGAGCTGCATCTCTTAGAAAGGCCCTATGGTCCTGGAAGTCTAGCAGCAAAGCAGATGGTAATGAATCTTTCTTACTATTATTTCCACTGAGGAAACTATACCAATCATCCAGGCTCACAAAACCATAAATGAAATAGTTCTTGTTCTCAAGAAGCTCACATCCTATAGGGAAGACAAGATGTACACACATAAGCATATACAAAATAAAATACATGGTAATTTTTGTGGGGAGTCATTAGCACTGGGGGATGGGGAGTAAGAAAGGCCTCGTGTAGGAACCTTTAAGAAAAAAAATTCTAAGAAGCAGAGGTAAAGCATGAATGCATTTCAAGCAGATAACTTACTCTCTATCAGGGTGTCTAGACTATATGGATACTCAGAAGCTTGGGTATCCATTACCCACTACTGGTCATTACCCTTGCCAAATCCAATTCAATTTGACTCAGTAAGGATTGCTTGTTCAAAGCATTGTGTGAGGTGCTTGGGACACAAAGACAAGAACAAAATGAAGCAAAATCCAAGTCCTGCCCTCAAGGCTCTTCTATTCTTCTGGAGTTTACAATGTATACAGGTAAATAAATACAAGATAATTGAGGACAGAGAGGACACTAACAAACATATATAATTACAGAATTCTAGAATTGTAGAGCTTTAAAGGACCTCGGACAATAATCTATTCCAAACTCTGTCTCAGTCATTAAGCACCCCCCACACTCACACCCACCCAATATATTTCCATGGTTTCAGAAAATATAAGCAGCACATGTGTACTTAATCTGTCTGAGACTGTTGAAATTTCTTTTATTAAAATATATTTTAAGATTTCCCAAAAAAACTGAAAAAATAAAAACCATTTGAACCCTCCCACTGAGTTCCTCAGCTCTCCTGAGACTTGAGTCAGAACAGGAAAGATTAGGGACTTGGCAATCATTCTGAAGGTTGGCTTCCACGCCATTGACGGAGGAGGGTCTGGCTGCATGTATCAGGAACAGTTAATATAACATCATCTATGTGCTATAGAAATAGTCCACCCTACCATGTAATGAATAGAATCAGACTCATTACACAATTAATAATAATTTCCTGATGGCCATTCAAAACTATCTTTTTTTAAAATATCAATTTCATTTTTAAAAACCTTTGCTTTCAGAACTTTCTCATTTTACTCCTTATTTTCCCCCTTTCTCACTCAGTTTAATTCCTTTCTGAAACACTAATATGCAGCTCAACTAATACCTTCCCCTGATGGCGGGGAGATTCCACTTCCCTATAGTCTTTATTGCCTTTTAAACAGAAGAAATCATTAGCTACTCTACATTTTTTCAGAGGGAGTAATACCACTTCCTTCTTTACAATCTTCCCTTTGAGAAATACAGTTCCTGACAACTCATACCCTGTCATTTAACTTAAGTGAAATTGTGTATTATTCTGTAGACCATCTCAATCAATCAATAAACACTTATTAAGTGCCTACTATATGCCAAGAACTGTACTAATCTCTCCATCTTGCCTCAAGAATAGAATGAAATACTTTGTTAAGTGCTTTGTTGAAATCTAGGTGAACTGAATCTATAGTACTAATCTACCAGTTTGCTAAACCCCTCCAAAGAAAAGCAATAAGGATAGTCTGACATGACTTATTCCTTATGAAGTCACACTGCTTTCTTTTCTAATTCACTGATGATCTCTGCAGGGGCAGCTAGATGGTGCAGTGGAGAGAGTGCCAGCCCTGGTGTCAGGATGACCTGAATTCAAATTTGGCTTTAAATACTTACTTGCTGTGTGACCCTGGACAAGTCACTTAACTCTGTTTGCCTCCTTTTCCTCACCTGTAAAATGATCTAGAGAAGAAAATGGCAAACCATTACAATATCTTTGCCCAGAAAACTCCAAATGGGGTCCCAAAGAGTTGGACACAACTGAAACAACTAAACAACAAAATCTTCTCTCCACATGCTCCATAATCTACAGGATTGGAATTGACTGGCTTACAGTTTGCGGGCTTCGTCCTCTTTATTTTTTTTAAATCTAGAATATTCACTATGTTCTAGTCCTAGACCTCCCCTATTCTCCATGATCCTTCAAAGATAACTGGTGGTGAATCAGTAATAACATCCAGCAGGTTGGTTTGCTTGTTTTGTCAGCAAGTGGTAGTCTAGTTTGTGGCCAAGAGTCTTGGTCATCTAAATACATTTTACTATCTCTTTCCATACTAATCTTGAGTATCAACTACCTGCTAACCATTTTACTGTGTCTTTTTCAGTCCTAAGATCATTCCTCTTGGCAGAGAAAACAGAAATGAAATAAACAATGAACAGCATTCCCTTCTCTCTGCTGCAATTACCACTATCCTACCCTCCCCAAGTAGTCATAGGATCATAGATTTTGAGCTGAAAGGCACCACAAAGGTTGTCTAGTCCAACTTCCTAATTTTGCAGATGAGGAACTGATGATCAGAGAGCTTAAATAAAAAATAAATAAATAATATAATAATATAATAAATAAAAAATCAGAGTTACCCATCCAATATGTTTGGTTGCAAAGATATCTTCTCTAGTCAAAAAATGACTGTGCAAGTCTCTCTGTTCCCTCCTTATGTTTTCATCAAGAATACCTTCAACATGTGCATAAACCACTCCCAGCCTCTAGTCTGAAGTCTGCTAAACACTTTTCAGGGCTGTTTTCCACCTTTGGCGTCCACCTGATTCACCCAAGTCTCACCTGTGACTCCAAGAAGCTGTAGCATGTGCCCCAGTCACACCCCACTAAACTGCTTAGGCAGGCAAACTAAACCAGGTTGAGGGCAACTGAGGGATCTCAAACCCATTAGTGAGTTAGGGGAGTGTCTACCCCAAGCATATGAAGACTTCCTCTGGTGGAATGGGAAGATGAAAACAATTTCTTCCAAGAACTATGAAGGTTCTGTGGAGCACTTAGAGCTTGACTAGACATTGAAGACTCCAAGGTCATCTACTGCATTGCAGGCCATTGCCAGTCATCTTGACTTTTGTCTTGCCGATGACTTTGGAAGTAGAGTGAGGCTAACAACTTCTTGAGAATCAAAAGATATCACCCATACCGCTTTTACCAACTTCAAAGTCCTGTGGTGACAGGCAAGTGATAAAGCAGCAGGTGTGCATACAATGGGAGCTGTAGTCACAACCGTGCACATAGGCAGCCCAGGCCATAAGGTTGTCTTCTCACTGGAAACAGCAATGGGATTCAGAACCCACCTAAATGTCTGAGCAGATTTTTTAAAGGATTACACTGCTCACTTTCTGGTGTGAGGAAGGGGCTAGAAAAGGTGTCCTAAAAATTGTCTCTTTCATCCAACTCTGACTTGCTTGCCACAAGAGGAAAGGAACCCACCTTTCAGTCCAAACACCAAAAAATATACAAACACTTGGTACTCACCATTGGTATATGGAATGTGCACATGCTTAAAGACAAGACAAAATCTAGTAGACCTGAAAGACAAACATCATTTGGTACAAGAAAACTCAGCAGGTATCACATCCAAATAGTAGCCCTGAGTGAAACAAGGCTGGTAAATGAAGGCCAGCTTACTGAAATCAGAGCTGGATTCCCAGTTTTTCTGACATGGCTGCAGTGATGGGGAGTGCTGTGAAACTGGTATAGATTTTGCAATCAAAACTAATCTAGTCAACAAGCTTGTATGCCTCCCAAAAGGAGTGAATGACAGGCTCATGACAGTGCAATTGTCACTTAGAGGAAAGTGCTATGCCACTATCATCAGTGCATATGCCCCCACCATGACAAACCCTGATGAGGTGAGAGAGAGAAATTTACGAAGACCTAAAGACCCTCATCATCAATGTGCCAAAAAAGGCAAGCTTGTAATTCGGGATGACTTTAATGCAAGAGTAGGCACAGACTATCAGATATGGCAGGGAGTCCATGAGAGGAATGGAGTTGGAAACAGTAACAGCAATGATCACTTACTACTGAAGACTTGTGCATCTCATGAACTTCTTATCACCAATGCTGTTGTGCATTTACCTAAATGCAACAAAACTCTATTGGATACACCACCACAGCAAACATTGGCATTTAATAGACTATGCCATGATAAGAAGAAACAGACAGGATGTGAGAGTGGGGAAGGCAGTTTGTGGTTCACAATGCTAGACCAATTATAGACTTATCCTCTCAAAGCTAAACATTTGCATTCAACCAAAGGGGGCAGCCCCAGGGCAAAATGACTACCAGAAGACTTAATGTCAACAGCTTAGAGTCCTTCTCCAATGGGGAACAGTTCATTGCTAACTTGGAGGGAAAAGTAAGCCAACACACAATTGGCAATATTGGAGCAGAAAAGGAGTGGGTACCTTTCAAAGATTTGGTGTACAGCACTGCATTTACTAATCTGGGTCAGAACACTCAGAAACATCAATATTGGTTTGATGAAAATGATGAGGAAATTCAGAAGCTGCTAAATGAAAATAAAGAACTCCACAGGGTTTACAGCAGGATAGTTTGTCTGTCTCTAAGAAGGCATTGTTTAAATCCATTGAAAGTAAAGTACAAGTGAAGCTTAGAGTGAGGCAGGATTCTTGGCTCAGTAAGAAGGCAGATGAAATTCAGTTTTATGCTGATAGTAACAACCCAAAGCATTTTTATGATGCCCAGAATCCTATTTATGGGCAAAAGATTTATAATGCATTTTAACTACTCAGTACTGATGGAGCCACATTAATTAGTGATAAGGACATGATCCTGCAGAGATGGGCTGAATACTTCCATGGGGTTCTCAACAGATCTTCATCAATCAATGCTGAAGCCTCTGACCATTTACCTAAGGTTAAAGTCAATCCCTTTCTAGCCAAACTTCCAATTGAACAAGAGATTTTGAAAGCCATTCGGCTCCTTTCATGTGTCAAAGCTCCTGGTGCTAAGATTTACAAGGCAGGGGGTCCACCATTTACACAAAAGAGGATGGCAGTTTTCCAGGTTATATACTGAGGAGAGGTTATCCTCCAGGAGTTCAAGGATCCCTCCATTGTCCATCTCTATAAAGGAAAGGGAAATAGGTTGTTCTATGACAATCATGGTGGAGTCTCCCTCTTAGTCATTGCCAGCAAAATTCTTGCCAGAGTCCTCCTTAATAGGCTGATCCTTCTCCTGGAAGGTAATCATCTACCTGAGAGCCAGTGTGGCTTCCGAAAGGGCCAACCAATATTTTATATGGTATTTGCTGCTCGATAACTCCAGAAGAAATGCCAGGAACAGAACAGAGGTCTGCATACAATGTTCATTGATCTAACCAAGGCCTTTGAAACTGTCAGTTGTGAGGGCTTGTGGAAAATTATGGCAAAATTTGATTGCCTAGAGAAGTTCATCGGTATTGTACATCACTTTCATGATGGATGCTTGCATGGGATTCTGGATAAAAGACAATGTTCTCAAGCTTTCCCAGTCACCAATGTAGTGAAGCAAGGTTGATTGCTTGCTCCCATGCTTTTTAGCATGTTTTCAGCGATGTTGTTGGATACCTTCAACGAGGATAAAAAATGCATCAAGATCTACTACTGCCCTGATCATAAATTATTTGACTTGAAAAAGGCTACAAGCCAAGACTAAAGTGTGTGACTTTTTGTTCAAAGATGATTACACTTTCAATACAGACTCTGAGGCTGAGATGCAACAGAGTATGGATCAAGTCTCTGCTGCTTGTGCTGATTTTGACCTAACAATTAAAACCAAGAAATATTTGCCTAAAAGAGAACTCGCACAAGGCAAATGCTCACATGGGGATCAGAAGAAGTGATACAAGGACACTCTCAAGGTCTTTCTGAAGAACTTTGGAATTGATTGTGAGACATCCATGACCTTTTATGCTCTCTTGGAAACTTCTCTTTGAGCTATCTTGAAACTAGATCTCTGCATGCCATTAAAATTATCCCCTTCTGCATGAATAGCCTTTGCCTGTTTTTAATCAAGTCCAGCCTCTCTCCTCAATATTATCTTGTTTAATGTAATTTCCACTTTCCCATATGACACATCAAACACTGAGATACAGGATAGAAGACTCCACAACTGCACTTCAGGCAATGCAGGAAGAGAATGTGGTCCCATTGACCTGGATGATCCAGCTTGCTAAGAAGACTCTCACAAGGATGGCAATGTTCTAAGGCTACATACTTGAACAGTGAGAACCTTAGACCTGCTCCCTTGACACCTGACTTGAGTCAGGTTTGGTTATGCTGTAGGATTATTAGTAAGCTTCTTTGCCCAGGCTCAGCTATTTGTTATGAGGAGACTGAAAGTTGTGTCATGAGGAAAAATTGTGAAAACTAAAAATATTTAGTCAGAAGTAAACCTGGGGGAGGAAGAAGGATGGGCATGAACACTGTCTCCAAATGCTCAAAAGGCATCATGTGAAATAATGATTATTATAGTAAATTTAGCTCATTTCCTCTAATTTTTTTCTTTTTATTTTATTTATGTTTTGTAGAGATGAAATGTTGGGAAGAATTTTCTAACAATTAACCATGTTTGAAAATGCAATGAACAGTCTTATTGGTGTAACCCAAGCCCCTAAGCCCATTAGTGTTAGACTCTCCCCTCACTGGTGAAGATCAATGCTATGCCTACATGAGTGGCAAGGTGCAGCTGGCAAGAGCCAGGGAGAAGATAGATCTGGTCTTTTCAGTCTCTGAGGGTTCCTCTGGCTTCCAGCTTCAAGAGAGAAGATGAACAATGCCACATTTCTCTTTGGGACATGAAGGGAGATAAAGATTCGGGGGGAGAGGATAAGCCAACACGAGTGGAGCTAGCATTCTCTACCATGTCCCTGTTCCTAGCTTGCTGCAGTAAGAGTTTTAAGGAATTTTCCCATTGGGTGAGATCTGAGACTCTCACTCTTACTGAGTTGAGTTACCTTGCTCCCAGTGGGAGAGCCCTTTCATTCCATATTGTCTGTTATATATTCTTCTATGTATACTTTCTATGATTTCTGGATGAATGTGGTTCTTTGTTATTTGCTACGTGTTTTTTGTGGAACTGCTATTTGGTGGGAAGGGAGTAAAGTCCCTGATTTAAGCTTGGGGTTTTCCTTTTCCCATGAATAGTAATCAGAAGTTTAACCTGAACTTGAAACTACATCCCTTAGACCAGGGGTGAGGAACCTGTGGCCTCAAAGCCACAGCTTCCCCACTCCTGCCTTAGACTAATAATATTTTATTTATTAATTTATTTTGATTTATCAATAATCACTTCCATATGCTTCTGAGTTTAAAATTTTTCTCCCCCTTCCTCCCTACCACCCTCCCCAAGATGGCCCACAATCTGAAATAGGCTATACATTTACATTCATATTAAACATATTTTCACATTAGTGATGTTGTAAGTAAAAATTAAAACCAATAGGAGGAACCATCAGAAAGAGGAAACAAAACTCAACAGAAGAGAAAAAAAATAGCAATGCAACTTCCGTAGTTCTTTCTGTGGATGTGGATAGCATTTTCCATCATGAGGACTCTGGTTTGCCAGGAAGGGTTAAGTTTATCAATATTAGTCATCACACAACATGGCCTGTTATTGTGTACAACGTTCTCTTGGTTCTACTCACTTCACTCAGCATCAGACCATACAAGTCCTTCCAGGTTTTTCTGAAGTCAGCCTGTTCATCATTTCTTAGAGCATAATAGTATTCCATCACATTCATATACCACAACTTGCTCAGCCATTCCCCAATTGATGAGCATCCTCTCAATTTCCAATCTTTTGCCACCACAAAAAGAATTGCTATGAATATTTTTGTACATGTGGGTCCTTTTCCCATTTGTGTGATCTCTCTGGGATACAGCCCTAGAAGTGCTATTGCTGGGTCAAAGGGTATGCACTTTTTTATAGCCCTTTGGGCATAGTTCCAAATTGCTCTCCAAAATGGTTGGATCATTTCACAACTCCACCAACAATGCACTGGACTAATAACATTTAAAGGAGCAGATAATATAATAGATACATATGTATGTATGTGTATGTGTATATATATATATATATGTATAATGTATATATAATTCTAGCCTGGTATCCTTCTCTCTGAAGAGAACAGAGTAGTGGTCTCTGGCCCCAATCTTCCACTTTATTCCTGACAGAAATTGAAGTCTCCCTTGGAGAAGGATACAGGGAGAAGAGACTAGATATGCCTGTTCTGCCTCCCTTTGAGCCATACAATACCCCATGCTACATGCAGGGGACAGCCTTCACTACATGGGTGAATTCCCTGCACTAGAGGAATTCAGGCACAAGCTGGAGGGCTAGATGTCTGGGATTTTGTAGTTACCCAGGTTCCTAATCCCACAGTCATTTTTGGTTCTTCACTCTTAAACACCAATATTCAGCCATTTGCCAAATTATGTTTATTCTACCTTCCTAACAGCTTTCCCTTCTATGCCCTTCTCTCCACCTTCAAGACCTGTGCCCTAATTTAGGGCATTGTAACCTAACTGGTCCTTCTGGCTGCAGTCTCACTCCCTCTCTAATCCATACTTCTGCAGTTTCCAGTGGGCCATATCACTCCCCTGCTCAAGAAATTCTAATGCCTCCTTATTTCCTCTAGGATAAAAAAAAGTAAATAAATAAATAAAGACCTCTTAGACACATCACTTAGAATCTTGCATAAACTGGTTCCAGCCTAACTTTCAAGATTACTCTTCTTCGTGCAGTCTGTGATCCAGCCAAACTGTCCTACTTTCTGTCCCTCACACAGGATATCCCACTTCCCATCTCCACGCCTTTGAAGAGACTGTATCCCATGCCAAGAATACAGTTTCTCCACCTCTTTGAATCTCAGAATTCCTAGACTGGTTAAGCTCAGCTTAAGCACTTCCTCATACATGAAGCCTTTCTTGATCCCCTCAGCTGCTACTCTCTCCCCTCAAATTACCTTGTTCTTTCCTTCCGTCCTTCCTTCCTTCCTTCTTTCTTTCTTTCTTGCTTTCTTTCTGTCCTTCTCTCTGTGTGTGTGTGTGTGTGTGTGTAATCTATTAAATGTATAATTGAGTCACTAAATCAATAAATGTTGTGTCTGCCAACAGAATGTAAAATCTTTGAAAACAGAGACCGTTTCACTTTAGACTTTGTATCCCCTCTATCTAACACAATATCTGACACATACCAGACTTGACTGATTGGTTACTTAATGTCTCATAAAGAGGTTTAAGTGTCCATTCCAACTCAAAGAGTCTGTGAATGGACTGTGGCAAGAAGCCTTCCTGATACCATCCAAGTGCTTTGTGAGTAAAATGTTAAAAGAGTAGGCCAGCCAGTGGGCTACACAATCCTGCATGGTCTAATCAAGTTGTGTTTGTTTTTGTTTGTTTGTTTGTTTGTTTGTTTTGCAAGATTGGACGATTGATTTTCTTGCTTAGCAATCACTGAGATCTTCTGCCACTTTCCCTCTTTCTTTCTTCTGAAGACCTCACCATCTTTCAAGTCACCCAGGTTCCATACCTAATGCTGATTCCCTGTTCTTCACTCTTTACCTACCCACCACCTCATTCATTAATTTGCCTGGTCTTACTGATTCTACCTCATCAACTTTTCTCACCTCTCCCCTCCCTCTTCATTCACAGAGCCACTATCCTAGTTCAGGTCCTCAGCACTTCTGACTGAAACTATTGCAACAATCTCCTAGTTGATCTCCTCACCTCCAGTCTCTCTTGCTTTCCATCCTGCTCAATTGATATTCTTACAGCACAAGTTGGACCATATTGCTGCTCTCAAGGACTTTTAGGGACTCTCTGTTATTCTAGAATAAAATAAAAATGCCTCTTTTTGCCAGAGCCCTGCAATCTGTCTCCAACCTATCTTTCCAGTCTGATTTCACATTACTGCCCCCTCATTCCAGCCAAACTGGCCTAATACATGATATTTCATCTACCACTTCCCTGTCCCTTCATCCCTGGAATTCACTCCCTCCTTCCCTCCAACTCTTGAAATCCATAGCACCCTTCAAGGCTCAGCTCAAGTGTCACCGAGAGGCATTTCCTGATCCTCCCAGTTATTAGAGTTCTCTGTCCCCAACCCCTACCTGAAATTACTTTGATTCAATTTCTTTAAGTTTTCTCTCTTCATCAACATGTATATTGTTCACTCTCTCTCCAACCTACATTAGAATGAGAAGCAATCATGGCACAATGGATAGAGTATGGGCCTTGAAGTCAGGAAGGCTTGATTTCAAGTCCCACTTCTGGCAGAGACTGGCCAGATAACTGCAAGTAGTTTGACCCATCAGTACCCTAGGCAAACTCTGTAAGACTTTACATTTCTTAGCAGTTGCCAACCTGTAATAGTAAAGGGAATTACCAATGAAATCATAAGTCTGGTCCCTCCTCCCCACCCCACCCCCCAAAAAAAGATTGTACACTCCTTATTTTGGTATTCACAGTGCCTGGAACAGTATGTGGCACATTGTGGGTGCTTAATAAATCTCATAGCCTGTTGAATTGAATTCAGTTAATCATCAATCTTTAACAAGCCTATAAAGACCTATAACTGAAGGAGGCTGCCAAGTGCCATTTTTAAAAGCTACAATTCAGTCAGACTATGCCAGTGTGTTCCAAATGAATCCCTAATTTACGGGATTAATCAAGACCACCCTGATGAATCTATTTCAACAAAACTCCATGACCCAGTTTTGGATGAAATAGCTCAAAGTGAAGTTCTTGGGATCTTATCCAGTTTTATCCACCAATGTCTGAGAAATGAGAGATAGGTGAAGTTGTCCATAAAGACATATGCCAATATATTCCGTAGCATCTAGCCCTGGCCTAGTGGGATAACTTTTTTCACCAGAGAGAGCCCTAAAATGTTGCAGATGAAATCATTCAAATTCCAGTTACCCCCCCCCAACTAAGAATCCTAACAAAAAATTAACTTCTGCCTTAATTGTGAATGAATAGGTCAGACAAACTTCTGAGATCAGCCTGGCTATATGACTAACTCCTACAAAAAAAGAAGAAACTTTCCCATCCTCAGGAGAGGATGGCCCAATCATTAAGCCTGTTTTAAAGGATACATTATAACTTGAACTTCAATTCTGACATCTATTGCTCCCTACTGAACTCTGCCTATCTGCTCCTCTGTCCTAAGGTTCCAGTTTGTGGCTAGGAAAACACAAGAGATGTCATTGATCCAGACTTCATTATTTAGGTGAACATTCCATTCAAGATTTTTATCATATCACTATATGGAGGAAGGGGAAGATGGGAGGTCCTCTGGTCTTAGAACCTGTGACCCATGAGTCTTTGGAATTACTAATGATGATTGGAATCCATCTTAGAATTATGTATCTATATGTAAAATTATTCTGTACATACTTCTATTTATTAGTGCTTTCTCTGGTTGCAGATAGTATCTTTCTTCATATGTCCTTTATAGTTAAGTTGGGTATTTGTAATAGTCAAAATAACTTATTCACTCAAAATCATTCTTAAAACAATATTGCAAAAAATACTGGAAATTGCAGGGATGCCCATTAATCGGGGAATGGCTAAACAAATTGTGGTGCATGATTGTGATGGACTACTACTGTGCTATAAGAAATAATGAGCTCAATGATCTTAGAAAAACATGGACTTTCATGAAATAATGAAGAGTGAAATGAGCAGAATGAAGAGAACATTGTATACAGTAACAGCAATATTGAGAGTAAGTTATTTTGTCTATTATAAATACCCAAATTAACTATAAAGGCCATATGAAGAAAGGCACTACTTGCATTCAGAGAAAGAACTGATAAATAGAAGTATGTATAGAATAATTTTACATATATATACCTATTTGTGTCTAATAGTAGCCATCTCTAGGGTGGGAGGGGAGAAAAAAAGGAAAAAGATATATACATAATTTTATTGTATATTTGAAAAGAATAGCAAGTAATGCATAGTAGATTTGCAGTTTCATGTGAAATCATATTTTTTGTTGTACTATGTTATGGAAATGTTTGTTTTATTCCATAAATTAAATATAAAATAAATTTTTTAAAAAATCATATATCTAAATTTGGAAGAGACCTCAGAGATCATCTAGTTCAACACACATTTTATAGATAAGGAAACTGAGGCCCAGGGAAGTTAAGGGACTAGCACTTAAATCATGATATAATATTTATATAATATATAATTATATATAATGTATTAGACCATACCACATCATGTCATATTATATTGTGTTGTGTTATATAATATATAATGATATAATATTTCTAAAGTACCTAACACATTTGTAAAATTTCTAGGAGAGAGTAAGTGCTTAATAAGTGTTTATTTCCTTTCCCTTTTCTCTAGTACAAGATTGCACAAGTAGTAAATATGAGAAGCATGATTTGAACTCAATCCCTTTGCCTCCAGACCTAGAGTCCCAAAACCAAGCCATATGACCTTGTCCCACTACAGTCTGATCTTTGACATGCCAATACCACTTGAAGTAAACCCAGGCTATTACCAACACTACCTTCTGAGAGTCAGTATCTTGAACTCTGATCCAGAAATAATAACACAATTTCTAGGATGCATTTGACCCTCTGGAGGTTGATATCTTGCCCCATCATGGGATATAAGATGATACCAGGACACTCGTTCAGTGGCTCATTATTCCAGGTCCTCTTTCAGTTTGAGGGAGTTCTCTCAACCTTCCTCCACTGACAACCCATTACATGCCCCTGAAACTCTCTCCTGAAACTGGTATCTCTCCCTTTTGGCATGCAGATTTAATCATAGAACCAGCCTAAGACCAGTGCTTAGAATATCTGGCTGAATTGTTCATCATGGAAGAAGACCTCCCTCATCAATTATATGTGCTGGGCTTTATGAAAGAACGGCTAAGGAAATGTCCCAGTCCAGCCCTCCCATTGTGGAAGAGGATATATTCTATTGTTTATGGCCCCTGTAAGATAGCAACATACTTCAATTGTTGCTTATTGGCAAAAGAGGCAGACCTAACAGTAAAAGTAATAAGCTTTTGTAGTGGGTCTATTTTTATTGAAAAAAAAAAAAAGAAGGCAGAGGGACATGAAGAGGGGCTAGGACAAGAGAAAAGGAAGTCTAGACAAAGGATACAACAAAATTATAGTCCCTGGAGAGACAAAGATAGCACAAGAACAAGAGATGACAGAATATATCACAATTAAGCTAGCAGACAGGAGTCCACTGGTTTCAGGCAAGATGCTTTTCAGTCTACAGTAGGAGGAGGAAGGTAATTGATGAGTCTGTAAGAAGCACGCTCTGGACTTGGTACCTAGAGAAATCTAGATCCCAACTCAACAAAAATGGCAGCTCAGCAATCCAGATGTGGACTAGGAGTTGCACAGGGAGATACCTCTGATTGGCTTTCCACTTCCAATGTCATAGGTGGGGAGACACCCAAGATTGACTAGGAGGCTAGAAGTCTCCAGCATGGAAGATTCTAGGCCAAAAAGATTCCAGACATCAGGTATAGTGGAGGATAGTTAGAGCAGAGAAAACTTGTACATAATTTTATGAATCTCAAAGTAGACCAACAAAGCCCAAGATTTTTTTTTTAGGACTACCACCATAAGTGTGCCCTTCAAATATGCCATCATTCCTTCATCAAGAAAGTGCCCCCAAATACTATTGTATAACCAAACAGATTCATATTAGACATAATGGGCCTGAAATGCATCTTCTTCATAAGATTTCGTTTTATGAAAATTGTAGTCTGACCTAGTTGATATGGTCTATGTGGACTTGAGGACAAAGGGTACTGATTTGGTGAGATTGAGAGTGGACGATCATGGCATGGTCTCAGCTCCCTATCTTTATTCTTTTTTTAAACAAACAGTACCTGGACAAAGGGGTGGGAGAATGGTTGAATGAACCCTTCCAGAGATGTCAGGGAGCAGAATCACTGTTATATTCAGGGCTCCAGATATTATCTTTATTGTGCAATCTTGCAACTAGTGCTAAACAAACATTACTGTAGTGCTCAGGTGACCCTAAATTAGCAGCAGAGACTTGGTGACTGACAGACAACCAGAGCACCAGCTCTTGGCAGTGCTGGGCACAACATGTAGATCCAAGGTTGGACATTGGACATGCCAAGCAATCTGGCAGTCTTGCTATATTAGATATCAGTCATATCTCCAATACCATACAAATCAACAGGGAGCTGATAAGGGTACCCAAAAGGCTTTCCTAATGATTCTCCTTCTGAACTATCTTGAGGATAGATTTCATGGGCATGAGTGGAGCAGGGCATGGATTAAGTTTTAATGTTGACCTACTTCCTATGGGAAATCACATTTTCAGAGATCCTTAAGTCCCCCAGAATTGGTCTTCAATTACCAGTCAGTTTGAGAACTCCAATTCTCTGGCCACTAATAGGTAACCAGCTGGTCAGACCCTAGCTTGAAAGGCATTGAAAGGAAAGTTGTCACCAAAGGGGTCAGCTTCATCATGGAAGGGAGATTTCCTACCTTCTCTCTCCCCTGGGTTTGAATGGCTTCTGGCTGGTTGATCCACCCTATGATGATTGTTCTGAATATTCTATATGTACAGTCCCTCTTCCAAATACCTTGTCATGCTTTGGGACAAGATCCTCTAGGTCAAGTATAGAAGGAAAATTATTCGTGAAATATAGATCTAAGTGCCTTATTATTCTAAGACTTGCCATTTAAGTAACCCTCTACCCAACCACGGGACTGCACTGGAGTGTCACATACTACTTATTAATCTGGGTGCCAAAGTCATATATTGGTGCACAGGCATTGCACACATATCTTACTCAATTCAGGTGCCTACTACATGCAAAAAGGAATAGCTAGAAAAAGGAAAAGAAATCTTTGTCAGTAAGAAGTATAAAAGTAAAATGATTTTGAAATTTTAAAACAAGGAGGATAAAAACAAGCTTGTAGCTTTCAATGAAACTTAGTAGTAAGTATCAGGTGAAAGGGCCACTGAGCCACAAGTCCTTTAAATATATAAGATCATCTGGAAACATTAGAACAAACCAGTCTTCCCAAAGGCCCTTGTAGAGCATCACCAGTGGATATATTTGTTCTGCTTACTGAGTGGATGGTCTACTTTTCTTGACCCCTCCTGATCCCTATTCCTGGTTGGCTTTCAGGTCTACATTTCTCCTGAGGCTTACTACATTTAATTAAATCTGTATTCAATCTAACTACCTAGTTCCCTGGTTCTTGGTTTATGTCACTAGTTGTGCTTTGTCACCCATCTTGGTGACTGATGGCTTCAGTTCCTTTGTCCTTCTCTTCAGATATATGCCCCTGGCATGTGGTTTTCATTTTTAGACTATTTATTGTTCCACTGTAGACAGGTAGGTGGTGGAATGCATAGAGTGTCAGGCCTGCAGTCAGAAAGACCTGAGTTCAAATCTGGCCTCAGACACTTACTAGCTATGTGACCCTGGACAAGTCACTTAACCTTGTTTGCCTCAGTTTCCTCATCTGTTAAATGAGCTGGAGAGGGAAATGACAAACCATTCTAGTATCCTTGCCAAGAAAACCCCAAATGGGGGCACAAAGAGTCAGATGCAACTGAAATGACTGAACAACAACATTCTTCTATTCTTACTTGCTTTTCTCATGCCATAACTGACAACAGTGGCTTCATCAGCAGAACAGAATTACGTGGTGCTAGCCCTGCTGAAATCTGTTATCTCTTAGTGACTCAAACTGCCCTGATTAACCCTGTCTCTCCTAGCATCTAGTCATCCATTGGTCATGATAGAATAGGACTCCTGCTTGAAATGTGGCCATGAAAAGAAATTTCTTTTCCAAAAGCAACAATTAAGATAGACAAGAAACTGTAGCCCTGGGCATCAGACAGATATATATCATCATGGGGAACCAGAAGGGGAACAGTATAAAACAAAAGAAAAACTGAAATGATATTGTTATGGGTGTATACTACAGACCACCAAACTAGATAGAGGATATAGATGATGAGTTAATGATACAAATCTCAAAACTAACAGAGAAGACATAGCAGTGATAGAGCACTTTAATTATCTATTCGTCTATAGGGCACTTCAAATATCCATTAATCTTCTATTAGTCAGACCATCTGCTAGGTTCTTATTTGCCTGTAGCAATTTCATCCCCAGAAATTAGAAGAAACAACAAAGGGAACTTTTACTCCAAACTTTATCCTGACCAGCAGGGAAGAGCAAAACAGTAATGGAAAAATGATGGCAATCTGAGGGGGAAAAAATGATTGTGTTATCTTAGAATCAACAACTAAGAAAGAGAACTCTGACCATAGTCAGATATATACCCTATCTAGATTTTAAGAAATCAGATATTTAAAAGTTCAGAGAAATGATAAGTTGGATCCCATACCCTGAGATTCAAAAAGGGAAATCAGCCCAGGAGAGATAGAAGGTTTTCAAAAATGAAATTCCGATTTTCTGATCATGAAAGTGTCTGACAAATTAAAAAGGAGGGGAGAGATTCATCCAAAACACTGGTCTGACTTCCCAGGGGGAGTTCTCCATTTTATTCATTATTAAAAATAGTATTTTTTTAAAAAGGGAAGAAGCACCTAACCAAAGACAAGAACAAAAGAAACAGAGTGGATCTATAAGAATAGCTAAAATTTAAAATAAGCTGAGGCTTGCAAAAAACTACAAAAATTAATAAAAAAAGCTATATTAGTTATACTCAGAGCAATAAGCCCAAGGAAGGAATAGGCCCTCAGCTTGGCCTAGATAGTATAATGCTAGAATATGATAAGGAAAGAAAAGCTATTCAGCTGCCATTGTATTCTCTCTCCAGAGTCAAACTAGATGACCTTCCAATTCTGATATCCCATGATTCTAAGCAGTGACAAATAGATTGTTGTTGGAGTTCTTTGGATGACTTTCTTCAGGCTGAAAATGATGGGACAAGAGGTCATCTAATTAAAAATGTTTGCAAAAAGATATATGTTGCTGGCATAAGAAATTGCCTAGAAAGCAAGACTAAAACTTCTTTACCCAGAAACTTTCATCTTCATCTTCAGTAATCAGTACCTTCTGTGACCTCTTCTTTGAGGCCTTGGTCAAAAATATCAGATTCTGGTCTCAATCCTAAAAACTTTTTTTCCCCAGAAACTACATATCTTTTGATTCATGTTAGTTCTGCCAGATCTCTTGGGTTTTGGTCTTTCAACACTTCATTAACTGAAAGAGAAGGATTGAATGAAGCTGTCACTATTGCAAGAGTATGCCTGCTATATTTTACTCTGACAATCACCTCAAGATAGCTACCAAGGATGCACAGAGATATACCTGTGCAGAGATGAACTGAGCTAGGTTTGAGGCTCATCAGAGCTCACTCTTCCTTTTGCCAAAAGGGCAAATTAGTTTTTAATGTTATTGCTGGGCTCATAACAAGAGTGGGGTTCTCATCAGGTTGCTAAATGCCGAAGAGTTATTGCCTTTCCCAGCAAGGGAACAGAACAAAGAGTGATTCATACCCTGGAACATATTGAGTAGATCCAGGATGCTTCTGTCTCTCACTCTCTCTCTCTCTCTCTCTCTTTCTCTCTGTCTCTGTCTCTTTCTCTTTGTCTCTTTTTCTCTCTCTTTCTCTCTCTATCTATCTCTCCCTCTCTCTCTGATTGGCACTGGCACAGCTAGTTACTTGGCAGGTCACCGTGACTTAGAAGGCCTTGGGGGGCAGCAGTACAGGCAGAATCAGGAAAGCCGAGAGAGAGAGAGAGAGAGAGAGAGAGAGAGAGAGAGAGAGAGAGAGTATATAATTAACAAGATCAAGTAACTACAACTTAAGCTGGTTTTGTCACAAAGGCTAAAAGTAAACATAGCTCTTTTCTTGCATCCATTTAATCAGTTAAATATTTGATCTTGAAGCAGTGAAAGTGACCTGGGACAGTTTCCTAATTCCAAGGACTTGGCCTCTCTGATGATAAATCCAAAGAGTAAGGCTTATAGAAATCTATCAACATATGACCCTATTATTTGCATAATTCTACAACTATAGAACTAGCAAATTTCCAACATGCATGATAAAGCACCTTTCTGCTTGGATAGGTCAGAAGTAATCTCTAAGAAATAAGATGGTGGGCAAATAGAGAAGACAGAAAAGTTCGTCTTTAGCTGCCCTGGGCAAAAATTTGTTTAATTCTCTTTTTCTTTTTTTACTATTATCAGGTCCCTCCTGATATTCAGATGGTTTAAGACCAAGAGGTTAGCTGATTCATGCGACTAAAACCACCTCTAAATAGACCACACACACACACACACACACCCCATTCTTGCAAAAGTAAAAACTAAATAAATTGAATATAATCCAATCCAATAAAGATTTAGTCAGTACAAGATTCTATCCCTGCCCTCAAGATACTTATTAAGGGAAATATGACAACACAGACAAGGATTCCTTCATTCCTCTCCAGGCTCTGCTCTTATTTCTTTCAATGGCTTTCTTCAGTAACAGCCTCTTCACCCTGCAAGATGCCTCCAGCATCATGTTTCAACAGCTTTCTTGCTCTGGAACATGTTTCCATTCTTGTTTCTCTCTTTTTCTGATTGGTCAGTTCCTTACATAATTTCCATTTTAAGAAAGTCTCCAGGCCAACCATACTCATTTCTTCATCCCTCTCTGGACTTCTTTCTCAACCATGCTCCCCTACTATTGCTTTTTCAGCTTCCTTTTATGTATCAACTCCTCCAATTAGCCTATAAGCTCCTTGAGGGCAAGGACAACCTTTCTTTTTGCTTGTATTTATATTTCCAGTGCTTAGCACAAAGTAAGTGATTAATGAGTACAAAATGATTTGACTTGACAATGGTAGTACAAATTAGAATGTTATTTAATTCAGTGACATTTATTCAAAATTTACCATGTGCAAGAGATTGGGAATTCAAGTATGAAAAATACATAGTCCACTCTCTTAAGGAACTTAAAATCAATTCAGAAGTATGCAAATATGTAGCATAAAGTACAATACAAGATAAAATAAAACCAGTGCAAAGAAGAGCTACTTCCTATCTGTATTCATTAGAGAGAACACTGAGTTGACAAGAGGCAGTTTGCTACTGAGGAAAAGGAAGAGGTGTCTGGTTCCAAATGAGCACAAACCAAATGGCCTTTACAGGAATTGGTCAAAACACAAAAATCTAAGGACTCGAGATAAAAATCATAAACTAGTTTCAGCAGCAGAGATTCAGGCAGGGAGCTCAGTACCAAATCAGTAGGCAAAATTTGAGAATCATAGGGGAGTTGCCTATATAACTTGACCTGTGTCCTCAAAACTTCTGCCTTTTTTAGCAACTCTATATATTCCTCTACTCCTGCTTTATACTTATAAGAAAAATGTCTATTTCCCTATTGTGGTATCTTAATTCTATTCTTTTCCCTGGAGGCTCCACTGATGGCCTCTGGATGTTAGGAGAAAGGAACCCTTTGTGATCAACTCATGAAAAGCCATGGACAAAAGTGGTACAGGATCTATCCTATCTATCTTTCCATAGCTATGGAAAGGCTATGATCTTCATCATTGGCGGGCTACCCAAATCCATGATATTGGAGATCCCTTTGAGAACTGAGTGTACAAGTACACTCTCCCTTTTTCTAGACTACCTCTGGAGGATTGGGTGCCACATTTTGGGAAGAATATAGATGGGTGAAAAGTATAGATGGGCTAGAGCACATATTTGTAAAGGAGGGTCATCAGGTTGATGAGAGAGCAGAGAACATGCCATTTGAGGATGATTAAAGGAGTTAAGAAAGTTTAACCTAGAAAAGAGAAAATTTAAAGGGCATATGATAACTGTCTTCAGGTATATAAAGGTCTGTCATATAGAAAAGGAATCTGACTTCTTCTTTGCTCAAGAGATCAAAACTATAAGCCAATAGAAGAAATTGAAGAGGCAGATTTAGGCTTAATGTAAGGAAAGCCTTTTTAACCATCTCAGTTGTCCAAAGTGGAACATGTTGCTCAAGAGAATGAAACTCTTGTCAAAGACACCATCAAGGGATTCTTGGTCAGGTACACATTAGATTAGAGGATCCCTGAGGCCTCTAGCAAGACTTGGATTTTGTGATCTTACCGAGTAATGCTAATGATGAAAACTAGCATTTAGATAGTACTTTAAGGTTTATAGAGCACTTTACATAAGTGATCTCATCTGATCCTCATATGCCTATAAGGAAGGTGCTATTATTATCCTTATTTTGCAAATAGGACACTGAGGCTATAAAAGGTTAAGTGATTTCCCTAGGGTCACAGAGCTAATAAGCATCCAAAGCAGACTTTGAACTCGGGCCTTGCTGACTAAAAGTCCAGCACTGTATCCACTGAGCTACCTAGCTGGCATTTCAATCATGGAATGCATATGGAATGATTTAGATAAAATAGAAACAATTATCAAGATAGTCAGACATAAATGCACATATACTTTTATCCCTTCCAAATCACAGCTTTCCTCATCACAGTTTTGATATATCATGAGTTGGCCTGAGAAATTAAATGGGAATTTGGGGCAGTTTTGCAGAAGCCACAGACAACACATGGAGGCCAGCAGACAACATGGAGCCTATGACCAAATACTTAACCCAAACTTTACAATAAGGTACTATAAACACACCATAAAAGAAAAATAAAAAATTCAGACTTCTCCTCTGGTAAGAAGGCAGGGCCAAGAAATTTTACACAGATTTTCCAGATTGTGGGAGTGTCACGCTCCTAACCCCCCCCCAATGTGGAAGGAATGATTATGCCCTTTTTATATATCGTATTATTGACAGGAAAAGTTGTTTTAATTTAATTTAATGTTCAATGTTTTTAGGAAAGTTATGCCTTTCCACCACCCCCCAAGGTCTCACTCACACTGAGTATGTATGTATGTATGTATTTTTCATATATACATTTACATTTGTATATGTGTGTATTCATATATAGGTACACATACATTCTATGTATATAGTATATATCTTCATAACTAAATATCATGGAATATTTTTATTCTTTCTCTAAGGTGTGTCTTGGGGTTTTTAATGATGTTGATAAATTTTTTAGCATGTTAAAGTAGCTCCTGAAGGAAAAGGATTTGCTATGCAGTGATTTTAGAAAAATGAAAATCCTTACTCAATCTACTTAGCCTAGAAACATTTACTGTATCTTGTGAGGCTTGAGCTGGTCCTTAAAGAAAAAATAGAGAACTTTTCTATGTAGTCTAATTTTAGGGACCCTGGGAAGGCCTCATCCCACTACTACCCCATTTCCCCTATTACCCAAAAGTTTATCATATATACTTTGGGTTAAAGGATCACCCCCAGTTAATATATATCTTGGGCAAGGGGTCCCATTTAGCTGCCCATCAGTCATTTATACCTCAATGTTCATCTTATTCCTATAACATGACAGGAAGTTAAGGGTAGCTTGATGGGGTATTGAAAAGCCAGCACCCCTTTTTGTGCTTTTCTGAAAACCCTGCTACATTCATTTGTACATCAGATTTGGGTGCCTAGTTACTGCCCAGCTCTCAAAAGTGATGGCCTGAGTGTTTCCAAGAAGCTCTGAGTTCCTCATTTCTAAAATTAAAATTTCTCTTTTTTCTTCCTTTTGAAGATGAGATAACATTGTAGCCAATATTTAGAGAGAAAGAATTCATTGCCTTAGTCCCTGGCAGCTGGACCTGACTTTCACTTATGCATGTATCGTGCCTGGGCTGTTTCTGTGCATTACAAATGAAGCAGCATGTTGGTTCAAATTGGAGTTTGGGGACGGTGAAGATTGAGAGAATTTAGTTCTTTGACAGTCAAAGAAAATGACCTTCTGTGTCAATTCAGGATTCTAATACAAAAGAGTTAACATATATATCTAAGAGAAAATCTGATCAGTCCCCATAAACATGTTAGATAGGAGCTGAGAAAGAGTGACATTCCTGCTGGTACTTCTGAAAAACCATCACTCTGATGGCAGATTATGAGAGCAAGGAAATTAAATGATTCTGATTTTAATGTACTCTTGGTGATATTAAGTTAATTGTATTCTCTTTTGAAAATCTCCTTATCCAAAGTATTCCTGTAGATTCCAAAATCCAAAATATAGTTCTAAGCTGTCATGTGAAAAATGACAACATTGAAAAAAATACATAAGCCTTTCAGATAAGTGTTGGTCAGCAATATATTTTTCTGATAAAAAAAAATTAGAGAACTCAATAGAAAAATAATCTGAGACCAGTTTCTATATGGAGGCAGCCAGTGGTTCAGTGGATAGAGCATTGGGCCTGGAGTCAGGAAGATCTGAGTTCAAATCCAACTTCAGATACTTCCTAGCTGTGTGACCTTGGGCAAGTCACTTAACCTCTGATTGCTTGACCAAATGGATCCACTAAGAGAAGGAAATGGCAAACCACTCTAGTATCTTTACCAAGAAAATCCCAAACGAGGTCGCAAAGAGTCAGTCATGACTGAAATGATTGAACAACAAAATTTTCTACATGATAAATCTCTAGACGAAGATACAGTTACCCAGGAAAAGACTCATCTTCCTTCAGCTGTTTTAAGAGCAACAAAAGAGCTGTTAAAAGAGCAACAAAAAATTCTTGGCCACAGAATTTATTGGTAAAATGTCATGAATTATCTTCCTGAAAAACCTGAGACATGATCATCTTCTATTTGTTTGGGGATGTTATAACCATCCCTTTTGGAAGATGAATAACATCCATGTAATCTCATAATTTCTTTTCTGTGCCCCTCTAGTGAATTTATGACATGCTATTTTGTAATGTAGTTATTTTCTTTATGTGCTATATTCTAAAGCAGCCTGTAAACTCCATAAGGGCAAGAACCCTGCCAGTTCAACTTTGTAGTTTCTATAGTGCCTAGCATGGTTCTCTGCACAGAGTAGGTGCTTAATAAATCTTTCTTGAATTTATTGAATATCATAAGGATTTATTTTCATTGAGATTAAGTGCATTTGAACAGATATAATCAGTGGTTAGAAATCAAAGAAGACTCCACAGGTCATTTTATCTACCTCTATCTTTTAAAATTGGTGCTTTTTGCATTATATCATGCTTATTTCTGAATATAGCCTTTCCTCTACCCAAAAAAGCAAGTATTCCTTTGTAATATAGATTACAGAAGGATTTAAAAAGCAATTCAACAAAATCAATCAGCACATCAACCTTACCTAGGAGTATATGCAATATTCCACACCCATAGTGTCCCACCTTTGCCAGGGAGGGAGAGTGGTACATTTTCTCAGCCCTTGTCCAGATTGAAATTTAATCATTGTAATTACCTAGGATTCCATTTCATTTTATTGCTCTTTCTGGTCAGATTTCTATAGTCATTGTGTATATTGTTTTTACCAGCACCCCTTAAAAATTTTTCTAATGCTTGCTACAGTCTTAGTGTGCATGCAGTGGTGTGCTGGTAAATGTTTAACAATCACCTCTCCAAGAAAAATGTACACATGGCACACTTTAAGTTTAATCTGTATAATTAACCTTTTCTTAATCACTTCCTGAAGTCTAGACTTCAAGCCCTGATTGCATTGTGGAGGTGTAAATGCTCAGACTGAAAATTTAACAACTTGATCTTGTGAGCCTGTCCTAGCTGCCTTGACCCCATCCCTAAGTGTATGTATCTTTAACATCTTTCTGGAAAGATTATTTAATAGTTTTAGAGTAATGCAGTTGAGAAAATTTTTCCTGTTATTAAGCACAAATCCTTACAGTTTTAAATGTTCTTTCATCAGTCTTAGTTGACATCCCTTATATTATAATAGATCATCTTTCTCAAGTATTTGTAGACTGTTTTCATAAATGTACCTTTCTTGGATGCAGTCTTCCAAACATGATCTCTCCAAAAAGCATGTCACTATGAAACAGAGGGGCTAGATATTTGAGTCATATCCAAGTGGACTGAAGGAATAAATATTAAATTAAGTAAATAATGAGAGAATATGGCTTCTGAAGGTACCCAACACTCCACCAATGAGTAGTTAGACATGGTAAACTCCTATTAGCTTTGGTGTTTTCAGTAAATCATGTAATCTCTTTGAACCTCAGTTTCCTCAGCTGCAAAATGAGGAGGCAGGATTAGATTATTCCTAAGGCCTCCCGTAAATCTAAATTCTGTGACTTTTGCTCCAATATGAAAATATAACTTAAAAAATGACAACATTGAAAAAAATACATAAGCCTTTCAGATAAGTGTTGGTCAGCAATATATTTTTCTGATAAAATAATTAAAATCATCATAAACTCAGATTAGACTTAACTATGATTAAACCAAATATCAGCATGTTTGTACTAAAATGTGTTTTAACTGAAATGTGAATATATTCATGCATATTGACTAGGTTATAATCTCCACTTGTAATATCTCATTTGGTTTAGAAGGTTGTCTGATAACCATAAAAAGTCAGTTTTCTGTGTCTATGTATAACTGAGGCATATTCAATGGGAACAGATTGTATTTCCAAGAATTCCTGGACCCAGAGTGTGATTATTCATTTGGTAAATTTGCAACACTCCATTTTACATCAGACATTGTGCCTACAGTCCCAGGAAATAGGGTTGTGGAGAAAGATAGAAAGAGTATTTGGGGAGGAAGGGTGAAGATTTATGTGTGGGGTGAAAGTGAAGGACTTCAGAAACTACAGAAGTGGAATCCAAGAACCCAGCAGTCTTGGCCTGCTCCTGTGATTTCATGGAGCAGGGAAAAATGGCTCTTAAGGGTGAAGAGGTGAGCTGCAGCATTACAATATGGCAGTCTTAAAAGAAAACCTGCTGCAATGTAGACTCTACTTTGAACTGGTTATTGAGAGAGACAAAGGCAGACAGAGACAGAGACAGAGGCAGAGAGAGACACAGAGACACAGAGAGAAGGACACAGAAGAGACATAGAGACAAAGAGTAAGAGAGAACTAGAGGAAGGGAGATAGGTAAATTACTTCACCTCTGTCTTTCCTCATCTGTGAAATGGGGACAATAATAGCATCTAACCTTTCAGAGGGAGAGGAGAGAGAGAGAATTTTTCCTCTATTTCAGAGTCAGGATTGAGTCATCAAGAAGCTATTTTCTAAGGTTGCTCTGGTAGGAATCAAGGGTGAGGTTGTATTTTTTTTAGAGTGATTGCTAAGACTATAGGTTTTATTTGCTTGTTTTTTAACTCTTCCCCAATTAAATATTATACTGCTTCAATGGACGATTCCTGCCCAATCTGTCAGTTAAGTGCAAGCTGAATTTATGTGACTTTTAGAAGTTCCCAGGAAACTGGGTAAGGGCTTGGGCCAAAAGAGATAAATTCAAATGATCCCTAATATATCCATATGGAACTACTTAATTTATATGAATTCAGAGTCAACTGGCATGCAGATTACATATGTATTCAATAAGCAACTCAGGAAAAATCTATAGATTCAGAAGAAAGTCTTAGGCATATAATTTTAGAAAGCCAAATCTCTTTTCCTGTGGGAAAGGGGAGAAATGTACCTACTAATTGACTATAAACCCCCTTATTTAATAGAATTTAGAGCTAGAATGCCCTAGGAAAACATAAAACCCAACCTTGAAGTGGATTTAAGTGAGACAGAGTTGCACAAAGTCATCAGTCTCATTCTCCCTAAAATATCAGAATCCAGTGGCAAGACAAAAGTCAGAACAATTGGTGAAGGTCCAGGAAGCACAGGATGACCTTGGTGTATTCAATGTCTTACAAGTTCTAAGTGCTCCACAGCACCGCTTCAGTCACTTCCATGGCTCTTAGAACAAATTGTTTTCATCTACCTTTTCTAATGGGGTAAGTCTTCACATGCTTAAGTAGAGAACCCCCTAACTCACCTATGGGTTTGAAGCCTGTCTGTTACCCTCAACCTGGTTTAGCCCATCTACCAAGATGGTTTTATCAAGGTGTGGCCACTGAAAATGCTACAGCTTCTTGGAGACATTTGTCCAAAGTGACAAAGGAAACTCAGCTCAGGATATTAGACTTCAAATTACCTGCTTTTTCAGTATGATAGGAGGCATGCCATTACAAAAAATAATGTTTCTTAAAGAAGTACAGACAAGGGAGTGAAGGGATATATGTGATATTTGCACTTGGTTCTTATGCTATTTGATGAGGAGCTGAAATGAAGTGAAAGTGAATGAAAAGTTGTAAACAAAAAAAAAGGTCATGTTCCCTATTCTCAAGCAGCCTACAGACTAAGAGGCAACTAGGTGACAGTGGATTGAGTGTTAGACCTGGAGTCAGGAAGACCTGAAGTCAAATCCAGCCTAAAAATGTATTAGTGGTGTGACACTAGGCAAATTATTTCACCTCTGTCTTTCCTCATCTGTAAAATAGGGATAATAATAGCACCTAACCTCCTAGGCTTGTTGCAAGGGTAAAATGGGATAATATTTGTAAGGCACTATATAAATGTTAGCTACTATTGTTGTTGTCTCTATATTCACTCTTATCAAGAGACTTCTTAATTCTTCTTCACTTTCTGCCATCATCTGCATATCTAAGATTGTTAATATTTTCTCAGCAACCTTAATTTCAGCTTTTGATTCATCCAGCCTGGCATTTTGCATGATGTACTCTGTGTAAAGTTAAATAAATAAGATGACAATATATAACCTTGTCTTGTTCCTTTTCCAATCTTAAGCTAATCAGTTATTCTACTTTTGAAGCCTTCATACGAGACAAGTAAGATGACCTGGTGCTCCCGTCTCTTGGAGGATTTGCCACATTTTGTTGTGATCCACACAGTAGAAGGTTTTAGTGTAGAAGGAGAAGTAGATGTTTTTCCGGGACTCCCTTGCTTCCCCCAAAATCCAACATATGTTAGCAATTTGGTCTCTAGTTCCTCTGCCTCTTTGAAAACCAGCCTGCACTTCTGGTAATTCTTAGTTCACATGTTGCTGAAGCCTAACCATAACTTTGCTGGTATGTGAAATGAGCACAATTGTTCGGTAATTTGAAAATTCTTTGCATTACCCTTCTTTAGGATTGGGAGTGAGCAACTAGGTGGTACAGAAGACCAGGCCAAAAGACAGTTCAAATCCTGAGTTCAAACCCAGCCTCAGATACTTACAAGGTGTGGGACCCTGGGAAAGTTACTTAATAGTGTTTGCCTTAGTTTTTTTTTTTTATATGTAAAATAAACTGAAGAAGGAAATGGCAAACTTTCCAGTTTCTTTGCCAAGAAGACCCTAAATGGGGTCATGAAAAGTCAGACACAACTGAACAACAATAACAAAATAGTTGTTGTTATAAGAGGTCCCAAGTGGCCAATAAGTGCAGAAAAGTGAACTTCATGTTTTGGAGATGGCTTTAACCAAATATTCTGGAAATACTGTCTTCTTTCAGGGATCAAGGTCATAGTATCCAAAGTATTGCAAAACTGGTTTTTTGTGATAAGAATCATGGACGCATAGCAGAAACAATGACACTTGCCAAGATAGTTTTTGAAGCCAAACTTCCAGTTCGACTCCTGAGGCCAGCCAAAGCTTTCCATAATATAAAACAACTGGCAGATGTCCATAACACCCTAACTTTATCCACAGGCATGGCCAACTTTCATGTGGCAGAAATCACACAAAGATTGGGGTCAAAAGAGGAGGGGGCTGTTTTTAGCTGTGGTATCAATGGTGTGTATGTGGTTTGGTCTGAGGGTATTCTGATTTCAAGAACAATAACTTACAAGACCACAGGAGGGTTACCCTAAGCCTCTTGGCTACTTAAGGGTAGCCACATAAGATTGGTTTTGAAGAACAGGCCCTTGACAACTCAAAGAGAAATCAGGCTTTGTATCTACTGAAATTGACTGTTTCTGCTCAAAACAATAAATAAATGTTATTTTAAGTACCTTAAAAGAGGAACTACTTAAAGAAACAAGCTCAGACTGGATGTTACCAGGTTGTATTCACAATTCATTTTCTTTCTGGGAATGTAACCCACTAAATTACCAAGAAAACTCTTAATCCTGGTTATATAAAAAAAATTTTGGTCACTATTTAAGCAAATTTTCCCCTAGAATTTTAGGACAAGTCTTCTTCAACAAGATGTGTTAGAGATTACAGAGGAAGAAAGTTGTTACAAAGAAAAAAAAAAAAGGCTTGTGACTCAGGACTTCTACTGATGGAAAAATAAGTAACATATATACAAATGTCCATATATGGAGAAGGAAATAGCAAACCACTCCAGTGTCTTTGCCAGGAAAACCCCAAATGGGGTCATGAAGAGTTGGACACAATTGAAATTACCAAATAACAACAACATCCATATATAATCTGTTCCCTGAGCATTTGGAAGACATGAAGAGAAGTTCTAAATTGCCATCAATGTTTCCTAAACTTTTCCAATCGTGACTCAGATGAAAACATAAATATTGTATGTAAATGAATTCCAGGGAATATAAGCCCTCCAGCATAGTTCTGAATTAGTTGTCAGTTGTTAATAGTTATTGGGAATAGGGAATCTTACTTATCATCTGCAATAACTGTTGTCAGGAAGACAATTCTCCTATGACCTAGATTTTTTTTGGGGGGGGGTGGACTGTTATGTTACGTTTTGTTTTGTTTCTTAAGACTGGGTGCCCCTATCTCACTCAGGGACCACTCACAGACCTGATCTCACTACTGATTGACCTGAGAATTTTGATCTACCCCATTTCCAATCTGGATGAGTTTGCCCTTCCTTATGCAAATTAGTGGCTCCATGATCAAAGGCACTTGCCATATTAATGCCTAATTTAATGTAAAGACACTATTGGCGTGGTTCATTGCAGCTCAAAACTCCTGAGTGCAAGCAATCCACCAGCCTTAGCCTCCTTAGGAGTTGGAATTACAGGTATGCACCACCCTCTCATCTGTAGGAATTAGTTTTATGGAAGGAGTGGCATTTCTTTCTTAATTGCTTCACGAGTTGCATTACAAGTTTTTCTAAGAAATCCAGATTATTCAACTGAGGATAGTGGCATGAATATTTTTAGTGAATTCAGTGGGGTTTTTTTTCTACTTTTCAGAAGGCCAAAGGAAAAGAAAGTAGGAGTGAAAGTAGTAGTAATAGAGAACTAAAAATATGATTTAAAAAAAAGCAAAATGAGTTCTGTCTGAACAAAGTTCACCTGAAAACTGGAGCAAACACATGGAAAAGAAATTCCCCTATTTTCTGGTTCTTCCCAAAACTCCTTCTCCTAAAGATTTTTAATTAAAGTGCTTCAATATGTAATCATCGTTAGCATTATACCATGACTTTTAGCTATATGACATACATTGCAATACCCTCGATAAAATATGTAAATTTGGCATTTTTTTTATATAGGAAAAAGTGGAAATTTGTATTCCCAAATTCCAAACCCACATTGTATGTTTGTATGTATGTATGCATGCATATATGTTTATTTATATGTGTGTTGCTTGGTGTACAATGCACACACATGTGACATGTATATATTGCCCTCATAGTAATTGCATTCCTTTACATATATATAAACATATATATTTGCATGTATGTATGCACACATATACATATATGTATATATGTACACATATATTACATCTCAAATGGGAACTATTGTTCTAGGAAATATGTGTATACAAAATGATTCTTAAATCTCCCTGAACCTCAAGAAGAATGTTGTGACCCTTTCTAAAAGGGGTACTTGGAGGTACAAATGTAAATAAAGATGTGAGTTTTGTTTTCCCTGGAATGAAAAGCTAAAGGGAAACATTTTTTAAACACGTGTTTTGTATTGTGCTTAAACCTCAAATGCTTAACAATTTGAAACACTGCAGGGTCCAATGTGTGACTTGTTTCCCCAGTTCATTGCAAAGTTTTCATCGAGTTTGACTTCCAACTTGGTACTTCCTTCAGATGAAACTGACACTTTGCTTTTCGCCATGACTGGAAGAGAAGTATACTGCTCTGTTATTGCTCTGGCATAGTTAATTAAGCTGTTTCTCAGCAAGAAATTAAATGTTGCTACCTTGGAGCAAGATCTGGTTTGTGTCCTGATTTTCCCCCTTTTGCAGTGGGCTAGATTCCCAGCTCAGTTCCTAACTCAAAATAAAAATGTGTCTTTCCTTTTAACATCACAGATATTAAGATATTGCATGTCAGGTAAACAATCCTGCAAAGGAGAGAGGGAAAGAGAGGGCACAGAGAAGGTATTTAAATGTCTGGTTTCTTTCAAATTGAGGTTTGCTTTCAATGAAATCACATAGGAAATGATCATCTTGCTTTTAATCTGATAAAAAAATAATCATCTTTGAAAGAAATTTTCTTTTTTAATATGTAGCAAGGAGTTGTCCCCCTCCAAGTACCATGGGGGAGTTTTTGAAGGGAGAGAGAATAGACACCTCTAACCTCTTCTCCCCCCACCTTTCTCCATGGGAGACTTTAACTCCTGCCAGAAGGAGGTTGGAACCAAAAGCTTAGTCACTCTTCTCTCCTCAGAGAGAAGGGGTACCGAGTTAGAATCATATCTATCTTCCCCCTTAAATATTGTGAGTCTAGGGTTATGGTTTTCAGGTTCAAGCAAAATGGATGAGGGAAAGGAAGACCCCAAGCTTAATAACTACAGCTTGACTCCCGTCCCACCAAGCACCAGTTCTACAACGAATACACATAGTAGGTAGCAATAAACCCATTTATCCAAGTTGATAGCAAAACAGAAATCAGAGAAAGCATACATAAAATATGGACCTTACGATACAGAATGAAGAAGCTCTTCCATTAAAAGTGGGGAAATAGCTCAAATAAGAGAGTGAATCTCAATCTCACCCAAAAGGGAAGTTTCCCAAAGCGTCTAGTACAGCATAGCAAACTGGGGATAAGGACATGATGGAGACTGCAGCTCCTCTTATGTTGCTTTTCCCAGTCTTTCCCTTCAGCAACCTGAAGTGGGGTTGCATCAATCATCTTTGCTTTTGAATCTGGAAGTCAGAAATGCGTGAAGTGACCACAGATTCCAAAGAGATTTAAAGAAGCTGAAAAGACTGGATCTCTCCCATTCTCACCAACTCCACTCTTCCCTTACACAGGTATGGGACATTAATCAGTCCCATATCAATAGGTTTGGGGGGTCAGGTTGCACTATATATCTATATCTTTAGATAGACAGAGGCTCCATGATCAAAGGCACTCATCATATTAATGTCTAATTTAATGCAAACACACTCTTGGCATGGTTCATTGCAGCTCAAAATTCCTGAGAGAGAGAGAGAGAGAGAGAGAGAGAGAGAGAGAGAGAGAGAGCTGATAGGGATATCCAAAAACTTTTGCCCATTGGCAGGGGACTCTATTTATTAGTGGAGATCTATGCAACACACCTGTGTAAAGGGAGGGGTATCAATTCATATATATGGAGACAAAGATAGACAGAGAGATAGGACAGAGATAGTATGTGTATATACACACATATGTGTATATATTTATGTGTATGTATGTGTGTATCTATATATCTGAGGTAGCATAGTGAATACAGGGCTTGTCTCAGAGTCAGGAAGACCTGTGTTCAAGACCCACCTCTGGTATGGATTGGATATATTATCTTGAGCAAGTCACAACATCTCAGTGACCTGCACTAGTACCAAAGAGGGTAAGCTGCAGAGAAGGTGCCAATTTCCTTTACCAGAGGTTATTCTTCAGAAAGAGCTCACTACAACAATAAAGTTTATACATAGATAGATATAGATAGATCTCTAGAAAGATATCTATAGATCTATACAGTTATCTATCTATAGATGTCTCTCTGTCTCTCCTCTGTCTGTGTGTGATCAATGCAGTAAGCTCCTGCTGAAGAGTAACCTCTACTAAAGGAAATTAACAGAGAGAGAGAGAGAGAGAGAGAGAGAGAGAGAGAGAGAGAGATTCTCCTTAAAACCTATGGATATACAAATGTTTACATGTTTATCATGTGCTGTATGAACTTTCAGGACAAGAGTGGTGATAATGTTGCAGAAATAAATATACAAGAAAAGAAAAATGACATGCAGCAGAAATGTATATAAGTGCATATATACACATATATACAGAATATAGTTTTGCAATACAATAGCCACTGTAGTCCTGAAAGCCCATACATAGACATATATGTATTGTGTGTTTGTATATATGTACACATATCCAAGAAAACAGACATTGAAGACATTTAAACACATTCTATGTCATAATTTGTTAAGTATGTTAAGTATACTTAACTGATGTTTTATGTACTTGCATGTGCATAATACACTGCCAGGGAGGAGTCTCAGAAAAAAGGACTTTACTCAGTACTCACACAGACCAGGCTCAGTTCTAGGGGAGCCAGACCCCAAAGAGAGGGGATCAGACTTTTGCACACCTATCTGATTCTTTATGTCTTCAAGTCAGGGTTCCAGAAAGCATCTCTACAAAATAGTTTGGTCATATCTAGGGTCTCCCCTAAAATATTAACAGGGTTAATATTTCTTCCTTCTAGAAAAGGCATTCCAAACATAAAGTAGATATCAGGTACAGGACAGTTCAGATAGCTGTTTTTCATCCATCATAAAACAATTCCTAAAGTAAAAGTAACCCATAAATACCCATTAACAAATTCTCAAAATGGAAACCAAGAATCCACCACATCTATTATACTCCCCTGGGAGATAAGGGCACTTAGTGAGTCTGCTGAACAGATATTACACTTTCACTCTGAGCTACACTTTCTGCCCAACTCATGAGGATGGATCTCCTGCATGGCACAACATGGCTTGGACTTCCTTTGTCCTTTTAGCTCCAACAACCTGCTAGAGGCAGCCATATTCCTATAAGGAATACAGGAAGCAACACCTAATGGGCAGTGAGCACTAATTCTGGAACTCCCAAACTCAAACTCTTGAGGCTACCATGATGGTGCAAACACTCACCTTCAGCATCTCTGTTTGGTCACCCGGACTCAGAGTTCTTTTGTCATGCAGTTGTTTCAGTCTTGTCCAGTTTTTTGTGACCTCAGTTTGGGGTTTTCTTGTCAAAGACACTGGAGTGGCTTACCATTTCCTTCTCCAGCTCATTTTACAGATGAGAAAACTGAGGCAAACAGGGTTAAATAACTTGCCCAAGGTCACACAGTTAGTATGTGTGAGGCCATATTTGAATTCAGATCTTCCTGACTCCAGGCCTGGTGCTCTAACCACTGCACCACTTAGCAGTGGCCAACTCTTCTGTTGTGTCCCCAGAAAAAGAAGTACAAAACAGAAGAGGTGGCAAGGAAAGTAAGATTCCCATTTCAGGCATGCTAAGGGGAATATATGTTAATAAACATTATCATGCAATTAGTCATTGCCACTACAGGAGGAGAGAAGAGAAATCCCTTCCCTCTGACTGAAAATTCAAAGAAAAGATGCACTTCAAACAAAAGAGAATGCAAACCATTTCTTGCCATTGTCCTTACGGCCAATTGAGAGGTTTGGAAATCATCTTCAACACAGTCCTCCTCTCCCTACCTCCCCCAATCACTGAGAGCAATAAGCAATTAACCAAGGCAGAAGAACTTCGGCACTGAGCCAGAGTACATACCCACTTACATGGAGCAAGAGCACAATGCACAAAAGAATGATGCATGACATATACATAGCGGGGCTTATGGGCACAGGATTGGATGGGGAGGCAACTTCTCTTCACCAAGTCCTTCTGATATGTACTAACTGCGTGGCCATGGGCAAGGCACTGAACCTCCTAGTGCCCCCAGGAAACTCTAAAATTTCAATGAATCTGTATGATATATACACACTTATACACACACATACACACCCCAGTGTGTGTGTGTGTGTTTTCCATTAATCCAAGCAACTTCTTGTATTGTCCTTTATTATCTGTTTTGACCACAGTTATATCAGTGCTAGGAGACAAAGAGAGAAAGAGAGAGAGAGAGAGTATACAAAGTGGTTAAATTAGAGCACTGGACTTCCTAGATCACTCAGAAAAATCTGTGTTCAAATCTTGCCTCAAACATTCACTAACTATGTGACCCTGAACAAGTCATTTATCCTCCATGAGACTAGCCTCTGTAAAATGGGGGTTACAATATCATCTGCCTCACAGCATTATTGTGACAACCAAATGATGTAGCATATGGAAAGTGCCTCAAAAAGCTGTAAGTATAATATAAACATTAGATATTATGTCACATGTGTGGAGAGAGAGAGAGAGAGAGAGAGAGAAAGAGAAAGATGGATGGTGGATGGATGGATGGATAGACAGACAGACAGATTATAGGCAGGTGATTGATAGATAGATAAAGATAAGAAAAGATGGACAAATCAATGGTTGTTGGTTATTGTCCTTCATTCCCAAAGAGGCCTACCCAACATGACATTGTTATGTTAGAGTAAAGTTACAGTGTGAACAACTGTGGCTGATCAGACCCATAAGAGCTTAGAATGCTCTATCACAGGTCATGCGTAAATAGTCCATATGAACATTTGGGGTGGATTCTCTAAATTTGTGCATCTCATGTTCTTTTGAGCTCCTTCAATTCTAATTTGCTTATGAAGCACAGCAACTTTTCTGATGAGGGCACACCATGCTGGGTGGTCCTGTGTCAGTGCCTCTCATGTCACACAATCAATTCCAAAGTTCTTGAGAGAGATCTTGAAAGTATACTTGTATTGGTTTTTTCTGACGACCATGTGAGCACTTGCTCTGTGTGAGTTCTCCATAAAATAGTCTTTTAAGCAAACATACATTTGCCATTTGAACAATGTGGCCAGCCCATTGGAATTGCACTCTCTCCAGCAGAGTTTGAATGCTTGACAGTTTAGTTCAAGAAAGGACCTCAGTGTCTGGTATCTTATCCTGCCAGATGATCTTCAGAATCTTCCTAAGACAATTCATACGGAAGCAATTCAGTTTCCTGGCATGGCACTGGTATACTGCCTAGGTTTCATAGGCATACAACAATGAGGTCAGCACAATAGCTCTGTAGACCTTCAGTTTGGTGGCAGTCTAATACCTCTTTTCTCCCACACTCTCCTTCGAAGCCTCCCAAACACTGAGCTAACTCTGGCAATGTGTACATCAATCTCATTATCAATGTATACATCCCTGGAAAATATACTACCAAGATAAGTGAACTTATCCACAGCATTCAAAACTTCTCTGTTTGCTATGACTGATGATTCCACTTATGGATGATGTGGTGCTGGCTGAGTACTTGTGTTTTCTTGGTGTTATCTGTTAGGCCAAAATCAGCACAAGCAGTAAAAAATTGATCCATACTTTGTTGCATCTCAGCTTCAGAGGCTGCAATGAGTGCACAATCATCTGCAAATAGAAAATCATGCACCAGCACTCCCTCCATTTTGGTCTTGGCTAGTAGCCTTGAAGAATTTACCATCAGTGTGGCAGCTGACTTTGATGCCATATTCATGCTCATTGAAAGCATTTGACAACATGGCTGAAAATAAAATGCTAAAAAACATAGGAGCAAGCACACAGCCTTGTTTCGCTCCTCTGGTTACTAGGAAAGCATGAGAGCATTGTCCATTATCCAGAACCTGGGCAATCATGCCATCATGAAATTGATATACAATACTGATGAACTTCTCCAGGCAACCAAATTTTGACATAGTTTTCCATAAGCCCCCACAACTGACCTTGATCAGATTTACAAATGTTGTGTAAAGACCTCTGTTCTGCTCTTGGCATTTCTCTTGGAGTTGTTGGCAGCAAACACCATATCAACCATTCTTTGACCCTTTCTGAAGCCACACTGGCTCTCAGGGAGATGATGATCTTCCAGATGAAGCATCAGCTTATTGAGGAGGACTGTGGCAAGAATTTTGCTGGTAATGATTAAAAAAGAGACACCCTTTCCCCCCTTCCCCTGTGATTGTGACAGGACAAACTATTTCCTTTATCTTTATAGACATGGAAATTGAAGGTGTCCTTCAACTCCTGGAGATAACTTCCTCTTTCCATGTAGCCCAGAAAATTTCACTCATCTTTTATGTGAGCACTAAAGTCCCCACCTTGTAAATCTCAGTTGGAATAGAATCAGTACCAAGTGCTTTGTCACAGGAAAGGAGTCTAATAGCATTCAAAACTTCTTCTTTCCTTGGAAATTTGTCTAGAGAAGGATTGACTTCAACTCAAGGCAACTAGTCAATGGCTTCAGTATTAATTGATGATGGTCTGTCAAGAACATTATGTAAGTGTTCAGCCTATCTCTCCAGGTTCATGTCCTTATCACTAATCAATGTGGCTCCATCAGCACTGAGTAGTTGAGATGCACCATATGTCTTTGGCCTATAAATAGTCTTTAGGGCCATCATAAAAGCACTTTGGATTGTTATTATCAGCATAAGACTGAATTTCATCTATCTTCTTACTGAACCAAGAACCCTGCAATTTTCTAACCTTCATTTGTACTTTACTCTTGATGGAGTTAAATACTGCCTTCTTAGAGATGAATAAACTATTCTGCTGGTAATCCCTGTGGAGTTCTCATTTTTCATTTATCAGCTTCTGAATTTCACCATCATTTTCATAAAACCAGTTTTGATGTTTGCAATTGTTCTGACCCAGATGAGCAAATGCAGAGCTGTACACCAAATCTCTGAAAGCTGCCCACTTCTTTTCTGCTCCGTTGTTGCCAACCATGAGTTGGCTCAACTTTCCCTCCAAGTTAACAATGAACTCTTCCTGCTCAGAGAAGCCCTCTAACCTGTTGTAATTAAGTCTTCTGGTGTTAATTTTACCTTGGGGCCACCTTTTCTGTTGAATATGAATACTTATCTTAGAGAGGATAAGTCTATGATCAATCCAGCACTCTACATCAGACATTGCCTTCATCACTCTCACATCCTGTCTGTTGCTTCTCCTTACAATCACATATCTATTAAATGCCAACGTTTGCTGCAAGGGTGCATCCACACAGTCTTATTGCATTTAGGTAAATGGAAGACAGTGTTGGTGATGAGAAGGTCATGAGATGCACAAGTCTTCAGTAGTGAGTGACCATTGCTGTTACTGCTTCCAACTCCATTTCTCCCTAGAACTCCCTGCCAAGTTGTATGGAATCATCTTTGCAGAAGTTTCTGTACTTTTTTTTTTTGTACAAAACTCCCTAGAACTCCCTGGCAGTCTGAGCCTACTCTAGCATTAAAGTCACCAAGAATTATAAACTTGTCCTCTTTTGGCACATTAATGATAAGGGTTTTGAGGTCTTCATAAAGTTTTTCTTTGACCTCCTCAATGTTCGTCATGGTGGAGCATAGGCACTGACGATGGTGGCATGGCATTTTCCTATAACTGACAATTGTGTGTCATGAGCTTGTTATTCATTCCTTTTGGTAGGCATACAAGCTTCCTGACTAGATTAGTTTTGATTGCAAAATCTACTTCAGCTTCACGACGTTCCTCTTCACTATGGTCATTCCATAAAAACATGTATCCAGCTCCAACTTCAGTAATCTGACTTTCATTTGCCAGCCTTGTTTCACTCAGAGTTGCTATTTGGATGCAATACCTACTGAGTTCTCTCACAAGATCTGTTCATCTTTCAGCTTTACTAGATTTTGTGTTGTTTACTAGTGTGCACGTATTCCATGTACCGATGGTGAGTGGAATCATATTTGCAGAAGTTTTTGTACATTTTTTGTGTTTAGACCCAGAGTGAGATCCCCACCTGCTGCAGTAATCAGGCCAGGGTTGGATAATGCAGACAATTTTAAGTCACCTTTTCTAGCCACTTCCTCACAGCAGGAGGTGAGCAGTGTGGTCCTTAAAATGCCCCAGGGGTTGCTGAATTCCACTGCTGCTTCCAGTGAGAAGACAACCCTATGGCCTGGGCCATCTGTGTGCAGGGTTGTGACTACAGCTCTCAGTGTATTCACACCTGTTGCTTCATCACTTGCCTGTCACCACAGGGCTTTGAGATGGGTGAAAATGGTAAAATGTTATAGGTCAGGGGTGGGAAATCTGTGGCCTCAAGGTCACATGTGACCTTCTAGGTCCTCAAGTGCAGCCCTTTGACTGAATCCAAACTTCACAGAATAAATGCCATTAATAAAAGGATTTGCTCTGTAAAACTTGGACACAGTCAAAGGGCCACACCCAAGGACTTAGAAGGCATCAAGGCTAAAAGATCCTCACCCCTGGTGTGGATGATGTCTTTTGATTCATACATAAATTGGATTTAAGTGAGGCAGGGTTGCATGTAGTCCTTGGCCTCATTCTCTCTTCCAGAGTCATCGCAGTCCAGTGGCAGGACAGAATCAAGATGACTAGTGATGGCTCAAGGTGCAGTGGATGACCTTGGTATCTTTGAAGTCTAACCAAGCTCTAAGCGCTCCACAGCACCTGCTTCAGCTTCCTTCATGGCCGTTGGAACAAATTGTTCTCATCTGCCCATTCCACCGGGGGAAGTCTTCACATGCTTGGGGTAGATACCGCCCTAACTCACCAATGGGTTTGAGGCCCCTCAGTTACCTTCAATCTGGTTTATCCTATCTGCCAAAATGGCTTACAGGGGTGTGACTGCTGCCCATGCTATAGCTTCTTGGAACCACAGGTGAGAGTTAGGAGGATCAGGTAGACAACAAAGGTGGAAAGCATCCCTGAAAGGGCTTGGCATCCCTCACTCCACAGGTACTAGTCTTCCCTGAACACACCCCACAGCCAAGGCAAATCAATAATGAATAGATGTCTAGATATCAATATATTTATATATATATATATATATATTCTGTATATGGATATAAATATATATACATATTTTTACTTCACCTCTCCAGAATCCTAAGGCAATAGCCAAGAAACAGTTGAATGTACTGTTCTAAACTTATAGCAAGTTATCTCTCCCATAACCATCATTCCTTCCACTACAAAACATAACATATTCCCTCAATAAGATTTTCACCAAGTTTCACTTGTTTTTTTTTTTCCTGCTCCTTCCTCTATAAACTTCAAATCCTCAGCCACTTGCTTTAACACTAGTATTTTCAAGCAGATTCTTGGAAGATGATAAAGCTTCAAACATATCAGACTGTGTACATAAACTGACTTGAGAAAAAATGTTTAATCAAACCAACAATCTAGTGCCTTTTAAAAAAATTGCTAGATTAGTCAACTGGTTGCTTTAATTCATTTTTACCCCCAAACCAACTTGTCTAACTTCTAGGAATGAGTATAGGCTCAGTCTCCTGGTCCATTTATTGGCCTTCCATAAAGAATAGAACATCATTTGTCATCATAATAATGGAGGGGAAGAGACCTCTATACCAGTAGATAGAAATAACACTTCTTTCTCATTATCTTAAAGAGTTCCTAGAGAATGAGGGAATTTTCTATTAAATAGTTATAGAGCAAAGGTAAAAACTAATTTTGCACATTTCCTAAATAGGCAAGACAACATAGCCCAGTGTAAAGAATGTGGAATTTGGTGTCAGACACAAGTTCAAATCCCAGTTTTGCTACTTAGTGATTGTGAGACCTTGGGCAACTTTGCCTCTCTGAGCCTCAGTTTCTTCAACTGTAAAATGAAGAGGTTGAACTTGTTGAACTCTGAAGTATCTTGCAATTCTCAATATTGGAGTCAATGGGATTATGCTGTTTCTTCAGACCCCAAGCAGAGGCATAGCTAGAAACCCAACAAATAAGTATGATTAAAAGACATCCATAGTACATGGCAGAGAGAGACTGTTTAGGCTGACCTGTTTAGAGTTGTAGGATATTTAGCGATAGCACCTCAGAAAATGAAAGGCCAGAAGCAAGAAGTAGGTCATTCAGAGCAAAGAGGTCACTGATTATGAGATACAAAATGAAGTGGGTCCAGCAAAAGGAGACATGTCAGTAGAACAAGACATATTGACCAACCAACAAAAATTTGTTAAATACAGGCACTGTGAATATGAAGGCAAAAGTGAAGTCATCCTTGCCCTCAAGGAGCTTACAGTCTATCAAAGGGTAACAGTATGTACGTATGTAAGTTTTTTTAAAAAATAGATACAAGATAATGTTAGGGGGAAAGTCCTAGCAGCTAGGGGATCAGGAAACCCATTATAGAAAAGACAGTGCTTGAGCTGAGTCTTAGAGGAAGGTAACGTTCTAAGAAGCAGAAGTAAGAAAAGAAATAGAGTGCCATATATTAAAAAAAAAACAGTAAGACCAATTTGGCTGGCTATTAGTGTGCATGAAAGAGAGTAATGTGTAATAAGGCTGGAAAATTGGGAGACAGATTATGAAGGCTTTTAAATGCCAAATAGAAGAAATTATGTTTGATCTTAAAGGTAATAGGGAGTCACAGTAATTCATGGAGCAGAGGAATGACATGGTCAGATCAATATTTTTGCATAAGTCATTTCTATAGCTATGTGGAGGACGAGGAGAAACTTGAGGCAGGGAGACCAATCAAAAAGCTACTGTAGTAGTTCAAGTAAGAGGTGATGAGAGCCTGAACAAGAGCCATGGATGAGGGGCAAGTAGGTGGTGCAGTGGATAGAGCACCAACCCTGAAGGAGGCCCTGAGTTCAAATCCAGCCTCAGACCAAACACTTGACACTTACTAGCTGCATGACCCTGGGCAAGTCACTTAACCCCAATTGCCAAAAAAAAAAAAAAGAGTCATGGATGCATGTATAGGAGATGAGATTGGCAATGTGGAGGAATGAGGGTCAACAGGCAAATGTACGAAATGAAATTCAAGGTCAGATAAGAGGAAAAATGGAATAAATGAATGGATGATGGAAAGAGTGAATGAACAATGAAATGAATAACAGAACAAAACTAGGTATTCAAACAGATTATATCTCAAAGAAAGATGTTCATATGAAATTTAAATTACTCAAGGTAGTAAGCATGCTGTCATGTGTTTGATCCCTGGCACATGAACCCTCCTTTTTGTTCCTAATGAGCACTAGATGTGGGCATCACTGGTGTTTCCCACAGAAGTGGCAGGGGACAGATATCACAAACTAAAAAATTGTAATATGTCAATGCATATATATATATGTATGTGTGTATATATGTATGTATATGTTCTAGTTATTAATATAAAATCATAAAATCACATAATCTCTTTTTTACAAATGGGGAAACTGAGACCTAAAGAGGTAAAGTCTCTCTCTCTCAAGCTTACACTGCAAGCTAGTAAAAGAGTTGGAATTAGAATCAGTTCACACGTTCCCTAGTCAGAAACATTTTGATTCTGAAGCATAGCATAACATATCGCTAAAACTAGTATTGAGGAAACAAAACTAACCAGCTCAAAATCTGTTACTTACTACCTATGTAAACTTGGAAAGTCACTTCATTTCCATGAACCTCCACCTCCTGATATGTCAAATGAAGAGGCTGCATTAGGTGACTTCTTAGGTCCTTTCCACCTCTAGATCAATTATACTTTGAATTATGGTCTGATGGTGATTCTATGAAGATAACCATATTACAGTTAACCAGGTTTTACTATACGTTATTGTTTCAGAAGATACTATTTGACACCTCAGTTTTTTAAACCCCTGTGAAAGTAAACCTTCGAATATAATGCATTTACTATAAGTAATTGTAATGTTGTTGCAGATAAAATTTGATCTTTGGTTTATGCAAATCCATGTTATAGCAATCCTCTTTTATTATGAGGCCCTATTGTATGGTAGATTTTACTTCAGATTGTGCGTAAATAGTTTAGAAAATGAAAAAGAATTATTTCTATTAGGTTATGGTCTGAGGAAATAGAGGCAGCAAGCTAGAAGCTGTTCTATGAAACTGTGCTAGGTACATTTCCTTTTCTTTCCTAGTTTTCGCTTTCACATTTCCATGTGAATATGTATATGATTCATGGAAAAATTTTCTAACCAAAAGAGAGCAGTGACAAAATCACAGGATGTCAGAGTTGGGAAGGACCTCAGAGGGCATTTGGTTAAAACCACACCAAGACAGACATTCCCCACAACAAGTGGTCATCCACCCTCACCAGGAAGACTTCTGGGGTTAGGGAAAGCTCGCCCTTATGAAACAGGGCATCCCACTTTTGCACAATTCTCATGGTTTGGAAGGTTTTTCTTACAGCAAGCCCAGATCTGCCTTTCTGCAATTTTCACACGCTACTCCCAGTTCTGTCCAATGGGGCCAAGACAAACAAGTCTGAGCCTTCTTCCACATGACAACCCTTCAAATATGTGTTGACAACTATTATTTTTCCCATAAGTCTTCTATTCTCCTATTGACATATTCTCAGGTCCTTAAGCCAAACCACATATGGAATGGTCTCTAGTCCCTTCACCACCATCTTCTGGATGCTTTCCAGGGTTTGCCAATGTTCTCCCTAAAATGTGGTGCCAAGAACCAAACACAATATTTTAGATGTGGTCTGACCAAGGCAGAGAATGGCAGTACTATCACTTCCTTATTCTGGGTATCAATGGTCTTTTAATATTGACTAGGATTGCATTGCCTTTGTTGTCTATGTGACACTATTGACTGACAATGACCTTGCAGTCAACTAAACCCCAGACCTTTTGTCTAGCAATGCTTTCTCATTACACGCTTACGCAAATGATTTCTTTTAACTTGTGTACAACTTTATATTTAACCCTATTAGTGTCCATCCTAGTGGATTCAACCCATTTTTCCAGCCTGTCAAAAATTTTTCAGATCCTGACACTGCCATCCAGTGTTAATTATCCCTTCTATCTTCTAATCTTTTATGGGAAGCTAGGTGGATACAGTGTTGGGTGTGGAGTCAGAAAGATTCATCTTCCTGCATTCATATCTGTCCTCAGACACGGACTAGTTGTGTGACTCTGGGCAAGTCATTTAACTCTCTTTGCTTCAGTTCTTCATCTGTAAAATGTGCTGGAGAGGGAAATGACAAACCACTCCAGAATCTTTGCCAAGAAAACTCCAAATGGGATCATGATGAGTTGAACTCAACTGTACAATAAATCTTTTAATCATCTTAAAAATTGATAAAACACATGCCATCTATAGCTTCATCCACTGATTAAAATGTTGAATACTGCAAGGCCAAGGATAGATTCCTGAGGCACTCAGGCCTAAAGGCTTCCTTCCAAGCTGACATCAATCCTTTCATGTTGACACTTTTGGTTTGGTCATTGCACTAGTTCTGAATCCTTTTAATTGTGCTGCTACATTGGCTTCATCTCTCCTTCTTCTTCACAAATTTAACATGAAGAATGTTGTATACAGTAACAACAATATTGTTGTAAAAACAACTTTGAGTGACTAAGTCAGTTTGACTACTATAAATACCCAAATTAACTACAAAGAACATATGAAGGAAGACGCTATCTTCATCCAGAGAAAGTACTGATTAATAGAAGTATACATAGAATGATTTTATACATATATATGTATATAGAGACATACATATACATATATACATGCATGCGTATAAACATATATACATATGAGTATGTATGTATGTGTATATATACATATATATTGTGTCTAATAATAGCCATCTTAAGGGTGGAGGGAGAAAAAAGAAAAAAGTTACATGATAACTTCATTACATATTTAAAAGGAAGAGCAAGTTATATATAATAGATTTGCAGTTTCATGTATGATCATTTTTTTTCTATTCTACTATGTTATGGAAATGCTTGGTTTTTTTCTTAAAGTTCAGAATAAAATGAAGTTAAAACTTAAAAAAAACAAATTCAGCTTAAGAGACTGAGACAAATATATTGTTAAAAATCTAAGCATCTATATCTACCCCAGTGGATTCAAACTCAAATACAAGCAGGAGCTTTTAAACCATACATAAGGATTCCTTCAGGCCATCCATTGACTTAGAAAATCACGTACTAACAGTATCTATGTTTGATTTTATTTTTGTTTATTTTGTTAAATATTTTCAATTTACATTTTAATCTAGTTCAGACCTATTGGGTCATGGTTGACACTCTGACCTACATCATAGCCTAGCCTTGTAACATGGTCTAGTATAGCAACCAGTCTAGTAGCATGGTCAAAAAAGGAAACGAATCTTCTTCTACAAAATGACTAATATGGAAATGTCTTAAAATGATTGCACATGTATAGTCTATATCTGATTGTTTACCATCTCATGGAGGGGGAAGGGAAGGAAAGAGGGAGAGAGGGATAAAATTTGGCACTCAAAACTTTTTTTAATGTTAAAAAATGCTTTTAATATGTAACTGGGAGAAAAATTGTATATGTATACACACATACATGCATATATATAATTTATATGATTTTTTTTAGGTTATATTCATGTTTTTATTTCTCTTGAAGCTGGTGGCACACATACATGGGAACTGCAGTCCAAAACTGGGCTTCCCAAGGGAGCCAGTCTGAAACTGGGCTCATTTTGGAGTTTGGGTGCACAGTTTATGTAGGGCACACAGCGGTGATATATATGATTTATTTATATATATTTTCCCTGGAAATACAACTATAATACAAATCAGGAAGTGGTAGCAACAGAAAGAAACTTTGTTCTAAACAGTCACATGGATTGTAAGTAAAGTCACAGGACAATAGATTGGCATGTCCATTCCAGATGCAATCATAATATTGATTTGAATATGGTTCCCTGAGCAATAGGTAAAAATTGGGGCAGAGAGAATTATAGGGTGATAGCAAGAGAGATGGATAAATACCCACTGGCTAAGCCTTGATGTCCCAGTAGATGGCTAGATGTGATAAAGCAGATCTCTACTCTCTTCCATGTGAATCAGGACAACATTTGTCAATGAGAAACTCTACAGAATCTCTTGTGCTCTCCTTGATTTTTCAAAGTTTATTGAGAGCTTCTTGACATCTCCCAACAATCTCCTCTCTTCATTTTTTTCAGACCCTAAGATGAAGTTCATCTGATGTTGGTGAATTTATCTCATTGAGGCCAACCAGGTATTCTTTTAGTTTCTTCTCACCCTTTTAACCTGTTTGGTTCTATTCTTCCCAATCCCAAGATCATTCTTTCTGGTGGAGAAAACAGAAGCAAAACAAGAGTTAGACAGTTTTGTCTTTTCATCATTTTCTGTTGTCATTTACTTATCCCTAGCAGCAATCCTATCCTTTCTTTGTTCCTCCTCTTATCCCAAACATGGCTTTTTAAAAAGTCTTGTTACAGGATCAAGTTATAACGTGTCCCTTCCTTCCATCTCACAGACACACACACATATATATATACACATATGTATATTTACATATGTACATATGTTTATATGTATGTTTCTATTGTAATTGATGAGTTCTCTCTGCATCTGCATCAATCTCTTCAGACAACTTCTCCTTTCTTTCTCATCAGAATCATTTGTGTTTGCATCTGTGTCTTCAGAATTCTATCCCTAAGACTTTTCCATTCCTATGGATTCAACTTTCCCCTACAAAATTTGAGGCCGTGGGATGCCACTTATTCTTTCCTTTGAAATCTTTGTAATCCCTTTCCCCCAAATCTGGGCTAAATGTTAGACTAGCCCATTTTCCCTCTCCTTCTCTATTATGAAGTCTAAAGTGGAATTAGCTCTTGACTGCAGAGCTCCCATCATCTATGCTTCAATAAACAATTCTACTTTGTTGGTTAGAATCAGGACCAAAGAAATAGTTCACATTATTGTCTACTCCATCTTTGGAAGAACAAAATTATTACTAAATAAAGTAAGCATTTGTCAACTGTTCTGCCTATGGAGGGGAGAGGGTGCTCTATCAGATGTCCAGAGATCCAGCATCCTCCATCATGACTATATTAGGCCTCTGACAGCTAGGTAACTTGATGTATAGAGCACCAGGCCTGGAGTCAGGAAGACCTGAGTTCAGATCCAATCTTAAACACTAACTAGCTGTGGACTCTGGGAAAGTCATTTAACCTCTATTTGTCTCAGTTCTTTATCTGTAAAATAGGGATAAAGATAGCACCTATCTACCAGTGTTGTTGTGAGGATCAAATGAGATAATTTTAGAGCACTTAGCACAGTGCCTTGCATATAGTAAGCAGTATATAAATGTCAGTTAATGTTATTATTATTGTTATCACTACTGTTATTATTAATATTAAATATTATTATTATTTGCACTGTATATCTTAGAATTTTTCAACTACTTTTCCCTTTTCGTTTGGGTGATCTGGAGCATGTTCCTGACAAAATAGCACTTCTGTTTCTCCCTCTAAGTAAAAGAGATTTCTTCCAGAGGTGATATTTTTCACTATTTCAAGACTTCAAATGGAAGCTAGGTGACCACTTGGTAGGGATGTTGACAAAGTTGAATGGGGGATTGCCGTTCAGATATAGGTTGAAGCCTAAGAACTCTGAAGACCCATGCAACTTTGAGATGCTATGATTCTAACTTGGCATGCAGAAAGGCTTGCCTGATTGGTAGAGTAGTCAGTGTTTACATCTGTGCCTTAATCTACATTATTACTCTTCCCCTAAATCATTGTAACAATCACTGTTATCAGTGAATCCCATAGAATTTCCTATAGAATGCTAGTTATACTCCCTTCTGGTACAGAGAGAAGAGTCTTTCATTGTTTTTTTCTGGTATTTTCCCAATGATAACAAGAAAATGAGATGGCCACCAACTGAAGTTGGTGCTCTATACATCAAATTACCTAGCTGTTCTCTAGGAAATGATAATCAATGAAATAGCCCTATGCACATATACAAGGATTGACAAAGCTCTTCAAATGGTGTAAAAAGACCCCAGGAAAGAACACAGCAACATGCTGCCCAACTATTTCTTTACTCAACCTATAATTATAACTATTCAGGGTTCCATGCAAGAGTTATAATCATGCATGCTTCACCACAAAATAAAAGGGTGGAGATCTGTGATGAATTCATTTTCTTCACCCCATTTATCTGCTGGATCATCTCAAGTTTTCTCTTCCTTGAAGAAATGGAGGCATACCTGTATAGTTCCTCACTAAACTAGGTGTTCTATAGTAGGTAGCTCTACTATAGAAGATGTTAAATAAATGCTTATTAATGATCCAACAATGTCTGTATTAAGTCCTCACAGGGATATAGCACTTAGCACATATTAATCAATTGCCTAGTGCGCTGGACAATGGAGATACAAAGATGAACATGATAGATTCCTTACCCTCAAGGTGCTTATAATCTAATAGAGAGTGATACCAATATGCAAGTAACTTTAATGCAATTTAGATTACATTGCATGAGAGACTTAAGGAAGATGAGCTCTTCACATGAAGAATAGGGAAGACTTGATAGAGGAGGTGGCACCTACTGAGTCAGACCTTGAATGAAAATACAGATATCAATAGGCCAAGGCATTAATGGGAGTTCATTGCAGGCAATGGGAAAGTATATGCAAATGTAGACAGTGCCCAGGGCAAGATGAGATGAAGTAATGGTGAAAAATCCAACTTGACTAGACCAAGGAGCTTGTGAAGGAAAATAGAGTGAAATAAGGCTGGGAAAGTAGATTCATGAAAGATTGTGGAAGGCCTTAAGTAGTAATCTAAAGAGCGTGTATTTTACTTGATAGGCAGTAGAGAACTTACTAAAAGATTTTGAGGACAGAATCAATCAATCAATAACCACTTAATAAACACTAATTATGTGCCAGATACTATTAAGCACTGGGGATACAAAGAAAGGCAAAAGACAGTTCCTCAAGGATATCACAGTCAAATGAGGGAGATAACATGCAAATGGCTACATACAAACAAGATATATTAAGGAAAAAATTGGAAATAATAAATAGAAAGAAGGTACTGGAATTAAGATGGTTCAGGAAAGGCTTCCTGTAAAAGGCAGGATTTGAACTGGGGCTTGAAGAAAGTCAGGAGGCTGGGAGACAGAGATGAGGTGGGAGACTATTCCAGGCTGGAAGTTCCAGGAGTTTATCATTGGATAAAAAAAATTGGAAAGGGATGGGGTAAGTTGTGGGGGGCTTTGAATGTCAAATAGTGGATTTTAGTTTTGATCCTCAGTCAAGATGAGAGGGAGCCAGTGGAATTTATTGGGGGGGGGATGCGACATGATCAGAACTGCACTTTAGGAAGATCGCTTTGACAGCTGAGTGGAGGATGGGCTTGGAGTGGGGAGAAACTTTTAGCAGGCTGAACAACCAGTGGATATTGCAATAATCCAGGCATGAGAAGATGAGGGTCTGAAGCAGGGTGGCGGATGTGTCAGAGGAAAGAGGGCATATTGAGAAATGTTATGTAGCAAACTAGAAGAACCTTGCCAATAGGCTAGCACTTGCAAAGCATCTTGTGGACGCTACCCATTTGGGCATGTCAACAACCCTGTGAGGTGGGTCCTATAACTGCTATCATACAGCTGTGGAAGTACAGCTAGTACTAACAACTAGTATCAGAGGAAGGATAGGAACCGAAGTATTCTGACTTCCAAATCTTGCATGGCATCTACTCCAACGTTAAATTTAATCCATCCAACATTCAATTTTGATCCCAGGTCATTGTCTGTTTTCAGCACCTTTAGCATGTGCAAACATGCATGCATGCATATATGCATATATACATATATTATTTTATACACATATGTGTGCACTGTGTTATTAGGTATCCATACTGTGTACATATGTGTGCATATATATATATAGGTTGTATATGCATATGTATAAGCATATATCACTTGTGTATCATACATACACACCTCGTAAAGGTGGAGATATGCGTGTTTGTGTGTGTGTCTCACCAAAAGATATTGCCAGCCACTTGCCTAATCCTGTTCAGCAACAATTGGTGGAGTGAATGGAATGCTGGGCCTGGAATCAAAGAGACTTGAGTTCAAATGCTGCCTCAGACACTTACTAGCTATGTGACCTTGGGCAAATCACTTAACCTCTTTCTATCGCAGCTGCCTTATCTGTAAAAGGAGGATAACAATAGCACTTGCTTCTCAGGGTTGCTATGAAGATCAAAATGAGATAATATTTGTAAAGTACTTTGTAAACCTTAAAGCACCATATAAATGCTGGAAAATAAAGAATAATCAGACATTGGAAATTCCTTATTTGCATGGTGATTATATATGCCATCCAACACTGAAACACCCACTCTGGGGAAAAATCTGAGTTCTCTCTTTCTCAGAGAGCTGGCTACCTGCAGCCCCTGGCTCCAATCTTTTTGTGTATGTCAGTGTTTGACTCATTAGCCTGGCAGTGGGGTCTGTGAGGATTTCTCCAATTAGCATCCCCTCTATTAGAATATCAACTCCTTGAGGACAGGGATTGTTTTTGCCTTTCTTTGTATCCTCAGCCCTTAGCACAGTGCCTGGAACTCAAGAAATACCTAATAAATGCTATTGACTAAAAAAAATTAAAAAGCCACTTGGCTCAGCTCCCACTGGGACAATCCTGCTCTCTTTGAATTTCATTGAAGACACATAAACATAGCATAATATAGTCAATCACACAATTATGATTTAACTACAGATAGCTTTTTATTCATACTCATTAAAACAAAGAGAATAAAATCAAATATATTAAAGCAACTGCTGGTGAACCCATTCCTCAACCCTAGACAAGATTTAAGCAATCCATAGGCATGCCTTAAGAGTTCCAGGCATGCAATTAAGGTGCATGGACTCAGATCTCCCTAGCAGCTGCTCCCACTGATTTAGCCAGCACCCCCACCTGCTTTTCCATTCACGGTCTCTTGTCAACGTTCAATAAGTGTGGGTACTCAGGAGTCAGCTCTAGCTGCATTTCCTCCCTAGCTGATCCAATGCTGCTCCAATGCTCTCTGGGACCTCGTATTCATCTGTCCAACTAGACCATCAGCTGAGTTGAATCAGTCCTCTGATCTTTCTTCCCTTCCTGTTCATTACTAGTGGAGCAACAGAATAGATTCCAGATCAGGCCTAAGAATGAACAAAGATCCCTCCATGCTCACCATCCCTCCTTATCTTTGAACTACCCATGCCTTTCTAGGACTTCCCATACAACATCCTGCTCTGACTCAGACTCTTCATATCTTCCTTTGACAGAAGTAGCTTAATTGCTCCCTTCTGTTAGCTGGCTCTAAGCTTCTCTTCTCCCTCTCACCCAGCCATTAATCTCAATACGAAGGTATATGGTAGGAGAGAAGGTAGAGTGAATATAGTTATCCCTTCCACATTACAATTTTTCCGCATCATGGTCAGTAGAAGAAATTAAATGGGAATTTGGGGGGAGTTTTGTGGAAGCTGCAGATGACACACAAAGGTTAGCAAACAATACCAAAAAGGTTTCAAAACTCAGAAATGCACAAAATATATTTATCATATTGTAGAATATAGCCTATGACCAAATACTTAACCAAAATTTTACAATAAGGTATTAAATTCAGACTTCTTCTCTGGAATGAAAGGAGGGCCAAAAATTTTTATGTGGATTTTCTGGATCACCACCCCCCACAATGTGGAAGGGATAACTGTATTGAGGAGTATCACATCTCCCAATGGATTAACTCAAGGAACTGCCTGACATATGCCTGTTATCCTAAGTTCTAAAAACTACCTTTGTGCCATGTGAATCTGGAGTGCAGAGAGTACAACCAGCCCGTACTGCCAAAAATTAAATTATAATTAGAAGTAGTAGCATGGCATGGCAGAAAGACCACTGGACTAGCCTCAAGAGATATGGGCTTTAGTCCCAGCTCTATCATTAACTTATCTGAGTGGCCATGGGCAAGTCACTGTACCTCTCAGTGCTCTACTTGCCTCATTTGGAAAAATGAAGAGGTAGATTAAAAAACCTACAGTTCTGAGTGGCGATGACACTAGAAGACCAAGGAAAGTCTAATCAGTAAGTCAATAAGCATTTATTGAGCACTTACTATATACCGGGCATGGTGCTAAGTGCTAGGGATACAAAGAAAGTTTAAAAAGTCCCTGCTCTCAGGGAGCTCACAGTCTAATGGGGGAGACAACAGGCAAATCACTGTGTACAAACTTGCTATGTAAAGAATAAATTGGAAATAACAGAGGGAAGGCACTAGAATTAAGAAGAATTGAAAAGGGCTTTCTGCAGAAGGTAGAATTTTGTCTGGGACTTGAAGGAAGCCAGGGAAGCCAGGGGGCAGAGATGAGTAGAGCAAGCATTCCTAGCCTTGGAGAAAGGTGGTGAAAATTTCCAAATCAGGAGAAGGAGTATTGAATTTAGGGAGCAGCAAGGAAGCTGGTGTCACTGGATCACAAATTATTGAAGGGAGGGAGAAAGGGGTGTAAGAAGACTGGAAAGGTAGTAAGAGGGTAGCCTATGAAAGATTTTGACCATCTAATAGAGGATTTTACATTTGATTCTAGAAGTGATAGGGAGTCACTGGAGCTTATTGGGGGGGGCAGTGTGTAAACATGATCAGAACTGTGTTTCAGGAAAATCATTTTGATAGCTGAGGAGAGGATGGACTGGACTGGGGAGAGACTTGTGGCAGGCAGACTCACTGAAATAGGAAATACCTCTACTAATTAACACCATCTATTCAATTCAAGGATGAAGAATAAATAGATCATTCTTATTGGTGTTCTTAAAGGTTTAACAGTGGATAGAGTACCAGGCCTGGAGCCAGAAGACTCCTCTTTCTGAGTTCAAACCTGGCCTCAGACACTGTGACCCTAGGCAAGTCACAACTTTATTTGCCTCAGTTTCCTCATCTGTAAAATGAGCTGGAGAAGGAAATGACAAACCACTCCAGTATCTTTGCCAAGAAAACCCCAAATGGGGTCTTGCAGAAGCAGACTGAAACAACTGAACAACAACAAAGGAGGCACAATAGATAGCATGATGGGTCTCAGGAAAGACCAGATTTCAAATTTAGCCTCAGACATTTATGAGCTAGTTGTGTGATGCCGGGAAAGTTACTTAATTTCTATCTACCTCAGTTTCCTCCTCTATGAACTGGGGATAATAATAATATCTACTTCTCAGAGTTATGGCAAGGATCAAAAAAGATAATCTTTGTAAAGTCCTTTGCAAACCTTGAAATGCTATATAAATTATTATAATAACCTTATAATGAAACTATGTAAGTAGCATTTCTAATAAGTTGCTGAGTCCTACTTGATCTAATGAAAGTCTCATATGTTGCTGATTACATTTCTTTGGTCCATAAAGTGGACACACTAATCTCTCAAAGCACCACAATGAACTCAGGGAAATTTGATATTCCTAATTTGAGTCTATTATACATTGGAAAATAGCATTTCTTATTTTAAAAAAAAATGAGTTGAAAACTTTTCCAAAAAGGAAATCAAGACATGTAAAAATCCTAACAGATTAACTTCATTTTATCTCAACATCCATTTTATCAAATTCCTTCTGACTTCATGGAAAATTCTTTGCCAACTCCAATAAGACAGAGGGATTAGAGAATAGGGCCATGCTGAATTTGTGTAACATTTTGCAACTATACTCCTGAACTTCGTTCATTCATGAAAATGTCTATACACATGAGTGACCAACCATGAAGATTCTAAAAAATAAAAAATAATGAAGATCAAATTTTAAAAATATATAATTCATTCTATTTCTTATCAACTTTCTATGGTGTAGGATACAGGTACTTTATATTAGATTTTTTCTAAAGACACCATAAATTTTGATATATAACTGGGTAATATATCTATAACCACATAGGCTATAACTGGGTAATCCCCAATGATATTTTAAAATGGCTATTTACTGAATCCATTGTGTGAAACCCAGCACTTTTCTCTTAAAATGATTTTGAAAAAAAAATTTTCATCAATTACAGTTTGTACCTGTAAAGTTTCATTTTGATGTTCAGTTTAATTAGAAACTCTGTGGGCTTGAACCTCTGTGACTTTAATTAGATTTCCCCAATCAGAAACAGCAGAGAAGGAAACCTTTTTTAATTAATTTCAATTTTTCACTATTCTATTTTCTTCTTCAAAAATTGAGTCGATGTTCTCCTGACCTAAGACTTTGTTTGTTTCCTTCAAAAAAGCTGACCAATCCTCTTTATACAAGTTACAGTGTTTTTAAAATGCTAGAATAGTTCATAGTTCATTTATCATGCCCCTCGTGCTTGCACCCTCAGGCATTCTTAACCTGGGTCTATTAACTTGTGAGTTTGAGTTTTATTTTTCTATTTTAACACCTATTTTAATATAACTGGTTTCCTTTGTGATTCTACGCATTTTACGTTATGCATCTAAAAACATTCAGAGAAGGGGTCCATCCATAAGCTTCAACAGATTGCCAAAGGGGTCCATGATACACTCAGAAAAGGTTAACAACCTCCACCTGGAGGTTAACAGCCCCCATCTCCCATCCTATGGCATCAATGAGACTGCCCTAAAAAAAAAATGAGGCTAGCTTTGACTTCTCCAACTGAACATGCAAGATATTAAACTTAGTCTCTTTTTTTTTCTCTTAATTTAACCTCTCTGTAGCTTACTAGTTTGCCTCTAGGTGAGCACAGAGTGAGAACATAATCTGTCGCTCCTGGCAGATTATTGTCATTTGATCTAAAGCCTACCTCCAAAAAGAAGCAATGCTTGCTTGTTTCATTCCTCCTACCCAGTTTCCCCCTCCCCCTCTTCCTAGTGTCTTCCCTGTAATTTGGATTCCTTGGTGACTTTTAGAACAGTAGAATGTTAGCACTGGAAGGATCCTTCAAGATCATCTAATTCAATCCTTTCATCTTCTAGGTAAGGAAATGGAAGTCCAAATCAATAACATGACTTGGCCAAGTTCACACAGCTAATTGGTGGGAGAGCCAGAGTTAGAACCCAGGCCTGACAAATTCTAATCCAAGATTCTTACCACCATCCCAAGCTAAATTTTATATTCCCACTGAGTTTGGCTTCCTTTTTGACTGCTCTGAATTTCTGTTTTCCATTTTTAATTCCCTTACAGAAATTGGTTAATGGACTACAGAATCTTTAGCGCTACCCTTGCCATCCCTTACTGAACACTGAGTCATCTTAGGCATCTGATTTATAAAAAAAAATTAACTGTTCTTTTTCAACATTGATATTTCCTTCTTTCTTGTTCAGAGGTAGAATTTAGGGTTACATTAGTTGTAGGACCTTAGGCAATTGATGTTACTTCTCTGGGGTTTTGTTTAGTCTTATATAAAATGAAAGAGTTGGTCTCTTTGGGCCCTTCCAACTCCAAAATTTAAGCCTAAATACCAAGTATAGGGTTTCTTTTGTGATTTCATTTTATTTTTAGGCCCCAATTCTACTTACCTACTTCTCTCCCCACATTGAGAAAGCAATGTAATTCATTACAAATACATATGGTCAAGTAAAATATTACCATATTGGTCTATATCTACCTACCTACCCATCTGTCTGTCTGTCTGTCTGTCTGTCTGTCTATCTATCTATCTATCTATCTATCTATCTTTGTGTTGCATGTATTATATCAGAAAGTGGATAGAATATTTCATGGTGAGCACTTCTAATATCATGGTTGGTCACGATGTTGATTAGAGTTCCCAAGTCTTTCAAAGTTGTTCAAAGGTATACATGGAATACTAGTACCTCTGGTGTGAGGGCTTGCCAAGCCCTTTTCAGGGCTGCTCATCCACCTTCAGTGTCCACCTCTCATCCAGCTCTCACCTGTGGCTCCAAGAAGCAGCCACACCCCAGCAAGATCATCTTAGCAGACAGGCTAAACCAAGTCGAGGGTAACCAATGGGTCTCAAAGCCATCAGTGAGTTAGGAGGGTGTCTACCACAATCATCTGGTATATCTGCCCAGTAGAATGGGTAAATGAGAACAATTTGTTCCCACAGCCATGAAGGCAGCTAAAGTAGCTACAGTAGAGCACTTAGAGTTTGGTCAGACATCGAAGACTCTAAGGTCATCAACTGCATCCTGGGACATCACCATTCATCCTGACTTTTGTCTTGTCACACTTTAATCCAATTCACATACAAGTCATCACCCCATCATGTCATTGGTCCTCTTCGAAAAATGAAGGATGAATAGCAATTTTCAGAATATCAATATTATTGTACAAATTGTTCTGGTTTGCTCACTTCATTCTGTATCAATTTCTACAAGTCTTCTCAGGTTTTGCTACAGCCATCCCCTTCATTGCTTATTACAGCACAATTGTATTCCTTCACATTCATAAAACATAACTTGTTCAGCCATCCCTAACTGATGGATATCCCCTCAGTTTCCATTTCTTTGCTGCCACAAAAAGGGCTGAGATAATTATTTTTGTACATATGAGTCCTTTTCCTCTTTTTTTTATTTTTTTGGAGTATAGACCCGGTAGTGGTATCTCTGAATCAAAGAATATTCATAGTTTAATACCTCTGGGGGCAGAGTTCTGATTTTCTTTTCAGAATAGCTGAGCTAGTTCACAGATCCACCAACAGTACATTAAGTATTTATTTTTCCACAGCCCCTCCAACATTTGTCCTTTTCCTTTTTTGTTAGTTTTGCCAATCTGGTATGTGTGAGGTGGAATCTCAGAGTTGTTTTAGTTTTCATTTAGAAAATTGTTTATTATTTAGAGTATTTTTTCATGTAGTCATTGACAGAAAACTACCTAGCCATATCTTTTGACCATTTATCAGTTGAAGAGAAAAATTTTTTTTATTAATCTGTCCCTCCTATTTACTTTATTTATCTCCCACATTGAGTACATTTAGATAGATAGATAGATAGATAGATAGATAGATAGATAGATAGATAGATAGATAGATAGATAGATAGATAGACAGACAGACAGACAGATAGAGCCATCAATATAGAGCTACATAGTTCAGGGAATCAAAGTCATACATTGACCATGTCCCAAAATGTACATCTTTTTTTGCATTTCAAGTTCAACATCAGGAAATCAGTGGCATGTTTCATCCTTATTCTTTGGTCTGTCACTGTGTTGATTAGAGTTCTAAAGTCTTTCAAAGTTGTTTTTCTCTATAATATTGCCATAATTGCATACATTATTATCTCTGCTCACTTCATTCTGCATCAGTTAATAAAGCTCTACCAATTTTCCTCCGAAACAGTCTGTGTCATTATTTCTTATGGCATGATAATATTCCATTACATTCATATACTACAATTTGTTTATCCATTCCCCAATAGAAAGATAGAGTCTATAAATATTTTGTCCATATGTATCCTTTTCTTCTTTCTTTGAGGTCTTTAGGGTATAGACCTAGTAATAGTATAGCTGGGTTAAAGGGTATGAACAGTTTGGTAACTTTCTAGGCACTTATGAAAAACTATGGTTTTTAAAGAATATGATTTTTGCTTTGTTTTATAAAAACAAGTTCTCAGACCCAAATTTAAGTACTCCTGTACTAGATGACTGTAAGGTCTATAACTGTATATCTAAGATTTCATGTGAAAGTTAGACACAGATTGAATTGGTTTGCACAAATTACATGTCACCCATTCTTATTTTTTATTCTTCACTTCCACCTTGTCTTAAAGACTTCAACCCTTTAGGGAGTTTGGATTCTTTACCTCTTGTGCTAAGCTAGTGTTTAGGTTGCTCTGCCTTTCCATCTAACTCAAAACTAGAGTATTGATCTCTGTACACTCTACTAATGGATATTGAAACTTTACTTAGTTGACCTCTAAGATGGTTGCCACTATCATACCGCCTTTATGATTTGTGGGAAGATGATCATGGCTATCAGTCCTTGCCCCACTATATCCTCTCTCTCCATCACCCACTCTCAAGATTAGGCCAATACATTAATCAAAGGATTTTAAGGAAGTAAACTGAAAAAAAAACTTTTAAAGATTCTTCATCAGGAAAAGATTAACGATGCATGATTTAGGAACAATTCTGTCCGTTAGGAGATTCAAGCCCTAATACCCACTTCCTTTGCCCTTCAGAATGGAGTTGGTGTTGTGTCCCACGGAAACAAGAATCATGATGGTTTACTTGCTCGTGTAATATTAGAGTGCTCACAAAAAATGCAAGCAGAAAGACTACCATGAAGATAATTGCAGCACGTATGCCAACATCTGTTGCAGAGGATAAGGAAGTAGAGGAAATTATATGAAGAATCTGATAAGATTCTCTAAATTAAATCAACATATTTCAATGATCAGTGATATAGGGCATAGGAAAAATGGTGAAAAATACAGTATGTTGGAAAATTTGGCTCAAGATAAAGAAATGAGAAATGCCAAAGACTAATATACTACGCAAAACTTTCATGCAATCATGTATTTTCTTTAATAACAGTCATAGCAAACAATGAATAATATCACAAAAATGAAATTTTATCTTATAAGGGAGAAAACTAGTTATGAATATGAGAATCATTTCTGAATTGACTATTTATAACTACACCATAAATTTGTTAGGGCAAAGAGCAAAACCAATACCAAAATAGGAGAAAAGAAAAACTTAGGAATTTTGACATGCTATTTCAAAGCTATGCCCCAACCTTTAAAAACAAGCTTTTAATGAAAAGACAGGTGGAAAGAGAGAGGCAGAGGCAGAGAAAAATTGGATAAAGAGATATCAAAACAAACTATGATGATGTGCTAAAGAAGCTTTTAATTTATTATTTATTTATTTTTAACTTTTTTTTTTTAGAGTTCCAAATTCTCTCCCTCATTCCTACCCTTCCCCTATGCACTGAGAAGGCAAGCAAAATGCTATCAATTATACATGTGAAATCCTGTAGATATAATTCATATTAACTTTACTACAAAAAAAGGGAAAAAGTAAGAAAATTATGCTTCAATCTGCAGAGTTCATCAGTTCTCTCTCTGGAGGTGGATAGCATTTTTTATTACAAGTCCTTTGAAATTGCTTTGGATCACTGTATTGATCAGAGTAGTTAAGAGTAGACCAGAGTAGTTAAGTAGATCAGAGTAGTTAATTCTCTCACAGTTGATCATCATTACAATGTTGCTCTTACTGTATACAATGATCTGGTTCTTCTCATTTTACATCAGTTCATACAGGTCTCTTCATGTTTTTCTGAAACCATCCCCTTCATCATTTCTTATAGCACAATAGTACTCCATAACAATCATATGCCACAATTTGTTCAGCCATTCCCCAACTGATGGACATCCCCTCACTTTCCAAGTCTATCTATGAACTATCAATGAGGTAGTTCAAGTTTTCTTCTATTTTTTCATTGTTTTTACTTTTTTTGTTGTTGTTTCTTGAAGTCTCATGGAATCATTAGCTCCACTTACCAAATTCTAATTTTTAAAGAATTATTTTCTTCACTGAAATTTTGTGCCCTTTTTTTATTTGGCTAATTCTACTTTTTAAGGAGTTCTTTTCTTCAGTGAATTTTTGAGCCTCTTTTACTATTAGGTCAATTCTGTTTCTAAGGTGTATTTTCTTCAATATTTTTATGCTTCTTTTACCAAGCTATTAATTCTTTTCTTACATTAACCTTATTGCTTCTACCCAACTTTCTGCTTTCCTTCTAATCTTAGTTGCATTGGTTTTGTTTGTGCAAAAACTTTTTAAATTTACTATAATCAAAATTATCTGTTTTATATTTTGTAATACTCTCTGTCTCTTATTTGATCATACATTCTTCCCTTCTCCATAGATCTGACAGGTATACTATTCCTTGCTCTCCTAATTTGCTTATGCAAGATGTGCAAATTTAGAGAATTCACCCTAAATATTCATATGGACTATTTGTGCCCAACCTGTGGTAGAGCATTCTGAGCTTGTATTGGTCTGATCAGCCACAGTTGGATCAGCACTGTAATTTGACTCTAACATACTAATGTCATTTTGGTCCTCTTTGAGAATGAAGGACAATCATAATTTGCTAATGGTATCACCCTTTATGTCAAAATCATATACCCATTTTGACATTAGCATGGCATATGATGTAAGATGTTGGTCTATACCTAGTTTCTGCCATATTATTTTCCAGTTTTCCCAGCAGTTTTCATCAAATAGTGAGTTCATATCCCAAAAGCTGAAGTCTTTGGGTTTATCAAACACTAGGTTATTGTGGCCATTTACTACTGTGTCTTGTGTACCTAGTCTATTCCACTGATCCACCACTCTCAGGTAGTTTTGATGATTACCACTTTATATGACAGTTTGAGATCGGGTATGGTTAGGTTACCTTCCTTTGCATTTTTTTCCCATTAATTCCCTTTATATTCTTAACTTTTTGTTCTTCCAGGAGAATTTTATTATTTTTCTAGCAGTATAAAATAATTTCTTGGTAGTTTAATTGGTATGGCATGGAATAAGTAAATTAGTTTAGGCAGAATTTTCATTTTTATTTTACTGGCTAAGTCTACCCATGAGCAATTGATATTTTTCCAATTGTTTAGAGCTGACTTTGTTTAAAAAGTGTTTTGTAACTGTGTTCATATCATTCCTGAGTTTGTTTTGGCAGATAGATGCTTAAGTATTTTATATTGCCTACAATTATTTTAAATGGAACTCCTCTTTCTATCTCTTGCTGTTGGGCTATGTTAGTAATATATAGAAATGTTGATGGTTTATGTAGATTTATTTTATATCCTATGATCTTGCTAAAGTTGTTAATTATTTCAAGTTATTTAGTTGATTCTCCAGGATTCTCTAAGTATACCATCATATTATCTACAAAGAGGGATAGTTTTGTTTCCTCATTGCCTATTCTAATTCTTTCCATTTCTTTTTCTTCTCTTATTGCTATAGCTAATATTTCTAATATAATATTGAATAACAGTGGTGATAATGGGCATCCTTCCTTCACCCCTGATCTTATTGGGAAGGCTTCTAGTTTATCCTCATTACAGATAATGTTTGCTGATTGTTTTAGGTAAATACTATTTATCATTTTAAGGAAAGCTTCCTTTATTCCTCTTTGCTTTAGTGTTTTTAATATGAAAGAGTGCTGTATTTTGTCAAAAGCTTTTTCAGCCTCTGTTGAGGTAATCATATGATTTCTGCTGCTTTTGTTATTGATATGATCAATTGTGCTGACATTTTTCATAATATTGAATCAGCCTTACATTCCTGGTATAAATCCCACCTGGTCATAGTGTATAATCTTTGTGATATGTTTCTATAATATCCTTGCTAGTGTTTTATTTAAAGTTTTTGTATCAATATTCATTAGGGAAATTGGTCTATGGTTTTCTTTTTCTATTTCAGCTTTTCCTGGTTTAGGCATCAGTGCCATATATGTGTTGTAAAAGGAATTTGATAGAATTCCTTCTTTGTTTATTTTTCCAAATAGTTTGTACAGTATTGGAATTAATTGTTCCTTAAATGTTTGGCAGAATTCACTTGTGAGCATATCTGGCCCTGGGGATTTTTTCTTAGAGAGGTCATTGATGTCTTGTTCAACTTCTTTTTCTAAGATAGGTTTATTCAGGTAATCTATTTCCTCTTCTGTTAATCTGGGCAATTTATATTTTCATAAATATTCATCTATTTCACTCAGATTGTCAGATTTATTGGTATATAATTGGGCAATATATCTCCTAATGTTTGCTTTAATTTCTTCTTCCTTGATAGTGAATTCACCCTTTTCATTTTTGATACTGGATATTTGGTTTTCTTCTTTCTTTTTTTTTAGTCAAATTAACCAAAGATTTATCTATCTTATCAGTTTTTTTCAATAATATCAGCTCCTAATTTGCATATTAGTTCAATAGTTTTCTTACTTTCAGTTTTATTAACTTCACTTTTGGTTTTCAGGATTTCCATATTGGTGATCACTTGGGGATTTTTAATTTGTTCTTTTTCTAATTTTTTTTTAAGTTGCATGCCCACTTAGTTAATATGCTTTTTCTGTATTTTTTTTTTTTGGCTAGACAATGGGGTTAAGTGACTTACCCAGGGTCACACAGCTAGTAAGTGTCAAGTGTCTGAGGCCAGATTTGAACTCAGGTTCTCCTGACTCCAGAGCTGGTGCTCTATCCACTGCACCACCTAGCTGTCCCTCTTTCTCTATTTTATTATGTAAGAATTTATAGAAATAAAATTTCCCCTAAGTACTGCTTTGGATGCATCCCATAAATTTTGGTATGTTGCCTCATTGTTGCCATTCTCTTTAATGAAATTATTGTTTATATGATTTGTTCTTTGATCCACTTGTTCTTTAGGATTGGATTATTTAGTTTCCAATTAATTTTTAATCTATCTTTCCACTGCCTTTTGTCGAATGTAATTGCTATTATATTATGATCTGAAAAGGATGCATTTAATATTTCTGCCTTTCTACATTTGATCTTGAGGTTTTATGCCCTAATACATGGTAAATTTTTGTGTAGGTGCCATGTACTGCTGAGGAAAAGGTATTCTTTTCTCTTCCCATTCAATTTTCTACAGAGATCTGTTGTATTTAATTTTCTAAAGTTCCATTCACCTCCTTAACTTCTTTCTTGTTTATTTTGTGGTTGGATTTATCTAGTTCTGAAAGGAGAAAGTTGAGGTCCCCCATTAGTATAGTTTTGCTATCTATTTCTTCCTCTTACTCACTTAACTTCTCCTTTAAGAATTTGGATGCTATACCACTTGGTACATATGTGTTAGTATTGACATTACTTTATTGTCTGTGGTACCTTTAACCAAAATGTTGTTTGGTTATTGTCCTTCATTTTTGAAGAGAACCAAAATGACATCACTATACTAGAGCCAAGTTTTAGTGTGTCCGACTATGGCTGCTCAAACCAATACAAGCTCTGAATATTATACCACAGGTCAGGCACAACAAGTCCATGTGAACATTTGAGGTGGATTCTCTAAGTTTCTGCATCTTGTATTTCTCTTGAGCTATTTCAATTCGGTTTTGCCCACAGAGCACAGCACCTTTTCTGATCTGGGCACAACATGCTGAGCAGTCCTGTGCCAATGTCTCCCATGTCATACAATCAATTCCAAAGTTCTTTTTTTTTGCTAGGCAATGGGTTTAAGTGACTTGCCCAATGTCACACAGCTAGCAAATATCAAGTATCTGAGGCCAGATTTGAACTCAGGTCCTCCTGACTCTAGGGCCAGTGCTCTATCCACTGCACCACCTAGCTGCCCCAATTCCAAAGTTCTTAACAGAGACCTTGAGAGTGTCCTTATGTTGCTTCTTCTGACCACCATGTGAGTGCTTGCCCTCTGTGAGTTCTCCATAAAATGGTCTTTTTGGCAAGCATATATTTTGCATTTGAACAATGTGGCCAGCCCATCAGAGTTGCACTCTCTGAGGCAGAGTGAATATTTGTCAGTTTAGTTCAAGAAAGGACCTCAGTGTCTGGTATGTTATCCTGCCAGATGATCTTCAGAATCTTCCTAAGACAATTCATATGGAAGCGATTCGATTTCCTGTCATGGCACTGGTATACTGTCCAGGATTCACAGGCATACAACAATGAGGTCAGCACAATGAGCTCAGTAGACCTTCAGTTTTGTAATCAGTCTAATACCTCTTCTCTCCCATACTTTCCTTCAGAGCCTCCCAAACACTGAGCTAGCTCTGGCAATGCATGCTTCAACCTTATTATCAATGTGTACATCCCTGGAAAATATACTGCCAAGGTAAATTAATTTATCCACAGCATTCAAAACTCCTCCATTTGCTGTGACTGATGGTTCCACATATGGAAGGTGTGGTGCTGGCTGATGGAGCACCTGTGTTTTTGTTTTTGTTTTTTGGTTTTTTTTTTTTGGTTTTTTTTTTTTTGCTGTTAATTGTTAGGCCAAAATAAGCACAAGTAGCAGAGAAATCAATCCATACTTTGTTGCATCTCAGTTTCAGAGGCTGCATTGAGTGCACAATCATCTGCAAACAAAAAAATCATGCACCAACACTCCTTCCACTTTGGTCTTGGCTTGTAGCCTTTTCAAGTTGAAGAATTTACCACCAGTGTGGTAGCTGACCTTGATGCCATGTTCATCCTTATTGAAAGCATTTGACAACATGGCTGAAAATATCATGCTAAAAAGCATGGAAGCAAGCACACAGCCTAGTTTCACTCCATTGGTGACTGGGACAGTATGAGAGCATTGCTCATTATCCAGAGTCTGGGCAAGAATGCCATCATGAAATTGATGTACAATGCTGATGAACTTCTCTGGGCAACCAAATTTTGAAATAATTTTCCACAAGCCCTCATGACTGATAGTATCAAAGGCCTTGGTCAGATCTACAAATGTTGTGTACAGACCTCTGTTCTGCTCCTGGCATTTCTCCTGGAGTTTTTGGGTAGCAAACACCATATCAACCATTCTTTGACCCTCTTTCTGAAGCCACACTGACTCTCAGCTAGATGACCATCTTCCAGGTGAAGGATTAGTTTATTAAGGAGGACTCTGGCAAGAATCTTGCCAGTAATGACTAAGAGAGATCCCCCTGTGATTGTCATAGGACAATCTATTTCCTTTACTTTTATAGAGATGGACAATGGAGGCATCCTTGAACTCCTGGGGAAATAACCTCCTCTTGCCATATAACCTGGAAAATTTTAGTCAGTTTTTGTATGAGCAATGGACTACCTTGTAGATCTCAGTTGTAATAGAATCAGCACCAGGTGTTTTGCCATATGAAAGGAGCCTAATGACATTCCTCTTCTTCAGTTGGAACTTCATCTAAGGAGGGGTTGACTTCAACCTGAGGGAAATGTTCAATGGCTTCAGCATTGATTGATGATGGTCTATTGAGAACATTATGGAAGTATTCAGCCCATCTCTCTAGGATCATGTACGTATCACTAATCAATGTGGCTCCATCAAAACTAAATAGTTGAGATGCACCATAGGTCTTTGGCCCATAAATAGGCTGCAAGGCACCATAAAAGTACTTTGAATAGTTACTATCAGCATAAAACTGAAGTTCATCTGCCTTCTTACTGAGCCAAGAATCCTGCATCTCTCTAAGCTTTGTTTGTACTTTACTTTTGATGGAATTAAATGCTGCCTTCTTAGAGATGGATGAACTATCCTGCTGGTAAACCCTGTGGAGTTCTCATTTTTCATTTAGCATTTTTCTTTTCATTTCATTCATTTTTATTTCATTTAGAAATTCATTCTGAATTTCATCATCATTTTCATTAAACCAGTCTTGATGTTTTGAGTGTTCTGACCCAGATGAGCAAATGCAGTGTTATACATCAAATCTCTGAAAGCTGCCCACTCCTTTTCTGCTCCACTGTTGCTAACTGTGTGTTGACCCAACTGTCCCTCCAACTTAGCAACAAACTATTCCTGCTCAGAGCAGAGCTCTAATCTGTTCACATTAATTCTTCTGGAAGTCATTTTGTCTTGGGGTTACTGCTTTTGTTAAATGCAAATATTTACCTTTGAAAGGGTAAGTCTATGATCAGTCCAGCACTCTGCACTACACATTGCCTTCATCACTGTCTCATCTTGTCTGTCTCTTCTTCTTATGATCACATAGTCTATTAAAAGCCAATGTTTGCTGTGAGGGTGCATCCACAAAATGCTATTGCATTTAGGTAAATGGAAGACAGTGTTGGTGATGAGAAGGTCATGAGATGCACGAGTCTTCAGTAGTAAGTGACCATTGCTGTTGCTGCTTCCAACTCCATTCTTCCCTAGATCTCCCTGCCAAGTCTGGCAGTCTGAGCCTACTCTAGCATTAAAGTCATGCAGAATTATAAGCTTGTCTTCTTTTGGCACATTGATGATAAGGGTCTCCAGATCTTCATAAAATTTTTCTTTAACCTCATCACGGTTCTTCATGGTGAATCATAAGCACTCATGATGGTGGCATGGTGTTTTCCTGAAAGTGGCAATTGCATTGTCATGAGCCTGTCATTCACTCCTTTTGGTAGGTATACAAGCTTGTTGACTAGATTAGTTTTGATTGCAAAACCTACACTAGCTTCACAGTGCTCCCCTTCACTGTGGCCACTCCCGAAAAACATGTAACCAGCTCCATCTTCAGTAATCTGGCCTTCATTTGCCAGCCTTGTTTCATTCAGGGCTGCTATTTGGATACAATACCTGCTGAATTCTCTTGCAAAGAGAACTGTTTATCTTTCGGGTCTGCTGGATTTCATGTTGTCCATAAGTGCATGCACATTCCATGTACCATTGGTGAGTGGAATCATCTTTGCAGAAATTTTTGTACATTTGTTTTGGTGTTTTGACTGCAGGGTGGTAAACAAGCCAGGATTGGGTAAATCAGATAATTTTGGGGCACCTTTTTTAGCCCCTTTCTGACCCCAGGAGGTGAGCAGTGCAATCCTTAAAAGGATGCTCAGACACCCAGGGGGTTGCCAAATCCCACTGCTGCTTCCAATGAGAAATGACCCTATGGTCTGGGCCGCCTGTGTGCAGGATTGTGACTACAGCTCTCAGTGTATCTGCACCTGCTGCTTTGTCACTTGCCTGTTACCAGAGGACTTTGAGATACGTAAAGTGGTAAAATGGTATGGGTGATGTTCTTTGATTCATGTGTAAATTGGATTTAAGTGAGGCAGAGTTACACAAAGTCATTGGCCTCACTATATCTTCCAGAGTCATCACAGTCCAGTGGCAGGACAGAATCAAGAAAACTGGTGATAGCTCAAGATACAGTGGATGACCTTGGCATCTTCAGTACCAAGCTCTAAGCACTCCATAGTGCCTGCTTCAGCTACCTTCATGGCCACTGGAATAAATTGTTCTCATCTGCCCATTCCACCAGGGGAAGTCTTCTTGGGGTAGACACCCCCCCCAACTCACCAATGGGTTTGGGACCCCTTGGTTACCCTCCACCTTGTTTAGCCATCTGCCAAAATGGTTTACCTGGGCATGGCCACTGTGCATGCTATAGCTTCTTGGAGTTGCATGTGAGAGTTAGGTGGAACAGGTGCACACCAAGGGTGGAAAGCAGCCCTGAAAAGGGCTCGGCAGCCTTCACACCAGAGGTACTAGTCTTCCCTGCCGAGATATAGTTTCCTTTTTTATCTCTTTTAATTAGTTATTTTTGCTTTTGCTTTTTTTGAGATTATTTTTACCTCTGCTTTTTTTTTTACATTAATTACAGCATAATAGATTCTGCTCCAGCCCCTTACTTTTACTCTGTGTGTGTCTCTGCTTCAAGTGTGTTTCCTGTAAATAATACATTGTAGTAATCTGGTTTTTGATCCACTCTCTTAAACACTTCTATTTTATAAAAGAGTTCATCATATTCACATTGACAGTTATGATTACTGTGTATTTGCCTCCATCTTGTTTTTTCTCTAGTTTGTTCTTCTCTCTCTCCTTTCACCCTTTCCCTCCTCACCAGTGTTTTGCTTCTGACCACCACCTTCCCCAATCTGCCGTCCTTTCTGTCAGTCCCCCACTTTTACTTAATCCCCTCCCTCCTACTTTCCTGTAGTGTAAGATAGATTTCTATACCCAACTGATTATGTATGTTATTTACTCTTTGAATCAATTCGGTGAGAGTAAGTTTCAAGCAGTGCCCACCTCCTTTCTTCCCCTCCATTATAATAGGGTCTTTTGTGCCTCTTCACATGAGATACTTTACCTTATTCTGCCTCTTTCTTCCTTCTGATCTCAGTGTAATCCTCTGTCTCACTCCTTAATTAATTTATCATCACCTCAAATTCATTTTATGCTCACACCTTCTGTCCATGTATGTTCCTTTTAACTGCACTATTAGTGATACAATTTTAAGAATTACAAGTATCATCTTCCCATGCAGGGATGTAAACAGTTTAGTTTTATTGAATCCCTTATGTCTTCTTTTTCCTTTTACCTTCTTACTCTTGAAGCTTGATATTGAAAATCAGGTTTTTGGTTTTGTTTTGTTTTTTTGTTTATTTTTGTTTTTTGTTGATGTTGTTGTTCAGCCTTGGTCTTTTCCTCAGGAAAATCTGCTACCATATTTCTCTAACTTGGTGTTTGGGTGCCATGTTTTTCCATTGGAAAATAAGAGAAAGATTTGATTGTTTAAGCAGTTTCTAGTTTTTTTGTTCTTCTCATTGATGTGACTGTATTAGGTCAGTTAAACTTCTATAGGACATAGTGAGGCAGAGTCAAGATGGCAGAATAGAGTCAGCAACCCAGTGGAATTCTTCCAATACTTCCCTCCAAACAACTTTAGAACAATGCCTCAAATAAAATTTTGGAGTGGCCGAACCAACAAATAGTCAGGGTGAGACATTTTTACAGCCTAAGTCAACTTAGGAGTTCTACAGGAGAGGTCTCTGACACCAGGATGGCAGCAGCCTAGAGCACGCACAGCACTAACACCAGGGGTAGGGCATGGAGATCCATGACAGCAGTAGTAGCAGTTACAGGAGCTCTTGGTTCAGAGATGATAAGGAAGTCAGAAACATGAAAAAAAAATTCAACAGCTTGATAGAAGCACAAAAAATGGGAAGATTGGTACAAAAATTCACTGAAGAAAACAACTCCCTAAAAAAGTGGAATTGGCTAAATGGAAAATCTTGGATAGTATGACTACTGGAAGAAAAAAAAGCAAATGTGATAACAAATAACTGTCAACTTTTATACCTATTTCTTCATCTCTACAAAGTGTTCTGTTTTCTTTACTGCACAGGAAATTTTTAAAATATATTACAAACAATGATCTCCTACAAAAGTAATTCTATCTCTTATATATGGGCTTTCACACAGTTACCACCCTGGTGTAAGCCCTCATCACCCCATGGTTGCACTATTGTTGGCTGGTTGCTTTCTTTGTCTCAAGTCTCTTGCAACTCCAGTCTATACTCAGTTCTGCTGCCAAAGCAATCTTTCTAAAGCACAAATCTAAGGCACTCCTCTACATAATAAATTCTAGTTGTTGTTCTTTACCTCCAGCATCTAATATTAAATCCTTTGACTTTAGAAGCACTTCAAGACCTAGTGCTTCTAATTTGTCCAGTCTTCCTACACTTTTTTCTACCTTCTCCATACTATATTAGGCAGCAATGCTGACCTTCTTGCTATTATGAACACATGGACACCATCTCCAAAATCCATGCCTTTTCACTGGCCCAGGAGACTGGTGGACCCTCTTTATTGAATTAATAACTAAAATGCTCAAATGTGCAGTCTGTAGGAATAAGAGAAGGTGAGTATGAATGGAGTACAAAGGAAAAATTCATGAATAAATAAATACCAAGAGGTTTCTGAGGACTAGGATTGTCAATTAGAACTACAATCTTTCCTAAAGGATTCTCTAGAGTTCTGTTTCCCTTGGTATTCTGCTTAGTGATTTTTTGTACTCCACACTGCCCATGCCCATATCCAATCAATCACCAAGTCTAAACAATTCTACCTCAACAACATCTCTTCTACCTTTCTCCTTCTTTATACTTACACAGGTGCCATCCTAACTCAAGCCCTCATCTTGTCATCTGAATTGAGTGAAACAAGCAATTAGGTGGTACAGGGGATAGAGAGTTGGTCCTGGCATCAGGAAAATCTAAGTTCAAATCCTGCCTCAGACACTGTGTAACCTTGAGCAAATCATATAATCTCAGTTTCCTTATCTGTAAAATGGGAATAATAATAATTCTTAGCTCCTGGGGTTGTTGTGGAGATAAAATGAGAATATCTCTAAAGTGCTTTGTAAACCTGAAAATGCAATGTTAATGTTATGGATAGAGTTATGGGCGTGGAGGCAGGAAGTAGACTCATCTTCCTGAGTTCAAATCTGGCCTTAGACACCTATTAGCTGTTTCACTCTGGGCAGGTCACTTAACCCTGTTGGCCTCAGGTCCTCATCTATAAAATGAACTGGAGAAGAAATGGCAAACCACTCCAGTATCTTCACCAAACCCCAAATAGGGTCTTGAAGAGTCAGACATGACTGAAATGTCCAAAAAACAACAATTATTATCAACTAGCTTCCTAAATGATCTTTTTTGCTTTCAGCCCCTTCCCTTTTCAATTCATACTCCACAAAGCTGCCCTGCCCCTCAAAAAAATTCTTCCTAAAGCACAGGACTGACCACATCACTCTCCTATTTCCAAATCTTCAGTGGCCTCCAGGATAAAACAATGATTTTAATAAACTCATCAATTTGACAATTAAATCCTTTCCTAGTCAGACTCCAGTGTCCCTTTCCATACTTATTTCACATTTCCTTTTCCAGAAATTTCCTCAGATGAGGAAACTGAGGTGAACTGGGTTAAGTGACTTACCACAGAGCTAGTAATTGTCTGAAGCTGAATTTGAACTCAGGTCTTCTTGACTCCAGACCCAGTGCTCTATCCACTATGCCATATAGCTGCCCTACCTTTTGGAACCCTTTATTTCCTTCCAAACTCAACTCAGGTACCATCTCTCATAAGATGCCTTTCATGATATCCCCCAACCCCAGTTTTTAATGCTTTCTCCCTCTTCAAATTATCTTGTACTTATTTCTCAGCATAAATATTTCTCTATTTAATTTCTTTTTAGTTTTCAACAATCACTTCCATAAGCTTTTGAGTTTTAAATTTTTCCCCCCTTCCCTCCCTGCCTCCCTCCCTAAGACAGCAGTGCAATCTGATATAGACTCTACATATACATTCCTATTAAACATATTTTCACATCAGTCATGTTGTAAAGAAGAATTAGAAGCAATAGGAGGAACCAGCAGAAAGAGGAAACAAAACAAAACAGACCAAAAAAAAGAGCATGTAGTACGCTTCAATTTGCATTCAAACTCCATAGTTCTTTCTGTGGATGTGGATAGCATTTTTCATTATGAGACTTTTGGAGATGGCTTAGATTCTTGCATTGCTGAGAAGGGCTTAGTCTATCAACATTCGTCATCATACAACATGGCTGTTACTGTGTACAACATTCTCCTGGTTCTGCTCACTTCACTCAGCATCAGTCCATACAAGTCTTTCCAGGTTTTTCTGAAGTCTGCCTGCTCATCATCCTCCAGCACAATAATATTCCATTATATTCATACACCACAACTTGTTCAGTCATTCCCCAATTGATGGGCATCCCCTCAACTTCCAATGCTTTGGCATCACAGAAATAGCTGCTATAAATATTTTTGTATTCCTTTTCCCACTTTTATGATCTCTTTGGGATACAGTCCTAGAAGTGCTATTGCTGGGTCAAAGGGTATTGTGCATACTCTTTTATAACCCTTTGGGCATAGTTCCAAATTGCTCTCCAAAATGGTTGGATCATTTCACAACTCCACCAGCAATGCATTAACATTCCAATTTTCCCACATCTTCTCCAACATTTAGCATTTTCCTGTTTTGTCATGTTGACCAATCTGATAGGTGTGATGTGGGTACCTCTGAGTCATTTTGATTTGCATTTCTCTAATCAATAGTGATTTAGAGCATTTTTTCATATGACTATAGATAGCTTTAATTTCTTCATCTGAAAACTGCCTGTTCACATCCTTTGACCATTTATCAATTGGGGAATGATTCATATTCTTCTAATTTGACTTAGCTCTCTATATATTTTAGAAATGAGGCCCTTATCAGAGACAGTGGTTGTAAAAAAAAATATTTCCCAGTTTTCTGCTTTCCTCCTAATCTTGGTTGCAATAGCTTTGTTTGTGCAAAAATCGTTCGATTTTATGTAATCAAAATTATCCATTTTCTGCATAAATATTTCATCCTGTTCTGCCACCACCCTCAGAAGGTTGTAAGTCTCTTAAGAGGAGACTATTCTTTATTTTGCCTTTGTATCCCCAGTGGTTGCCACAATGCCTTGAACACTATAGGTTATTACTACTGAACAAATAAATGATGAATGTACTTACATAATGTGGCACTATCTTGCATTATACCTTTCACTTTCATCTTCAAGAATAATCTGATAACTATCAGCCATTCAGAAAGGATACTACCAAGTTAGCATCATCCCAAGGAACAGATTTAAACATGTGCCAAACTACTCTGCTCTCTTTCAAAGAATCACAGTTTAGAAGTTTTTCTTCTTTGGAGGATTCAAGATATTTTCTTTTTAATTTCTTAAAACATACAGAAATAAAGACAAACTCACTGGGTAAAATAGTATCAGAAGAAATAAAATAGAAATGAAATGTTGAGTTAAGACAGTATCATAACCGTCTTAAGTGGGTTGTGTGCCCCAGTTTTTTTTTCTTAAATCCCCATAATAGTAAATCTATAAAAGATTGAACTATTTAAAAAGAAAATCAGTAGCCCCATTCTAAGTATGCTTTCTCACATTGTACACACTGCTACCACCAGACAAAAGAAAGAAGCCAACAAATCCTTCAAAGCAACTGCTGATATCCTGTATGAAGGGCAAATGTCCTCTAAACATCTTTAGTATGTCATACTTCAGAAATCTCTTTTCAAAGACTGGAGAGAACAGAACGTGTGGCACAGAAATTATTATTATTATTTTGCTCTAAGTAGTGTAATTACTTAAGATCTACTTGGACCCTGACCTCCCTCCCCTTTTACTACCCTTTGGTAAAGAAGAAAACAATCCTTAGCATTTTTCTAGTTTTCTAGGTGGGGAGAAGAGAAGATTGTCTACATCTGTTACTAAAGTGTTCAAACAAACACAAGAAATTTGCATTATAAAAGCAAGATGCTTTTGTTAGGGGTGTAAATGAAAAGGGACAGATTTGGAGACTAATGTAAGTGGCTTTCCCACCAGTACTTACTGGGTCACTGATTTAGCTAGTGGGTTCCTAGGTTGATCAAGGCAGTTACCAAATCTAGAAGGAAGGATTCACTAAAGGAAACATGTTAATAATGTATTCACTAAAGGAAACGTCTGAGTATCAAGGGCTTCCCCTTTGCTACAGTAGCACTCTGCTTTTGGTAAGACTGTGAGGAACTTGATTATAGTAGGCTGTTGTTAAAACAGTGAATTATATTTTAAAATAGACTAACCACACCTAGAGAAGGAAGACTCCCAGGAGGGCACACTTTGAACGAAAAGGGTTTGGAGGTTAGAAAAAAACATGGGAAACTATGATCCAATATATAATGATTTTATACAATGTAGCCTTTTTTCTCCGCTACCCAAGGCGAGTGAGAAATAGTTTGTAAAAATGTTGAGCAAAAATTATTATTCAAAATTCCAGTTATTTTCTATTCATTCATTTCAACAAACATTTATTATTTTCCTAATGTGTACAACAAGCAGTTGACAAGTCAGCATAGAGATGACTTAGGGGCACTGCATGTTCCTTTAAATTAACACTGTCATGGTGATTTGTGAGGAAGTGGAAAGAGAAGAAAAATTTGGCAAGAAAGGGTTTGGGTCCTGTTGCAAAACCCTAACTGCAAACCAGATAAGATTATAGATGGACTAGAAACACCTGTTATTACATAAGGACGTTATTTAAAAGACAAAATGAGAAAGAGGAGACTTTAAGGATCTCCTCCCCTCTCACTCCCCGCCCCATAAAAGTAGCCAGAGGACAATGCAAATATAGTAAATATACACAAATATATGTAAAGGTAGTATCTTTCCTCTGCTTATTCCAAGTATAAAAAGGCACATAGCAAACTCATTTGTCTCTACCCAAATGAAGACAACTCTTAGAAATTATAGGATTGCTGGTATTGATAATAGCCTTTGAAAGTTGTAAATTTAAATTCCAAAGTACACTCACCCCCATATATTAGGTGGTAACAATTGTTAAGTCTTCCTCAGGTTGTCTCACTGATTCATCTTCTATTCCTTCCTTTCCAAGTATAGATGATCCGTCAAGGCTCTGTCTCTCGGCACTGTTTCTCTTTTTCTATAATTTCTACCTTGGGGTTCCTCTCTACTCCCAAGATCTCACAGAATTGCCAATCAGATGTGAAAGGGAACAACCCCCTACATGATCTGGAGCTAGAAAGCACCTCAAAAACCATCTAGTTAAATCCCTTCTTTTTGCAGGTAAGAAAACTGAGTCTCAGAGAGATTAAGCTTACTCAAGGTCACAAGGCAGCAAGCGTCAGAGATAAAAATGCTATTCATGTGTACAAAAGTCCCAAATCTATATATCCAGCCCTAATCTCTCCCCATTAATCTAGCCCTGGGCCCTAAAATACCTACTGTACATCAGCTATATGCCTGGATTGCTCACAGGCACCTTGAACCCAACATACCCCAAAACTGAGTTCATTATTTGCCCCTCCATCCAATTTCTGCATTTATATTGATTACATGGATTACATGTACATTTTGCCAGTTACCTAACTTTAAACCTATGCTATATCTTGGAGTTTTCTTCCTAATTCATCTGCTTCTACATGAAATCAATTGTCAAGTCCTATCAATTTGATTCCATAGTTTACATCTGTCCCATCTTTTCCACTCCATTGTTCCTGCCCTCATCTCCTCCTCCCCCAGGAAGATGACCTTGCAATTCATCTTCTTGTCTTCATTTCCTTCCCCCCTCCAATGTAATTTCTGCACAGCTCTCACATTCATTTTCTTAATGTACAGGTCCACCCATACCAGTGCTTACTCAAAAACCCCAAGGGGCTTCTTATTACCTATAGGGTACAAAGAACATGCAACCAGGCAAATGGGAGTCATTGAGAATGATCAAGTCAATTGAAATAGTAAGTATCATACTGCGTGCTGAGGACAAGGAGACAAAAGTCAAGAACTGCCAAGGGGATACAAATGCACAAGTAAATACAAAGACTATACGAAGTAGTATCAAGCAAGCACATATATGAAATCAACTGTGAATAAAGATAGGAGGGAGCCAGATCGTAAAAGACTTTAAATGCCAGACTGCATTTTAATCTAAAAGAAATAGGGAGCCATGGATTTGGGGGGGGCGAGTGATGTAGTCATATCTGCACTTTATCAGTTGGCATCTAGGAGGGAATAGATTGAAAAGGGGGGAGACTGGAGGGAGGAGAACCAATGTGTAGGCTCTTGCAATAAACCAAGTGATGTATATCCAATTGAGGGGAAGGCAGGAGAGTAGATAGAGGTGGGAGACAGGAAGATTGAACCCCTCCCCCCAAAAAAAGCCTTAGTAACTAAATGACTTTGGGAGTTAAGGAAGAGGCCAAGATGACTCAAAGTTTGGGAGTCTGAGTGCTTGAAAGGATGGTGGTGGCATCACCAATAGAAATGGGGATTCTGAAGGAGATATGGATTTTCAGGGGAAAATATAAGGAGTTTAGAAATCTTGAACAACTCAGCCCAATGGTTCTTTACAGCCATATTCCACCTTTCAAGCAGATACAAAGTCCTTAAAGTTGTACAGGGTCACTATTGGCCTTATTTTCTACAGAGGAAATAAATAGTTTAAGACCCTGAATAGTTTCTAGTCTTATTTAACTATAGCCCTACTTAAAACACTCTGTACTCTAGCAGAGCTGATTTCCTTTTCCTCTCTCTGGCCTCTGTATATTCTAACAGGCCATCCCTTGTTTGGAATATGATCTCTCCACATTTCTGCCAGTTGAAATCCTGTTCTTCCTTCCTGCCTTCCTCCCTTCCTTTCTTCCTGGCCTAGTTCAAATGACACCTCCTCCAGGAAGCCTCTCTTCAAAATTTGGAGAAATACGGCATTTTCATTTGCCATCATCACATCTTACCTTGCATCATATTCATTCATATCATATTTACATGTGATATATTTCCATATAAAATAAATATAATTTATATATATATATGTGCTTATATATTGTCACAACCCTGATCCCTCTCCCAATTATACTGTAATATCCTAAGAACTGAAGATACATAATTTTTCATCTTTGTATTTCTATCTCTTAGTGCAATGCATTATACATAGTTGGTGATTTAATGTTTATTGAATTGAATTGAACCAAAACACAGCATGACAAATTAGTTCCAAAGGAAAAAAGACCAAAGTCTATTATCACATTCAAAGAAACAACAATATCACAATGTTGGGTTTTTTTTGTTTACAATACCTAATGCAAAAATCTGTTCACTTCTTTCAATCAACCAACAAGAATTTACTAATTACCTACTATATGCCAGACACTGGCTCAGGATTTGGGCACCAATACAAAAAGCAAATAGTTCCTGGCCTTGAGAAGCTTACAACCTAGTAAAGAGAGAAGTATCTATTCACACATGCCTACATAGGGGGATTCATGAAGGAGGATTCTAAGATTCTAAGAAGTGAAAGTAAGGAGGGATTGCATTCCAGGCATGAGAGACAGCCAGAGCAAAGGCACAGAGGTGGTCATTTTTCAAAATGAGATAATAATAAAATGAGATGGCACTGTGTGTGTTTGTGTTTGTGTGTGTGTGTGATTTTCTGAATAATGAAATGTTACATGGGAGTAACTCTTCTATCATCTCTTTCAAAGAAAATTGGGAAAATACTTCCCTAGCTCTCCAAAGTAGGAGAAGGGGGGAGGGGGAGATGCGGTGCAAATCAGAATAATTTCTAAACTAAGTCTATCATGAAAATCTAGCAATTCAACAAAATAGATAACATAGAGAATTATTGCTAAGAGCACCAAGTAAATTATTAAAGAAACAAGTGTTTTAAAATTTGGTATAATGATCTGCATACATGCATACATACTGTCTTCTACTTTATCTTAAAATGAAACATTCAGACGTGATAATATTCATGAAAAGGTGCTTTTTTTCTAGTAAAGAAAAACTAAAGGTCAAGACAGAATGCTGACTACACAGCAAAAGAGAAGGAAAACTCACGTGTGTGGAAAAATCTAGATCTAGATTTCAAAAAGCCAGGCAGAAGTGACTGGTCATTAATTTACTTCAGGAGACAATGAGTTTCTCGATTTTAGATTCTCTATTACTTAATTATTTTGGTGGAAATTTCTGCAGAATTCGAGTTTAAGGGGGAGGAGGGTTTTCTTTTAAAAGGCAAGTGCATTTTAATAATAAAACAAGTTCACAAAATGTCCTCTGGAGGTTTTAAAGGTAGACGTGGAGCAAAAGCACCGGTGTGACGGTTGTGGGATTAAACCTTAGTTTACTAAGAGAACTCTTGCCTTCACCTTCATAGCTCACGTGGTCAGAGTAAACAGAAGGTGAGCAATAGTCAGTTTAAGGAGGAAATGGCTACTATTTCATAGTTTTGAGGACTTTAAAGCCCACATTTAAAAACTCTTTTCAGTTGAGTTGGGCGTGATGGGGAAGACTTTTGTTGAAAAGAAGTTAAAGTGAGGGGAAGCGAGAGGAGAGAGAGATAGAGAGAGGAGAGAAAGTAAGCATGTGTCCATGTAAATGAAGGAAGTGGATACCGAAAGGGGAGTGGAAGTCCTTAGTTAAAGAAAAAGTGCATTATTATTCCCTTTGACACATGCCTCCACCAATCCTCCCTCCCTTCCTCTCTCCTCCTCCTCCTGGCAGCTGGAGCGGGGCAGTACAGTATAAGAGTGAATTCTGTCTCGGCAACATCTATCACAGTGAAACTGCTGTGCAGCATAGCAGCAGCGGGAGAGTTTTACACACACACACACACACACACACACACACACACACACACACACACGCCATCCATGCCCATTATTTTTTCCTACTCCACTCCATAGCTTTAGGGCAGCCCTCTCCTGTACTTATTCGCCCTATTGTACAGCACCCAAAAATATTGCGAGTCTTTGTGTAGGAAGCCCCTCGGAGGGGAAGTGATTTACAGCGCCCAAGCCGGCCAGCAGAGACGCAGCGGGGCTGAGCGTTCCTTAGCAGCCGCGGCGGCTACAGAGGAGGAGGAGGAGAGGAGGAGAGGAGGAGAGGAGGAGGAGGAGGAGGAGGAGGAGGAGGAGGAGAAGGCAAGCGGTGATCAAGCAGAAGCTGCAGCAGCAGCAGCAGAGACAGAGGCAGACATGAGCAGCAGCAGCAGCACAGAAGGCAGCCTCAGCAGAGACAGCAGCAGCAGCATCTAGAGCGCGCTTAAAGGACCCGTTGCTTCGCATGCGAGTCACGTCGGCTCCCTCGGCGCTGCCGACCAGCAACACGGAGGCTTCATCAAGTGATGAGAACAGACGTCAAACTACCTTATGAATATTGATGCGGAGGCTAGGCTGCTTTCGTAGAGGAGCAGAAGGAAGCAAGATGGCTGCCCTTTAGGATTTGTTAGAAAGGAGCCCCGGCTGCATCTGCTGGATTTCTGCAAGGCTGAGGGGACAGAAAAAAAGAGGTCAGAGCGCTTCTCTTACTGCCGCGAAACTCTCCCTTTCCTCCTCCTCCTCCTCCTCCCCTCCGTGTCTGTCGGGCTTCTCCGGGGTGCTGGCGAGCAAAGCCTTCAGTGGCAGCCTCCAAATGTAAAGAGGGAAGAGGGAAGCTTCAGAATTTACTGAAGCCTCTTCAACATGGCTGACAAATAGAGTTTTACAAAAATTCCCCCCCAAAAAACCTGCCGTCCCGTGCCACCTCTCCCCCTCCTGCCTGCCTGTGTTGCCCCTCCTAGAAAACTAACTTACTGTCCTGTCTCCCAGGAGCAGGCTCCCCTGGCTTTTTTAGCTGCAGGAAAGTGTGAGTGTATGTGTGTATATGTATGTGTGTGTGTGTGTGTGTGTGTGTGTGTGTGTTTTCTTTCTTTTTCTTTGTTAATTTCCAAAAAAGAAAAAAAAA